>NW_027362767.1:214631960-215051960 GCF_046119375.1 Phyllobates terribilis | reverse complement strand
GATAGAGAATTTTTTTTCCGTCTTGCAGCACTAGTGCACAGTGCTCTGCATCTGTACTGTTCACCGCTGTCTGCAAGGTCTGGTGTGTGAGTGCAGCTCACCCTGTAGTGTGTGCTTCAACCCCGTCTGGTTGTAGTGCACTCAGTGTGTGTCACTGCCTCATACATTGTCCTTTATTGCCAATTCATAATTTTTCCTGATATCTCCTATTAGTGTGGTGGTTCCATCCATATTCAGCTAAATTGATTCCAAACACACTATATAGGAGTAGATAGAGGAGCCTTTCTGCAGCATTGGGCCCTGCAGCCCCAGCCAGATTAGTATTAGCCTATTTTTTGCAGCCTCATCTATTGCATTGTAGGTTACCTTCCTACATTGTAATAGCTACAAAAAGTTTGTGATACTATCGTTATTACATCTTTAGGCACATCCAGTGTCTTTTTGTGACAAAAAAAACCTAAATAAAGTTCACCAAACACTCCACTTTACAGTTGTGTAGGCCACATTAGCTCATATTAAAGTCTAGTCCACACTTTATAAAATTAGTGTTTCTTATACCTGTTAGCAGCTGTTCAGGAATAAGCACACTAAGCCCTTAGTACTTTTCTGCCTATCTTTATCAGTCTACCAAGATGAAGAAGGCAGGGAGTAAGGCATGTGGTCGTGGTCGTGGGCGTGGGCGTGGAGTTTCTGCAGGGAGAGGACGTGAGGATTCTGTGCCTGCAGGGAGAGGACGTGGGGATTCTGTGCCTGCTGCGGGCACCAGTGACTCAGCATCCCCCAGTTTTACCAGGGAACAGTCCTTTATGCGCAGCTTTGTAGGAGCTAGCCGTACCCCACTGCTGCGCGAGGACCAAATTGAAGCCGTTGTCGGATGGATGGCAGCTAACGCATCGACTTCAATTAGTTCCAGATCCTCTCAGGTCCTGAGCACTGAAGAGCACCCATCTGTCTCTTCACCACCTGCCAAATTGCCCAGGCAGTCAGAGAGCCCTGGACAGGAGCCATCTCTACTTCTGTTCTCTGAATCTCTTGGCTTGGAAAGAGGGGGCCAGCCAAGCAGAATTCGAGAATTTGAAGAAGAGGTAGTATGCAGTGATGCGCAACCGTTTTGTCTCTCTGAATCTGAAGAGGCGGGTGGGCCAGTGCCTATGGTCAGCAGCACACCTCAGTACGCATCTGATGATGAGACTCAGGTGCCACTTTCTGGTGCGTACTGTGCTGTCGAGACTACCCAGGAGAAGCAGTTGTTTGAAGAGGGTGGTGTAGATGATGAGGTCCTTGACCCATCATGGCGTGAGGGACAGGAAGGTGGTGGGAGCAGCTCTGAGGAAGAGATTCCCCGAACGGCCCAAAAAGGAGGGAGAGGGAGGGGGCAGACTTGGTTGCCTGTAGCCTCCACTTCGGCACCCATTAGGAGCATGGCTCTTCCAAAATCCAAAGCGGGCGCTCCCAAGACTTGCAGTGCCTGGTCCTTTTTTGACACAGTTGCAGATGACATTTGCTTTGTCAAATGCAAGCTGTGTAATCAGAAGGTGAAAAGAGGGAAAAGTGTCAGCAACCTCAATACCACAAATATGTGGAAACATGTGCGGACCAAGCACGTGGTGGAGTTACACAAACACACTGAAGACCTAGGCCAACCTACAGCGCCACCTACCACCTCTTCAGCTCGTGTTGTAGCCTCTTCCTCCAGCTCACACA
This sequence comes from Phyllobates terribilis, assembly GCF_046119375.1. Classification (NCBI taxonomy): domain Eukaryota; kingdom Metazoa; phylum Chordata; class Amphibia; order Anura; family Dendrobatidae; genus Phyllobates; species Phyllobates terribilis. The sequence continues at coordinate 215,050,256 of NW_027362767.1, read as the reverse complement.
CAGCTGGTTCGGCTTCCTCACAGGATCGCCATGGAAGAATCTCTGGCACTGTTGTACAGAGACACAGTGTAATTCCACCCACAGCACCACTTTCCCAGTCATCCTCACACTCCCAGGCCAGTCTACAGCCATCGTTAGCACAGGCATGGGAGAAAAGGCGCCCATACTCGGCAAACCACCCCCGAGCACAGGCTCTGAATGCTGGCATTGCTAAACTACTGGCCCTTGAAATGCTATCATTCAGGCTGGTGGAGACTGACACATTCCGTAACTTTATGGCATTGGCAGTCCCACAATACAACGTGCCCAGCCGCTTTTATTTCAGCAGGCAAGCCGTCCCTGCCCTGCAACATCATGTGGAGGGAAAAATTAAACATGCGCTACAAAACGCCGTCAGTAGCAAGGTCCACCTGACCACTGATGCGTGGACCAGTAAGCATGGACAGGGACGATACCTTTCCCTCACTGCCCATTGGGTAAATGTTGTGGAGCCGGGTACAGATCTTGAGAGTGGCGCTGTACGTGTTCTGCCAACTCCAAGGATTGCAGGAATCCAGTCTGTACACATTGACTCCTCCTCATACTCCAGTTCCTCTGAATCAGCGCTGCAGGAGCCGTCACGGTCTACCTCCACATCGACCCGTGAACGGTTACCTGTTATGATGACCGATATGAGCACAGCCGTGGCCAAACGTCAACAGGCCGTATTAAAATTAATTTCTTTGGGGAATCGAAGCCACACAGCGCAGGAGCTCTGGAATGCCATCAAGCAGCAGAGTGACGTGTGGTTTGTGCCAGCGAATCTCCAGCCAGGCATGGTAGTGTGTGACAATGGCCGAAATCTGGTGGCAGCTCTGGGCCTAGGCAACCTCACTCACATCCCATGTCTGGCACATGTGCTCAACTTGGTCGTGCAGAGTTTTTTGAGGGACTATCCGGATCTTGATGCACTGCTTCACAAGGTCCGCATAGAGTGCGCTCACTTGCGGCGTTCCAGCAATGCAAGATCACGCATTGCAGCTCTGCAGCGCCGATTATGTCTTCCGGAACATCGCATCATATGTGACCTACCCACCAGGTGGAATTCAACGTTACATATGTTGGAGAGGTTGTGTGAGCAGCAGGCAGCAGTAATGGAGTACCAGCTGCAGCAGGCGCAAACAAGTCGCAGTGCGCGCCGTTCACACTTCACCACCACTGAGTGGGCCTCTATGAAGGACATTTGCCACGTTTTGCGTGCCTTCGATTATTCCACGCGGATGGCGAGTGCAGATGATGCACTAGTCAGCATGACTATCCCCCTTATCTGCCTGCTTGAAAAAACACTGCAAGCACTAAGGGACGAGGTTTTGGAAGAGGTGGAGGATGAGGAGTCACAAATGCCATCTGCTTCTCTACAGTCTGCGCAATGTGGTTCCTCACAAAGGCCTAGGCAGGGGACACTTTGTGAGGAGGATGAGGAGGAGTCAATGGATGAGGAAGACATCTGTCCAGAGGAGGGAGGTACACAATGCTCTAGTAGTCAGTATCTAGAGCGAGGGTGGGGTGATGCAGAGCAGGCAGAGATCACGCCTCAAGCAGGGGACAGCGTTTCTTGGCCAGTTGGCAGTCTGCAGCACATGGTTGATTTCATGCTGCAGTGCCTCAGAAACGACCGCCGCATCGCCCACATTCTCAACACGGCTGATTATTGGGTGTCCACCCTCCTAGATCCTCGCTACCGGGACAACTTACAAAGCCTCATAACACCATTGAACCGGGAGCGTAAAATGCGGGAGTACCAAGACGCACTGGTGCATTCCATCATGTTCTCCATTCCAACCGAGAGCAGTGCTGCTAGTGCTTTACAAAGCAGCTCAGTGCGTCGAGGCAGTGGAGGAAGCTCTGCACAAAGAGGGAGCAGAAGCAGCGCCTCAGCACAAGGCAAGACCAGTATGGCCGAAATGTGGCAAAGTTTTGTGTCCCCGCCGCCACAAATGTCTACACCATCACAGACAGCTCCAGTCAGCAGGAGGCAACGTTTCCGTCAGATGGTGACAGACTACATGTCTTGCCCTCTTAGTGTACTCCCAGACGGCTCTTCTCCCTTCAAGTTTTGGGTCTGTAAGCTGGATACATGGCCAGAGCTTAGTCAGTATGCACTGGAGGTGCTAGCTTGCCCTGCTGCTAGTGTATTATCGGAACGCGTCTTTAGTGCCGCAGGTGGTGTACTAACAGACCGTCGCATGCGACTATCCTCCGATAACGTTGACCGGCTTACTTTTCTCAAAATGAACAAGGCCTGGATCTCTCATGAATTTGCCAGTCCTCTTCCAGAATAAATAATTGGTTGGCAACAGTATCCAGGTCTCCTGTTCTGTTCATGTTTCTACCACCTGAACTGTAATCCCTGAGCTCCAACACCGCCAGTTGGCGCTCGGAAGTGCCGTCTGCACAGTCAACACTTGCTGCCGTGTTATTGGGGTTCAGTAACGTCAGCTGTTCTCCTGCTGTGCGGACGGCAATTTCTCCTGATTTGTCCACATCCACTGTACTACACATTTTAAAGTTGCTCCAATTACTCCTCTGGCTCCTCTGTTTTCATTCTTATCCCTGGGCTCCAGCACCGCCAGTTGGCGCTCGGAAGTGCTGTCTGCACAGTCAACACTTGCTACCATGTTATTGGGGTTCAGTAACGTCAGCTGTTCCCCTGCTGTGCGGACGGCAATTTCTCCTGCTCTGTCCACATTCTCACTACTACAGATTTTAAAGTTGCTCCAATTACACCTCTGGCTCCTCTGTTTTCAGTATTATCCCTGAGCTCCAACACCGCCAGTTGGCGCACGGAAGTGCCGTCTGCACAGTCAACACTTGCTGCCGTGTTATTGGGGTTCAGTAACGTCAGCTGTTCTCCTGCTGTGCGGACGGCAATTTCTCCTGCTTTGTCCAAATCCACTGTACTACACATTTTAAAGTTGCTCGAATTACACCTCTGGCTCCTCTGTTTTCATTCTTATCCCTGGGCTCCAGCACCGCCAGTTGGCGCTCGGAAGTGCCGTCTGCACAGTCAACACTTGCTGCCGTGTTATTGGGGTTCAGTAACGTCAGCTGTTCCCCTGCTGTGCGGACGGCAATTTCTCCTGCTCTGTCCACATTCTCACTACTACAGATTTTAAAGTTGCTCCAATTACACCTCTGGCTCCTCTGTTTTCATTCTTATCCCTGGGCTCCAGCACCGCCAGTTGGCGCTCGGAAGTGCTGTCTGCACAGTCAACACTTGCTACCATGTTATTGGGGTTCAGTAACGTCAGCTGTTCCCCTGCTGTGCGGACGGCAATTTCTCCTGCTCTGTCCACATTCTCACTACTACAGATTTTAAAGTTGCTCCAATTACACCTCTGGCTCCTCTGTTTTCATTCTTATCCCTGGGCTCCAGCACCGCCAGTTGGCGCTCGGAAGTGCCGTCTGCACAGTCAACACTTGCTGCGGTGTTATTGGGGTTCGGTAACGTCAGCTGTTCCCCTGCTGTGTTCACGGCAATTTCTCCTGCTCTGTCCATATTCACTGTGCTACTTATTTAAAACTTGCTCCAATTACACCTCTGGCTCCTCCGTTTTTAGTATTTACCCTGGGCTCCAATACCGCTAGTTGCTGCTCAGAAGTGCCGTCTGCACAGTCAACGCTTGCTCCAGTGTTATTGGGATTCAGTAACGTCAGCTGATCCCCAGCTGTGTGTCCGGCAAATTCTCCTGCTTTGTCCACATCCACTGTAGTACGGATTTAAAACCTCCTCCAAATACACCTCTGGCTCTTCTGTTTTTAGTATTTACCCTGGGCTCCAGCACCGCCAGCTGGTTCTCGGCAGTTCCATTGGCTCTTGTACCTTCTGCTACCCATCCGGGTTCCAGTACCGTCAGCTGGTTCTCGGCAGTGTCTTTGGCACGGGTACTCCCTCCTGCCCAGCCTGGTTCCAGCACACCAGCTGTTTCCGGGTAGTGTCAACGTCACTTTGCCTCCAATGCGTTGTCCTGTCGTGTTGCGGTCGGGTTAGCCGACTCTATGGTGCCTGCAGTTTAGGTGACTCCTATGTGGGCTGCGGGATCTGGCAATGAAGGCTGGTTCCATAGTGCCAATAGGACAAGCACCCTCTGTAGGACTGTGGGTTTTGGTAACTGCGGCCGGCTCGCGGCCTTGAACTTTTTTTTTACATGGGTACCTTCTGCTACCCATCCGGGTTCCAGTACCGTCAGCTGGTTCTCGGCAGTGCCTTTGGATTAGGTGCCTCCTTCTCGGTATCCAAGTTCCACCAACGTCTGCTGGTCCTTGGTAGTGCTTTCTGGCACAGGTACCTCCTGCTTAGTAACCGAGTTCCAGTAACATCAGCTGGTCCTCGGTAGTTCCATTGGCTCTTGTACCTTCTGCTACCCATCCGGGTTCCAGTACCGTCAGCTGGTCCTCGGTAGTTCCATTTGCTCTTGTATCTTCTGCTACCCATCCGGGTTCCAGTACCGTCAGCTGGTCCTCGGTAGTTCCATTTGCTCTTGTATCTTCTGCTACCCATCCGGGTTCCAGTACCGTCAGCTGGTTCTCGGCAGTGCCTTTGGATTAGGTGCCTCCTTCTCGGTATCCAAGTTCCACCAACGTCTGCTGGTCCTTGGTAGTGCTTTCTGGCACAGGTACCTCCTGCTTAGTAACCGAGTTCCAGTAACATCAGCTGGTCCTCGGTAGTTCCATTGGCTCTTGTACCTTCTGCTACCCATCCGGGTTCCAGTACCGTCAGCTGGTCCTCGGTAGTTCCATTTGCTCTTGTATCTTCTGCTACCCATCCGGGTTCCAGTACCGTCAGCTGGTCCTCGGTAGTTCCATTTGCTCTTGTATCTTCTGCTACCCATCCGGGTTCCAGTACCGTCAGCTGGTTCTCGGCAGTGCCTTTGGATTAGGTGCCTCCTTCTCGGTATCCAAGTTCCACCAACGTCTGCTGGTCCTTGGTAGTGCTTTCTGGCACAGGTACCTCCTGCTTAGTAACCGAGTTCCAGTAACATCAGCTGGTCCTCGGTAGTTCCATTGGCTCTTGTACCTTCTGCTACCCATCCGGGTTCCAGTACCGTCAGCTGGTCCTCGGTAGTTCCATTTGCTCTTGTATCTTCTGCTACCCATCCGGGTTCCAGTACCGTCAGCTGGTTCTCGGCAGTGTCTTTGGCACGGGTACTCCCTCCTGCCCAGCCTGGTTCCAGCACGCCAGCTGTTTCCGGGTAGTGTCAACGTCACTTTGCCTCCAATGCGTTGTCCTGTCGTGTTGCGGTCGGGTTAGCCGACTCTATGGTGCCTGCAGTTTAGGTGACTCCTATGTGGGCTGCGGGATCTGGCAATGAAGGCTGGTTCCATAGTGCCAATAGGACAAGCACCCTCTGTAGGACTGTGGGTTTTGGTAACTGCGGCCGGCTCGCGGCCTTGAACTTTTTTTTTACATGGGTACCTTCTGCTACCCATCCGGGTTCCAGTACCGTCAGCTGGTTCTCGGCAGTGCCTTTGGATTAGGTGCCTCCTTCTCGGTATCCAAGTTCCACCAACGTCTGCTGGTCCTTGGTAGTGCTTTCTGGCACAGGTACCTCCTGCTTAGTAACCGAGTTCCAGTAACATCAGCTGGTCCTCGGTAGTTCCATTGGCTCTTGTACCTTCTGCTACCCATCCGGGTTCCAGTACCGTCAGCTGGTCCTCGGTAGTTCCATTTGCTCTTGTATCTTCTGCTACCCATCCGGGTTCCAGTACCGTCAGCTGGTTCTCGGCAGTGTCTTTGGCACGGGTACTCCCTCCTGCCCAGCCTGGTTCCAGCACGCCAGCTGTTTCCGGGTAGTGTCAACGTCACTTTGCCTCCAATGCGTTGTCCTGTCGTGTTGCGGTCGGGTTAGCCGACTCTATGGTGCCTGCAGTTTAGGTGACTCCTATGTGGGCTGCGGGATCTGGCAATGAAGGCTGGTTCCATAGTGCCAATAGGACAAGCACCCTCTGTAGGACTGTGGGTTTTGGTAACTGCGGCCGGCTCGCGGCCTTGAACTTTTTTTTTACATGGGTACCTTCTGCTACCCATCCGGGTTCCAGTACCGTCAGCTGGTTCTCGGCAGTGCCTTTGGATTAGGTGCCTCCTTCTCGGTATCCAAGTTCCACCAACGTCTGCTGGTCCTTGGTAGTGCTTTCTGGCACAGGTACCTCCTGCTTAGTAACCGAGTTCCAGTAACATCAGCTGGTCCTCGGTAGTTCCATTGGCTCTTGTACCTTCTGCTACCCATCCGGGTTCCAGTAACATCAGCTGGTCCTCGGTAGTTCCATTGGCTCTTGTACCTTCTGCTACCCATCCGGGTTCCAGTACCGTCAGCTGGTTCTCGGCAGTGCCTTTGGATTAGGTGCCTCCTTCTCGGTATCCAAGTTCCACCAACGTCTGCTGGTCCTTGGTATTGCTTTCTGGCACAGGTACCTCCTGCTTAGTAACCGAGTTCCAGTAACATCAGCTGGTCCTCGGTAGTTCCATTGGCTCTTGTACCTTCTGCTATCCATCCGGGTTCCAGTACCGTCAGCTGGTCCTCGGTAGTTCCTCAGCTTTCTTGTACCTTCTGCTACATTTCCAAGTTCAAGCTTTTTGAAATGGTTCTTGGTAATCACTCTGGATCTCCCTGACGAGGACCCTGAAGACGAGGACCCTGAAGACCAACCCTAAGAAGACGAGGACCCCGAAGACAATGACCCTGAAGACGAGGACCCTGAAGACCACCCCGAAGAAGACGAGGACCCTGAAGACCACCCCGAAGAAGACGAGGACCCTGAAGACCACCCCGAAGAAGACGAGGACCCCGAAGACGAGGACCCAGAAGACCAGCCCGAAGAAGACGAGGACCCCGAAGACGAGGACCCCCGAAGACGACGACCCTGAAGACCACCCCGAAGAAGACCAAGAAGATGACCCTGAAGAAGTTGACCAAGAAGACAAAGAAGAGAAGACAAGCACCAAGATACAGAAAAACAAGAGACAGAAAACCAAGAAGCAGAAATACAAGAAGCTGCAGAACAAAAAGCGGAAGAACATTAAGCATAAGACTAAAAATCAGAGCAAAAGATAATATCTAAATTATAAGCAGAAGATGACTAAGCAGTGTATGGGGGTGAGTCCGTTCCTCCTCGTGGTGCCCCTGGAAAAGACCTGCTGCTGCAGGCCAAACTGAACGCGGACAAATCCTGTTGTAAATCTTTTGTGACGGGCAGAACGAAAGGTGTAATGTCCAACCTTTTATAGATAACAACTACAGGAATGCCTGTCACAAATAAGAATATGATGAAGAAGAAGAATATGAAGAAGATGAAGAAGTAGAATATGAAGAATGTAAAAAAAAGAATAATACGAAGAAGGTGAAGAAGAAGAAGGTGAAGAAGAAGTGGATGAAAAAGATGCTGAGGATGATGAAGGAGAAAGTGTGGGAGAAGTAAAAAAGAAGGTGAAGAGCATGGAAGTAGTGAAACATAAATATCTGACAAAATATAAAAATACTTAACATAGTTAATATTTCCGTAACTCAGAACATAATAAAAAAATATTAATTCCTGCTATTCCATTTGACTGGGCTAAACCTCTATGCCTTTATTGTCTCCCCCACCTCCCCCAATACATTCTACATTATTCTTAGTTGTTTTCCTTCATGTAGAAATAACCTACAAGGAAAGAAAGGGTTTATTTTAATTCCGATATTTATGTCCCATTGACTTGCATTGGTTTCCGGTATCGGAATCGGCGATATCCGATACTTTTTCGGTATCGGTCCGATCCAATCCGATCCGATATTTCCCGATATCGGAAGGTATCGCTCAACACTATTAATGACCTAAAACGGGAAAGATTTATTCTGATTCCATGTCAGATATTGAGAAAAACATGAATGTGTCTTTTTATATAGTGTATGGAAACTTTTGGTTTCAACTGTATCTATCTATCTATCTATCTATTATCTATCTATCTATTATCTATTATCTATCTATCCATTATCTATCTATCCATTATCTATCTATTATCTATTATCTATCTATCTATTATCTATCTATCTATCTATCTATCTATCTATTATCTATCTATCTATCTATTATCTATCTATCTATCTATCTATTATCTATCTATTATCTATCTATCTATTATCTATTATCTATCTATCTATTATCTATTATCTATCTATCTATTATCTATCTATCTATCCATTATCTATCTATTATCTATTATCTATCTATCTATTATCTATCTATCTATCTTTCTATCTTTCTATCTATCTATTATCTATCTATCTATCCCATATCTATCATTTATCTATCTATCTATCTATCTATCTATCTATCTATTATCTATCTATTATTTATCTATCTATCTATTATCTATTATCTATCTATCTATCTATCTATCTATCTATTATCTATCTATCTATCATCTATCTATCTATTATCTATCTATCTATCTATCTATTATCTATCTATCTATCTATCTATCTTTCTATCTATCTATTATCTATCTATCTATCTATCCCATATCTATCATTTATCTATCTATTATCTATCTATCTATCTATTATTTATCTATCTATCTATTATATATCTATCTATCCCATATCTATCATCTATCCATCTATCTATCTATCATCTATCTATCTATCTATTTATTATTTATCTATCTATCATCTATCTATTATTTATCTATCTATCTATTATCTGTCTATCTATCTATCTATCCCATATCTATCATCTATCTATCTATCTATCTATCTATCTATTATCTATCTATCTATCTATCTATGATCTATCTATCTATCTATTATCTATCTATCTATTATCTATCTATCTATCTATTATCTATCTATCTATTATCTATCTATTATCTATCTATCTATTATCTATCTATTATCTATCTATCTATTATCTATCTATTATCTATCTATTATCTATCTATTATCTATCTATCTATTATCTATCTATTATCTATCTATTATCTATCTATCTATTATCTATCTATTATCTATCTATCTATCCATCTATCTATTATTTATCTATAATCTATTTATCTTTATCTATTTATCGTATTCTTTACTTTTCACAATATTGAATGATACTTAAATATTTATTTAAATGCTATGAATAACTCATATCTACAGACAGTATCTATCTATCTAGCCATCCTTAAAAAACTAAAAAGCTCACTAGCGCCTGCGGTTAGAATAAAACAAGTGTGAACAGGCTGCAAGCTGCTATGACTGCATAATATACAAGCATAAGAACACAGCCACCTTTGTAGTCACGTTGACCGATTCGCAGGCAGCATTATACAGAGCAGGAATAGATTAATTTATACATTCATGGGAAAATAATCAGTATAACTTATATTTTATCCATTAAATCCCTGCACTTTCTATGCTTAGGAGTCCAGTGGGCGGTAGCTGTAAATCAAGAGTGGCTCCACCCACTGGACTCCTAAGCATAGAAAGAAATTACTGAATGTTCCCCCCCCAAAACCTATGGATCAATTTGCTCTGCTCCTCTTTCTTGATGCCATACTAGCTCCTAATGAGGCATCAGATTGGTAAAAAGTATTTGGTTCCTATGTGTTCAGATTAATTTTTCATCCAGACACTCAAAGTCTGAAAATGTGTGGGTGTATATGGTAGGGAAAACAGTGAGCTTTTTCCATGAGTAAAACTCTATATAAATATCTGTGTGGTACAGACATAGCATGCCTCATTATTAAGTATCCACCTACACAACACACTAGAGTTTCATTTCAGCAATTACCCAGGTTCTTTTTTTACAGAGTGCCGAAGATAGTTAGCAAGTGACAGAAATACTAAATATATTCCGTCAACATCAGGGTGCTGTAAATCCCTAGAAATTAGATAGCTCCTGCCTGACATTGATCTCTAGGAATTCATTACATTTTAATAATGGAGCTTTGAGTGATGTCCACCTATTCGTACCGCAGAATAACTCGTTTCCGAGAAGGCGAGAATGATGTGTAAAAAGTTACAAAAAAAAATTTGTGTTGACTTCCAAAAATCAAAGTGTAGGGAAAACAACATTTCCTTTTTTTCCAACCGTTTTCCATCTGTGCAGAACGTTACTAGTAACCGTGGTTTACCAAGAAATCTGCCTCCTAAAACAAAAAAGAAATTGGATGGAAAGTGACCACATCAGCAGTCAAAAAAAAGAAGCTTTTTTTTTTTTTTTGTAATTTTTTACTTTTCAGATTATCTAAATTAGTAGAAACATTTCCGTCCTAATCATTAAAAGACCTGGATATGGAGGCTTTGAAGTTTAATTATAAGCCATTAACTACTCTATGTGTATGTAACTGTCACAGCGCAACGGGGGAAAGGTCGTAAATAAAACTTTATGGCCGGACCTCTGGCTCTTCAGTACAAAGCAATGAAAATGTAATTGTAGGATATTAAATATAATCAATCACAACTCCGAAACAGTAGATGATATGCATGGAGAGAATTAGAAATACAATAAGTCACAGTCACATCATTGTCTAGTGTTATTATCGAGCTGAAAACCCGAAACGCAGTTACACACCAGCTACAATCTTTCACTGAGAAATTCTGGAGTTCCCTTATACGATGAGGCCAAAGATGCACATGGATCATTTGTTGTCGGTATGTAAAACTCACAGGTAACTAAAGAATAGTTTCCAATTGTAGGTTATCTCAAAATTCAAAAAGTGGCGAAAAAAAGGAAAAGTAAAATTGGAGGGGACAATTTATAGCAGAAAAATAAATTAAACAAAATAAAAAAAAAGAATATAAACATAAAAAAAACATTTTGCAAGGTTGTCTTTACTGTAGAGATGAGCAGATCGAGCCCTAGAGGATCAAGTTGGAATCCAACTTGCTGAAATTCGAGGTTCCACATGAATTTGAAAAAAAATAAAATGAAGCCTGTAAAATTAACTCAGGATCGATGGGTAACTATCTTTTTTTCTCTACTATACTTTGAACTAGTAGGAGCAGTGCTTAACTAAGATGGAGAAAGTACAGAGTCCCATGCGAACAATGCAAAAGGCAATACATCATAACAAATTAACATAAATGGGCAAGTGCAAATTTGTCATATCTGCAATACAAAAGCAAACAAACATAAAAATGTAGAAGTATCCTTGATTTATACATATAAGGCCATAACTACACTAAGACTTTTGGCAGCCCCATCTGGACATCTGTGGCAGGGCTGGGAATAGATCCGAGGGAACCTTGATGCTTCCTTCATTCCAGGATTTTGAAGGAGAACCCATGGTCAGATATTAATGGATCAGCAAGTGACCGTGTTTCCCAGAGATACGATGAGATCACTTGCTAAAACTTTAATACCCGTGTAAATTAATGCATTGACATTTTAATAGTCTCTTGATAAAATTCCCATAAGAACCGCTACCCAGATCTCAAAAATCTCCAGATGTCATGTAAAAATCTTATCTTTCAGTGATGTAGATTCCTGAGTGCCAAGAATATAATTAAACAGATTATCAATATAAGATTGGTGATGGTCCGACACTCGGCACCTCCACCGTTCAGCTGATATTCACTCCGGCGGTGGTCCGATATATACACATTGCTTAATGTGTAGCAGCCGCTGCCAGGTACTGCAGATCAACTCCATATGTAAGTCCCATTTTGGTATTGAAGGTTGTCCAATTTCTTGAGATTCATTTTAATTACTAGATGTGCTAAAAGTTATATGGAAGAACAATGATACTGAATGGCTTCACTGCGTGGAATATGGAGAAATCCATATTTCAGAAAGGAAAAAAAAAAAAATCATACAAATGATATATTAGGTTTTGTGGGTTTGTGCTTACAGTATTTGTAAAGTAGAAGGATTATCAAGGCTTTTATACCTTAAACATTTGTGACAATTGTTCCCTCAGTAGCAAAAAATAATCCATCTGTTCCCCATTATAACCAGTGTAACAAGAAGAGGAGGGAGAAGTATATGAGTACAATGCCCAGTAATGTAAAACAGGCTGGTTTGCTGCCAGAGTTGCTTCCCCTTGTGTATTGTATCTCCCTACCCTCCGGCTGTACACTACAAGAGCGCGTGTCTTTATTGCTTTGCGGTGTGTGTATTGTGTAGCACCTCTTGGCAGAACCAGACAAAATAAGTTATCCTTAGAAACCTGAACGCGCGTTGGGAATACCAGATCCCGGCTCCTTTCCTCTGTCTTATGTATCGTCTCAAATTGGATTACCAGTTCTTCTTTTTAATGATATACTGTATATGCCTAGTGTGGATTGAACTGGAAGATGCAGCACTGAATCTCACATTTCTATCAACCTAAATAAATTTTTCCCTTCTAAATTCCATTTTTTTTTAAATCTAAATAGGCATTAATTAATTTCTTAAAGGGGTTTTCCTGTTTTGGAAAACACCTGTCCTCCAACTGCAGCTTCTTTAAAAAAAAACAAAAAAACTTCTTTACTCACCCTCCCCAGGTCCATTGCTGGGTCTCTGCTATTTTTGCTGTACTGACATCACATCATCAAGTGCTGCAGCCAATCAGTGAGCTCAGTGTCTCTGAGCGGCTTGTGCCATCGAAGCTGCAGAGTTCATTTATTGGCTGCCGTGCTGTCGATGTGATGTAAGCGCGGCACACAATAACAGCAGCAAAGACTCAGTGCTGGACCCGACGAGGGTGAGTAAAACACAATTTTTTTTTCTCCGGGAACAGGGGTTTTATAAAATGGAAAATTTCTGTAATATATTTCATAGTTGACAAAGCTGAATTTTCCTAAAGGTGGTTTCACATTGCAGTTTTGTGTCCCCGTCTGCGCATATGTCCGAAATTCTTAGCAAAATTGGGTCCAGACGCATGTGCTGATGGAGCCAATAGTCTGTAATGATGACAGCAGAGTGCACGTTCGCTTTGCCATCACCATTACAGTCTATTGACCCCATAGGCGCATGCATCCGGACCCCATTTTTCCAGGGATTTTGGACGTATGCCCCGAGGGGGACACACAACGCAATGTGAAAGCACCCTAATGCAGAGCTATAAATCCCCTGTTTAGATACAGTATATGTAAACAGATCACTAGCGATAGATTGAAAACACACTTTATATTGTGAAGTGTCTGCCTTCTGTCTAACTTACTATCCAGTTGCAAATCAGTAACAAAGATACCAAAACGGATTACAGGAAGAGGCGGGAGTATTTAACTCTCTGCTCCTGCTCTCCTATCTGCCAAATGCAGGAAGAGGGGGCAGGTATTTGACTCTCTGCTCCTGCTCTCCTATCTGTCAAATTACAGCAAGAGGGGGTGAAAATGTGACTCTCTGCTCCTGCTATCTGTCAAATTGCATGAAGAGGGGGAGGAGATTTGACTCTCTGCTCCTGCTTTCCTATCTGTCAGATTCCAGGAAGAGGGGGAGGGGATTTGACTCTCTGCTCCTGCTCTCCTATCAATCAAATTGCAAGAAGAGGGGACAGGTATTTAACTCTCTTCTCCTGCTCTCCTATCTGTCAAATTACAGGAAGAGGGGGCAGGTATTTGACTCTCTGCTCCTGCTTTCCTATCTGTCAAATTGCAGGAAAAGGGGGCAGATATTTGACTCTCTGCTCCTGCTCTCCTATCTGTCAAATTCCTGAAAGAGGGGGAGGAGATTTGACTCTCTGCTCCTGCTCTCCTATCTGTCAAATTGCATGAAGAGGGGGAGGAGATTTGACTCTCTGCTCCTGCTTTACTATCTGTCAGATTCGAGGAAGAGGGGGAAGGGATTTGACTCTCTGCTCCTGCTCTCCTATCAATCAAATTGCAAGAAGAGGGGGCAGGTATTTAACTCTCTGCTCCTGCTCTCCTATCTGTCAAATTACAGGAAGAGGGGGCAGGTATTTGACTCTCTGCTCCTGCTTTCCTATCTGTCAAATTGCAGGAAAAGGGGGCAGATATTTGACTCTCTGCTCCTGCTCTCCTATCTGTCAAATTCCTGGAAGAGGGGGAGGAGATTTGACTCTCTGCTCCTGCTCTCCTATCTATCAAATAGCAAGAAGAGGGGGCAGGTATTTAACTCTCTGCTCCTGCTTTCCTATCTGTCAAACTCCAGGAAGAGGGGGCAGATATTTGACTCTCTGCTCCTGCTTTCCTATCTGTCAAATTGCAGGAAAAGGGGCAGATATTTGACTCTCTGCTCCTGCTCTCCTATCTGTCAAATTCCTGGAAGAGGGGGAGGAGATTTGACTCTCTGCTCCTGCTCTCCTATCTGTCAAATTGCAAGAAGAGGGGGAGGAGATTTGACTCTCTGCTCCTGCTTTCCTATCTGTCAGGTTCCAGGAAGAGGGGGAGGGGATTTGACTCTCTGCTCCTGCTCTCCTATCAATCAAATTGAAAGAAGAGGGGGCAGGTATTTAACTCTCTGCTCCTGCTCTCCTATCTGTCAAATTACAGGAAGAGGGGGCAGGTATTTGACTCTCTGCTCCTGCTTTCCTATCTGTCAAATTGCAGGAAAAGGGGGCAGATATTTGACTCTCTGCTCCTGCTCTCCTATCTGTCAAATTCCTGGAAGAGGGGGAGGAGATTTGACTCTCTGCTCCTGCTCTCCTATCTATCAAATTGCAAGAAGAGGGGGCAGGTATTTAACTCTCTGCTCCTGCTTTCCTATCTGTCAAACTCCAGGAAGAGGGGGCAGATATTTGACTCTCTGCTCCTGCTTTCCTATCTGTCAAATTGCAGGAAAAGGGGGCAGATATTTGACTCTCTGCTCCTGCTCTCCTATCTGTCAAATTCCTGGAAGAGGGGGAGGAGATTTGACTCTCTGCTCCTGCTCTCCTATCTGTCAAATTGCAAGAAGAGGGGGAGGAGATTTGACTCTCTGCTCCTGCTTTCCTATCTGTCAGATTCGAGGAAGAGGGGGAGGGGATTTGACTCTCTGCTCCTGCTCTCCTATCAATCAAATTGCAAGAAGAGGGGGCAGGTATTTAACTCTCTGCTCCTGCTCTCCTATCTGTCAAATTACAGGAAGAGGGGGCAGGTATTTGACTCTCTGCTCCTGCTTTCCTATCTGTCAAATTGCAGGAAAAGGGGGCAGATATTTGACTCTCTGCTCCTGCTCTCCTATCTGTCAAATTCCTGGAAGAGGGAGAGGAGATTTGACTCTCTGCTCCTGCTCTCCTATCTATCAAATAGCAAGAAGAGGGGGCAGGTATTTAACTCTCTGCTCCTGCTTTCCTATCTGTCAAACTCCAGGAAGAGGGGGCAGATATTTGACTCTCTGCTCCTGCTTTCCTATCTGTCAAATTGCAGGAAAAGGGGCAGATATTTGACTCTCTGCTCCTGCTCTCCAATCTGTCAAATTCCTGGAAGAGGGGGAGGAGATTTGACTCTCTGCTCCTGCTCTCCTATCTGTCAAATTGCAAGAAGAGGGGGAGGAGATTTGACTCTCTGCTCCTGCTTTCCTATCTGTCAGGTTCCAGGAAGAGGGGGAGGGGATTTGACTCTCTGCTCCTGCTCTCCTATCAATCAAATTGAAAGAAAAGGGGGCAGGTATTTAACTCTCTGCTCCTGCTCTCCTATCTGTCAAATTACAGGAAGAGGGAGCAGGTATTTGACTCTCTGCTCCTGCTTTCCTATCTGTCAAATTGCAGGAAAAGGGGGCAGATATTTAACTCTCTGCTCCTGCTTTCCTATCTGTCAAACTCCAGGAAGAGGGGGCAGATATTTGACTCTCTGCTCCTGCTTTCCTATCTGTCAAATTGCAGGAAAAGGGGCAGATATTTGACTCTCTGCTCCTGCTCTCCTATCTGTCAAATTCCTGGAAGAGGGGGAGGAGATTTGACTCTCTGCTCCTGCTCTCCTATCTGTCAAATTGCAAGAAGAGGGGGAGGAGATTTGACTCTCTGCTCCTGCTTTCCTATCTGTCAGGTTCCAGGAAGAGGGGGAGGGGATTTGACTCTCTGCTCCTGCTCTCCTATCAATCAAATTGAAAGAAAAGGGGGCAGGTATTTAACTCTCTGCTCCTGCTCTCCTATCTGTCAAATTACAGGAAGAGGGGGCAGGTATTTGACTCTCTGCTCCTGCTTTCCTATCTGTCAAATTGCAGGAAAAGGGGGCAGATATTTGACTCTCTGCTCCTGCTCTCCTATCTGTCAAATTCCTGAAAGAGGGGGAGGAGATTTGACTCTCTGCTCCTGCTCTCCTATCTATCAAATTGCAAGAAGAAGGGGCAGGTATTTAGCTCTCTGCTCCTGCTTTCCTATCTCTCAAACTCCAGGAAGAGGGGGCAGATATTTGACTCTCTGCTCCTGCTCTCCTATCTGTCAAATTGCAAGAAGAGGGGGAGGAGATTTGACTCTGCTCCTGCTCTCCTATCTGTCAAATTCCAGGAAGAGGGGGAGGGGATTTGACTCTCTGCTCCTGCTCTCCTATCTGTCAAATTCCAGGAAGAGGGGATGGAGATTTGACTCTCTGCTCCTGCTCTCCTATCTATCAAATTGCAAGAAGAAGGGGCAGGTATTTAGCTTTCTGCTCCTGCTTTCCTATCTGTCAAACTCCAGGAAGAGGGGACAGATATTTGACTCTCTGCTCCTGCTCTCCTATCTGTCAAATTGCAAGAAGAGGGGGAGGAGATTTGACTCTGCTCCTGCTCTCCTATCTGTCAAATTCCAGGAAGAGGGGGAGGAGATTTGACTCTCTGCTCCTGCTCTCCTATCTGTCAAATTCCAGGAAGAGGGGATTTGACTCTTCTCCTGCTCTCCTATCTGTCAAATTCCAGGAAAAGGGGGCAGATATTTAACTCTCTGCTCCTGCTCTCCTATCTGTCAAATTCCAGGAAAAGGAGGCAGATATTTTACTCTCTGCTCCTGCTCTCCTATCTGTCAAATTCCAGGAAGAGGGGGAGGGGATTTGACTCTCTGCTCCTGCTCTCCTATCTGTCAAATTCCAGGAAGAGGGGGAGGGGATTTGACTCTCTGCTCCTGCTCTCCTGTCAAATTGCAGGAAGAGGGGGAGGAGATTTGACTCTCTGCTCCTGCTCTCCTATCTGTCAAATTCCAGGAAAAGGGGGCAGATATTTGACTCTCTGCTCCTGCTCTCCTATCTGTCAAATTGCAAGAAAAGGGGGAGGAGATTTGACTCTCTGCTCCTGCTCTCCTATCTGTCAAATTCCAGGAAGAGGGGGCAGGTATTTGACTCTCTGCTCCTGCTCTCCTATCTGTCAAATTGCATGCAGGCATAACAGAGAGGCAAACTATCAGTTCAGGGCAGGCAAGTCATTGCATAATAGTAGGTGCAATGCAATCTGCCAAATGAGGGAAAAGAAGTCCCAGCATCTATAGTGAATATGCTGATGAAGAGGAACCTCCCACTTAAAGAGAGGGAATGGCAAATAATAGTTCCTGGACATATTAACCTAATATTTTCCCTAAAATCTCTCTTGTAAGGGGAAGTTGCAAGCGAGACAATGCCTTTCTATAGGTTTGTGTGAAAGGACAGGCAAGTATTAAATCTATATGTGTGTAGTGGTTGTAGAGCGCTGTATCAGAAAAAATGAGCACTATAAGGGCGCAATTAGGTTGAAACTCAATGCCCGGACTGGCCGGCGGCTCTCCCCACCCGAACATGACAGCTTCATGTCTTTCTTTGCCGCTGTCATGCCCAGGTCGGGAGAGCTGCCGGCCAGTCCGTGCATTGCGTTCCAATCTCTGTCCGATTTATATGGCCGTCTGACTGCGCCCTAAAGATAGATAATATGTGAGAACAGGGTCGGACTGGGGTGTCTGGGGCCCACAGGGAGAACTGACTCTAGGGGCCCACCTACAGCCATATGCAAATATCTGTTATCCGCTATCCCTGTTATAGTGGAGCATTGACTGGCGGCTCCTGCACATCTACTGTGCACCACTATAACTGGGATGTACAATTACGGTAGTTTGCATTAAAGGGCTTCTTTGGTTAAAACAAGTTATCACCGATCCATGGGATCCACAGGATCGGTGATCACTTATTGATCGTTTGGGTCCGAACATTGGAAAACGCGCCTATCAGAAGAATGGGGAAGTTTCATCCCTGACAGGACACTTATCCCCATTTTAAAATGCAGCTTCCAAAAAAGAGCAGCGCTCACAGTCACTGAGGGAATGACTGGATGAGTGGTCGCTTCTCACATGCCGCTCCAGTCTAATGGGGAGAAAAGCTCCACATTCTGCCGATTGTGTCCCAGCAGTCAGACCCCCACCAATCAATATTATCACTGATCCCGTGGAGAGGTGATTACTTGTTTTCACCAGAGAACCCCTGTAAGTGCATCTCTGCCGCTCTGGTCCAAGTATTTAATCTCTAAGGCTGCGGCCCCACTATCAGTATTTGGTCAGTATTTTTTCTCAGGAGTGGGAGCCAAAACCAGGTGAGGAACAATCAGAGAAAAGGTATAATAGAAACAAGTCACCAATTCTGTATTTATTACCCACTCCTGGTTTTGGCAGCTACTCCTGAGAAAAAATACTGACCGAATACTGATGGTGGGGCTGTGGCCTAATGGAAAAAAATCTTTTCCTAGTTAATATCAGCAAGAACAAAATGACTGCCAAACACAACACAGTCCACTATATCAACACCAATAATACCACATACAAAAGAGACAAATATCGCCACACCATGACTAGATCACATATTACCACCACATAGTGACCGAATAATACTACATACAAGGAACAAATACGACCACACCATGACCAGACCACATATTACCACCCCAAAGTGACCAAATACTACAATACTGATCATGAATACAAACCACAATACTAACAACACTGTTATTACCACCAGTGACATTATACACAGGAGCTCTGTATATAGTGTCAGTGTACAGGTAATACAGGGATCACCAGTGACATTATACACAGGAGCTCTGTATATAGTGTCAGTGTACAGGTAATACAGGAATCACCAGTGACATTATACACAGGAGCTCTGTATATAGTGTACAGTGTACAGGTAATACAGTGACCACTAGTGACATTATACACTGGAGCTCAGTATATAGTGTCAGTGTACAGGTAATACAGGGTTCACCAGTGACATTATACACAGGAGCTCTGTATAGAGTGTCAGTGTACAGGTAATACAGTGATCACCAGTGACATTATACACTGGAGCTCTGTATTTAGTGTACAGGTATTACAGTGGTCACCAGTGACATTATACACAGGAGCTCTGTATATAGTGTACAGGTAATACAGTGGTCACCAGTGACATTATACACAGGAGCTCTGTACATAGTGTATAGTGCACAGGTAATACAGTGGTCACCAGTGACATTATACACAGGAGCTCTGTATATAGTGTACAGATAATACAGTGGTCACCAGTGACATTATACACAGGAGCTCTGTATATAGTGTACAGGTAATACAGTGGTCACCAGTGACATTATACACAGGAGCTCTGTATATATTGCACAGGTAATACAGTGGTCACCAGTGACATTATGCACAGGAGCTCTGTATATAGTGTACAGATAATACAGTGGTCACCAGTGACATTATACACAGGAGCTCTGTATATAGTGTACAGGTAATACAGTGGTCACCAGTGACATTATACACAGGAGCTCTGTATATAGTGTATAGTGTACAGGTAATACAGGGATCACCAGTGACATTATACACAGGAGCTCTGTATATAGTGTCAGTGTACAGGTAATACAGTGATCACCAGTGACATTATACACTGGAGCTCTGTATATAGTGCACAGGTAATACAGTGGTCACAAGTGACATTATACACAGAAGCTCTGTATATAGTGTATACATAATATAGTGATCACCAGTGACATACACAGGAGTTCTGTATATACTATATACACACGTGGTCAGAATTGTTGGTACCCCTCGTTTAATGAAAGAAAAACCCACAATGGTCACAGAAATAACTTGAATCTGACAAAAGTAATAATAAATTAAAAATCTATGAAAATGAACAAATGAAAGTCAGACATTGCTTTTCTGCTTCCACTGAATTTAAAAAAAAAATTAAACTCATGAAATCGGCCTGGACAGAAATGATGGTACCCCTGAAAATAATGTGACAAAAGGGACATGTTAAATAAAGTTGTGTCCACTAATTAGCATCACAGGTGTCTACAATCTTGTAATCAGTCAGTGGGCCTGTATATAGGGCTACAGATACTCACTGTGCTATATATAGGGCTGCAGATACTCACTGTGCCTGTATATAGGGCTACAGATACTCACTGTGCCTGTATATAGGGTTACAGATACTCACTGTGCCTGTATATAGAGTTACAGATACTCACTGTGCCTGTATATAGGGTTACAGATATTCACTGTGCCTGTATATAGGGTTACAGATACTCACTGTGCTTGTATATAGGGCTACAGATACTCACTGTGCTTGTATATAGGGCTACAGATACTCACTGTGCTGTTTGGTGACATGGTGTGTACCACACTCAACATGGACCAGAAGAAGCAAAGGAAAGAGCTGTCTCAGGAGATTAGAAAGAAAATTATAGAAAAGCATGTTAAAAGGTAAAGGTTATAAGACCATCTCCAAGCAGCTTGATGTTTCTGTGACTACAGGTGCACATATTATTCAGAAATTTAAGATCCATGGGACTGTAGCCAACCTCCCTGGACGTGGGTGCAGGAGGAAAATTGATGACAAATCAAAGAGACGGATAATATGAATGGTAACAAAAGAGCCCAGAATAACTTCTAAAGAGATTAAAGGTGAACTTCAAGCTCAAGGAACATCAGTGTCAGATCGTACTATCCACCGTTGTTTGATCCAAAGTGAACTTCATGTAAGACGACCAAGGAGAACACCATTGTTGAAAAAAAAAATAGTAAAAAAGCCAGACTGGAATTTGCCAAACTACATGTTGACAAGCCACAAAGCTTCTGGGAGAATGTACTATGGACAGATGAGACAAAAATTTAAGTTTTTGGCAAGGCACATCAGCTCTATGTTCACAGATGGAAAAATGAAGCATATCAAGAAAAGAACACTGTCCCTACTGTGAAACATGGTGGAGGCTCTGTTATGTTCTGGGGCTGCTTTGCTGCACCTGGCACAGGGTGTCTTGAATCTGTGCAGGGTACAACGAAATCTCAAGACTATCAAGGGATTCTAGAGAGAAATGTGCTGCCCAGTGTCAGAAAGCTTGGTCTCAGTCGCAGGTCTAGCAACAGGATAATGACCCAAAACACACAGCTAAAAACACCCAAGAATGGCTAAGAGGAAAACATTGGACTATTCTGAAGTGGCTTCTATGAGCCCTGACCTAAATCCTATGGAGCATCTTTGGAAAGAGCTGAAACATTCTGGAAAAGGCAACCTTCAAACACGAGACAACTGGAGCAGTTTGCTCATGAGGAGTCGGCCAAAATACCTGTCGAGAGGCGCAGAAGTCTCATTGACAGTTACAGGAATCGTTTGATTGCAGTGATTGCCTCAAAAGGTTCAACAAAATATTAAGTTAAGAAGAAGAACCATCATTTCTGTCCAGGCCGATTTCATGAGGTTAATTTTTTTTTAAATTCTGTGGAAGCAGAAAATCAATGTCTGACCTTCATCTCTTCATTTTCAAAAATTTGTAATTTATCAGATTGAAGTTATTTCTGTGACCATTGTGGGTTTTTCTTTCATTAAACGAGGAGTACCAACAATTTTGACCACGTGTGTAGTGTAAGTGTACATGTAATACACTGACTCACCAGTGATGTCTCTAGGTGAAGTCCTTCATCTTCGCTTTTCTTCTTCATCTGGCACAGACAGCCATCACTTCTTCCAGCCAGGAATCATCTCTGCAGAAAATAACACACAGTTATTAATAACTGATCTTTTCTAGAGAATATTCCCACTTTCCCCCCCCCCCGACCTCTACACTACACCAGTTGAAGAAAAAAAGCAACATAGTGCCGTCCTGCACAGTAACAGGACCCCTCTTTTGTCCCATCCCATGGAAAACAATTTCCTAAAAAGTAAATTATATTACAGAAGTAATAATGTAATAATAATTGGAATCTAAAGTAATAATGTTCCCCACTGGTCACCATAAACTAATAAAGTATGTTCCTCAATCTGGCTCCCAAACAGTAATTAAGTCCCTTGTCTAGCCAGGCACCCCCATATGTCCCTTCTGGCCACCATTTGTCTAGTGTGACCCCTCCATATATTTATCCTAGCACATGTGTATGGAGCCTGCCCCCTCCCATATACCCATCCTAGCCCCCCCATGTGCCAGTCTGCCCCCCCACATATCCATCCTTGCCTCCATGTTTCCAGCCTGCGCCCCCATATGTCCCCCCCATATATCCTCCATGTGTCCAGCCTGCCCTCTACATATTCATCCTGGCCTCCATGTGTCCAGCCTCTCCCCTCATATATCCATACTGCCCTTACCCCCTGCATATATCCATCCTGACACCCCCCATATATCCAGCGTGCCCCTCCATATATTTATGCTAGCCCATGTGTATCGAGCCCGCCCCCCCCACATATTCATCCTAGCCCCCCCCATATATCCATCCTGGCCTCCATGTGTTCAGCCTGCCCCCCCCCCCCATATATCCATCCTGGCCTCCATAAGTCCAGCTTGCCCCCCCCATATATCCATCCTGGCCTCCATATATCCATCTTGCCCCCCCCATATATCCATCCTGCCCCCCCATATATCCATCCTGGCCTCCATGTGTCCAGCCTGCCCCCCATATACCCATCCTGCCCATCCCCCTTTGCCTGGGTCCACCTTGGTTCCCCCTTGTGTGTCCTGCCAGGGCTTCCTCTTGTGTGTCCAGCCAGGGCTCCCCTTCCTTGCGTGTCCAGCCAGGGCTCCCCCTTGCGTGTCCAGCCAAGGCTCCCCCCCTTGCGTGTCCAGCCAGGGCCCCCCCCTTGCGTGTCCAGCCAGGGTTCCCCCCTCGTGTGTCCAGCTTGGCCCCCCCTCGTGTGTCCAGCTTGGCCCCCCCTCGTGTGTCCAGCTGGGCCCCCCCTCGTGTGTCCAGCTGGGCCCCCCCTCGTGTGTCCGTCCAGCTGGGCCCCCCCGCGTGTGTCCGTCCAGCTGGGCCCCCCCTCGTGTGTCCGTCCAGCTGGGCCCCCCCTTGTGTGTCCATCCAGCTGAGCCCCCTTGTGTGTCCGTCCAGCTGGGCCCCCCTTGTGTGTCTGTCCAGCTGGGCCCTCCCTTGTGTGTCTGTCCAGCTGGGCCCCCCCTTGTGTGTCTGTCCAGCTGGGCCCCCCCTTGTGTGTCTGTCCAGCTGGGCCCCCCTTGTGTGTCTGTCCAACTGGGCCCCCCTTGTGTGTCTGTCCAGCTGGGCCCCCCCTTGTGTGTCTGTCCAGCTGGGCCCCCCCCTTGTGTGTCCGTCCAGCTTGGCCCCCCCCTGTGTGTCTGTCCAGCTGGGCCCCCCCTTGTGTGTCTGTCCAGCTGGGCCCCCCCTTGTGTGTCTGTCCAGCTGGGCCCCCCCCTTGTGGGTCTGTCCAGCTGGGCCCCCCCTTGTGTGTCCTGCTGGCCCCCGCCTTGTGTGTCCAGACCATTACACACACACACCTCTTACCTTCCTGCGATCCCGTGCGGTGTCCTCCTTCTCCTGAGTTGTGCGCCTCCTTCACAGCAGGCGCATGACGATGACGTCATACGCCGGCCGGCGAAGGGAGACACGCAGCTTCAGCTGCTTCACTGGGACGTGCGCCGCGGTGGTTCAGGTAATGAACGCTGCGTGCGCGCGTCCCTGCATACACTGTGCCTGCGCTTTTAAAGGGCCCGTGCCCCTTAAAACCGCAGGATTTTTTTTTGTTCTCTTCTCCCCCCTCTACTCTGCAGCAGGGGCGGGGCCCACCGGGAAATTTCCCGGTATCCCGCCAGCCCAGACCGACCCTGTGTGAGAAGGACATGAGGATAAATAATGGTCTTTCATGAAAGTTAGAAATTCTTAGAATGGGCACCTGGAATGCAGGAATCTAAAGGCAGCCTGGTTGTAATGTGGTATATTACGTTTAGAATTAATTATAAACAATATATTTAGCTGTTTTTCTAAAAAACTTAGCTTTTATAGATATTTATGCAAATTTATACTCGTTCATGTAGCAGATGTATCCAACCCACACAATTTGATTATCCATATTTCTAAGTAAATGAGATTTGGCATATTATTCATTTGCAATAATGCTAAAAAAAATATCTCCAGGAATTACGCTCTAGTTTAAATCGCAATGATAATTTATGTAAAATTCAATTTAATTTTACTGCACATGGAGAAAGTATTTACCATAGGCAGAAAAATGACTTGTTTCTACTATTAATGAAGCGGATGAGTCTTTACTTTGGGCTTTGAAGGGTCTAAATCTTCATTTTCAAAATCAAGGTTAACCAGTTCAGAACAAGGCCATTTTCCCCCTTCCTGACCAGGACCAATTTCAGGACTTTTTTTGTACATGCACTTTTTTTTTATTTTTTTTTTGCTTTTGCTGATATCAAGGAGAAATGTAAAAAAAAATATGAAATGTTTTTTTCAATTTTTTTTATTTTAGATTTTTTTTAAGACAGAAAAGCACATCTATCAAACACTATAAATTGTGTTTGCCTTTCTGTAGAGATTATTTTTTATATACTGGACATAACTTGTTTTTTAATGGGGTCGGGGCAAGAAACAGCAATATGGACTGTTGGTGTGAGTTTTTTTCCCTTGTTCTGTTAATTTATTTTTCTCATTTATTTTCCACATTGCAGCTTGCCCCCTTAAGGTCTTAAAAGGTGGAATTTAACATACTAGCACATTTTTTTTAATTTCTGATTTTAACTGTAACTAGGGCTGGACTATTATTCCCAGTTTCAGGGGAAATTTAAACCCCCTTAAGAACTTAAAAGGTGGAATTTAACATATTAATATATTTTTTTTAATTTCTAATTTTACCTGTAACTGAGGCTGGACTATTAGCTCCAGTTTCAGGGGAAATTCAGTCTCTTGACTAGATCTCCTAGGACCCAGCAGCTCCTGTTCCCTCCCTATACGCAATGATTACATGATTGCTGGGTCTGGAGAAGAAAGCACTGACAGTGCTACCTAATCTGTAGCACATGTTCAGAATTTTGTGTACAGCCATCAGGAAGACAGAGATAGCAATAAACCATCTCTGCCTTCTCTCTGGGGAGTCTGGCTGTGTCTGACAGTCGGTTCCTTGCTTCTGCAGCTATACAATCCCATGCAAGCAGTTTACTCTGCATTGACATTTTAGAAAGTCAGTGCAGAGTAAAGTGCGGACTGTCATGACATTTAATGTCTATGGCCGGTCTGGAAAGAGTTAAAGTGTAACCATCAATTTAAATTTAATTTAATAAACTAATAGCAAACATGAAAATAAGCAACTTTGTAATATAGTTTATCAGCAAAATCTGCTTGTTTCATTCTCAGTTCATGGATAAATTCTGTAAAATCTGTATTCAATGAAGACAGATTCCCCCATTAATGAGATAAGAGATGACAGTTGGTGCTTTAAAAGTCCTATGGAGAGGAAGTCAAAGGCTATGTGCCCACGATGCAGAAATGCTCTGGATTTTTCCTGAGCATTTCTGCATCTCCCTGGCAGAAAAAACGCATGCAGATTGTACATGCGTCTTGCACATGCGGATTGTACATGCGGATTGTACATGCGTCTTGCACATGCGGATTGTACATGCGGATTGTACATGCGGATTGTACATGCGGATTGTACATGCGGATTGTATATGCGTTTTTCCTGCCAGGTAGAAGCATTTGTCAAGCGTTTTGCACAATGTGATTTCGCATGCGGGTTATTAAGTGCTTTTCCAAGCGATTTTAGCATCACTTGGAAAGTGCTTGACGACTTGGTCACACAATATAAATCCATGAAACCAGCATGGATTTATATAGTATGACCAAGTTAATAGTTAAAAAAAAGAATAAAATGGTAAAAATAAAAAAAAACCTTAAACCCACTTTCCGGTGTCCCCCCGTCTCCTTCTCCGGTCTCCCTGGTGGCTCGCGGTGGTGTAATAGGACCTTCCATGACGTAATTTAGTCATTTGACAGGTCCCGCGACCGCCAACGTCAGCGGTCGCGTGACCTGTCACATGACTAAATGATGTCATGGAAGGTCCTTTTACACCATCGCAAGCCCCCGGGGAGCCTGGACGCACCGTACCGGAGACCGGGGGACATCAGAAGGTGAGTATAATTTTTTTTTTTATTTGAAATTATTTTTTTACAGATACTATGGTACCCGGGTGCGGAGGGGAGTCTCCTCTTCTCCAGACCCGGGTACCATCCGCACATTGAATCGCTTAATAACCGCATTTGCACATGTAGTCATGCGGATATTAAGCGATTCAGTGCAAGTCAAGGGCGGTGATTACGCTGTGTGTTCGCAAAATTAATGGACATGCTGCGTATTTTTCCGCAATGATAATCCGCAGCGGAAATTTCCGCAGCATCTGCACAGCACATGCGGATTATCCTTGGGGAACATGGCAGACCTTCTACCAAGTGTTTTCTAAGCATTTTCGCGGCGGAATTGCCACTGCGGAAACACTTAAAAAATGTATAGTGGGCACACAGCCTAAGGAGGAACACACAGACATTCTGCTTTAAGTTCTCTTGGAAACGACAGCTACAATTCTCCATAGAACTTTATGAGCACCAAGTGTCATCTCCTATCCAAGCGAAGGGAAAATCTGTATTTACTGTAGACAGATTTTACCCATGAATTGAAAATTTTGAAAATGAATGATCAGACCTGGAGGAGAAAGAAATGAATGATCAGACCTGGAGGAGAAAGAAATAAATGATCAGACCTGGAGGAGAAAGAAATGAATGATCAGACCTGGAGGAGAAAGAAATGAATGATCAGACCTGGAGGAGAAAGAAGCAGATTTCTCTAATAACATTGGTTATGAAGTTTTTTATTTTTACATGGAACTATGGATTTATTGAAAAAAAAAGAATTTGATTTGAGTGCAAATTGTATTTTTCTCTGAATTAACAAGGATTATTCTAAGAGAAAACGGCTCAAACACTATATGTGTTAAGTCACTTAAAAAAATAAAACTGCTGAAAATCGTTCCCTATAGTTCTATAGACGTGGGCTGCTATGCACAAAAGAAAATTACGCAAGCTTGATCATTGGCTTTATGTGTTTGATTGACGAGTCTGTTTAATGTATAAACTTATTTTGCTTTCTAAGTGTAATTTTTCAAGGGAATAAAACTTTTTTTTTTCCATTATTAAAATGGGAAGAATGATTGGTATGTGAAAGTCATGCAATATAAAAATGAAAATATTGTATTGGAGCTAGACGTGTCGTCAAGCACCCACCGCTGTACTGGCGGATGCAATGCATTTACATATGTCTGACGCACAATAATGGAACATTTGAGTGGAGGAAAGTGTAGGATCTCTTGGCATACTTTCACCATTTATACATGAACACTCAACCTGTATTTGAAAATATCTCAGGAATGTGTCCTTTGTTGGGTCAATCCTTGACTGCATCTTCTCAGTCTCCCTATCTAGAATTTCCCGACATGGTAATTCTCTGCCCAGCAACCTCATCTCTTTGAGTGGAAAGGGGGTTTAAAAAAAAATGTTATTGCTCAGAATCTGCCTTCTCGTCCTGCTTTAACCAAACGGCTCATTCATTTTAAATGGCACAGAGTAATGCGATTGTCCAGGACTTCCATATTGTTGAATATTCTGCAATATCTGATTGGAGGGGGTTCCGACAAAAAGCATCCCCACCAATCAATTATTTTCAGCTCCCATGCCATTCGGATGTAAGAAATGTACAGCAGTGGTGGATATACCAATTGGGCAACTTGGGCTGCCACACAGAGGCCAAGAAGGTCAGGGGGCCACTTCCAGATCCAAAGTAGGTGGAATTGTGCATTATGATGAGCTATTAGGCTGACATATATTATTCTTGTACAGAGTCCGCTGCTGGTGTACAGAGCCAGAACTACACAACTCCGTACTCTGTGTAAGGGCCCATGCAAACGACCATAGTTTTGGTCCAAGTCAGAACATTGGATCAATATTATTCAATGAGGCAGTCCACTTGTCTGATTTTTCCCTCGGACCGAGTGGTTGGAGGAAAAAAAATCACTGCATTCACAAATTGCATGTGATGGCACTCGTTCATTCATGTCTATGGGTCCATGGAAAACATCAGACTACACCTGGATGACATCCGAGTGTCGTCCAATTTTCACAGACAGACTGAATAGAGAACATGGAAAACTTTTCTTCTTTTAATTCTCCACATCCGAGGAAAACGGACCCCACTCTGATCATACTCTGATCAAACTGTACCGCTTTTCTTGGATGGAGAACGTACGGTCGTCTGCAGCTGCCCTAATGGTCATCCTCAGGTATTGCAGTTCAGCTTCCATGTATGTGAATGGCAGCTGAGCTCCAGTACTTGACTAAACAGTGTATGGACCTGTCCGTTCCAGCTTTGTACACTGTCTATATCCGGTGGACATGGGAGCTGCAAACAGCTGACCAATGGAAGTGACTATTGTAGGACATCCACCTATTAAATATTGATGACAGCCTCGGAATAGGTAATTAATGGGTAAATCTTGGACAATTCCTTTCATTTTGTCTTGGGTGGTACTGCAGGGAAACTGAAAATGTTATTTTTTTGCACATATTAGATAATGGCTTGGAATATGAGCAGGGAAACACATGTTTTAGCAGGTTATTGTCAAGAAACCTTCTTGGTAGAGATGAACAAATTGATTGAAAACTGATCAAATTCCCTACGAAATATCCCCAAAAATTCAGATTCTAATAAATCCAAATTTTGAAGATTCAGAAAAAATTAAAAAACAATAATCTCATCTTTTGATCCAGGCCTCCATTGGCCACCACCACCTCTGACTAGGAAGACCGGAGCAAAGAAAGACTGGACCGGAGAAGAAAAAGAGGAGCTCATCGGAAGAAGAAAATGGAGTGGTGCCAAGACAGGTATGTGGATTACCCAAGAGAGATGAGTCTAAAAGTGTATCATTTTTTAACCACTTCCTGACAGATTTGCAAATTTATTTGATGCAAATTGAATCTCTCGGATTTTGAGCAAATTCACTCAACTCCACTTCCAACAAGCAAGAATTGTCCAAAAGGAAGAACGAACTTCTTTACCATAAAGAGACTAGTAACAACATTTCTATTGGGGACCAGGAGCTTCAAGTAGGTGCAAGACACTCCAATAGTACAATTTCAAAATCTCACATATAGAATTAGGCTATACAAGGAGATTACAAGATGAAGAGTAGAACACCTGCAGTACCAGCGCTTCTCCAAAGTAGTGGAGAGTCTTGGGTGCAAACAATGGATGAGGTCCGGAATAATGGCTGAAAAAAATGTAGTTCATCAAAACATCTCTAAAGCACAACGCGTTTCAGAAGTCCAAGGCCCCTTTCTCAAGTGACAGTTCTATCTCTGGTCTGGAGCCCTGAAACGCGTTGCGCTTTAGAGATTTTGTAATATTTTTTTCAACCATTTTCCCAGACCTCATCCATCTTTTGTTCCCGAGACTGACTACTACTTTGGAGAAGCACTGGTACTCCAAGTGTTATAATCTGTTGGATTCAGCATTTCTCACCCTATGTGCGCCTATTTGGTCTTTTTTCTGCTTCATCTATGATATATAAGCTTGAGAATCCCTTAAAATAGCCTAAAGAGGTTTCCTTACATATTGGAAAATACCTAATTATCTCACACAGAAAAAGAAAGGTCAAAAACTGCAGCAAGTGGTGGTGACATGGAGGGGAGGTTTGAGAATAGTAAGATGTCTCAGTAACCACAGGTGGACTTCCCACCATGAATGGCCGGGAGAAGAAAGATAAAAACAGTCACTTCAATCATTGTTCTTGGCCACACACAGATCTGTCACGTATATCAGTGTGAACGTGCTCCTTACAGTTGTCTCAATTTTTATTCTTCTGACGCAGTATTTTTCCAAATAGGACCACAAAGTATAATATCATCATCAGAGCATCATCATATTATTCTGATTTTTTTAGGTGGGTGTCCACAAACCTATTTTCCATTCATGAATTTACTCCGTACTATTCTAGCTATGTGAGGCATTTTTATTCTTGGAGCTCTGGAGCTTCAAAGTCAAATGTGAGTGATTGTTAGTGATACGGCTGCATACCAATCAATGTCTCTGGCAGATAGACCATTCCACAGGGCACTGTCTGTAGAAAGTGAGTAGAAGACGTTCATCATCGTGCTTCAATTTAACATAAATACTCTATTTATGGATGAATGGACTGAACGTGATAACTCCAGAATGCAAAGTGTTAACAAATGTCACCAGAGAACGTGGACTACCCTTCATAAAGTTATTGAAAGTTTCCTATAAAGAGTGCATCCATATCTGAGCGCCGTTTCTCACTCTATGTAGCTGTAGTATGTATAAAAAGTTCTAGCTTTGCACATTGTTTTAGCCTCTTCTGATTTAGAGCCGGTGATCTTTGGAAATATTCATCTACGAGGACCGCTGAGCAATGTCAGAATTTAGAGTTCAGCTCTAGAGTATAATAGAGCAGAACTCAGTACAAGAATGCTTCAGGGGGCAAATATAAGTCCTCATGGGTGGTACAATCCTAATCACAGGGTTCTTCACTGGTAGACAGATTTTCGGCACAGATTTTGAATGGGTACCAAATACCAGACACTCACAAATGTAATTTTTCTGGTATAGGTAAAGAATATAATCTTCTGTCAAAGGTAACAATAGTAGTTTTTAAAGGCAAAGTGTCACCACTTAATCTGAGAAGAAAATGATATAGAGGCATAGATGCTGATTCCAACTATGTGTCACTTATTGGGCTGCTTGCTGTAATTTTGAAATAATTGTGGTTTATATCAGCAGGAGATTATCACTAGAGGACTAGTAAACCTGCTGCTGGTAGTCCAACCACACCCCCACTACTGATTGTCTGCTTTCTGCCTATGCACAGTGTACACAGAAAGCAACCAATCGGTGATTTGGGCGGAGTTATAAAGAGCTCAGCATTCAGAGAACTGGTAGATCTGCAGCAGTGAAAACTGTGATTTTATCAAAACTACAGCAATCAGCCCAATAAGTGATACATTGCTGGAATCAGGGCCTCTGCTCCTACAGCATGCTGACTGAATTGCAAAAACCTGGTAACGGATTACAAATCAAGCAGAAAAGAAATCATCATATAGTAGCCAGACATATAGACTTTATATATATCTGTAGATACATTAATTTCATGAAGTTTACAATGTGCACATACTTGTAATGCCCCTTAGGCAATATCATGTAGGTGGCACCTGTTCCAGTTGCAAAATTAAAAAGTGAAGCGAAAAATAGAAAAAAGCGCTCATCAGGTAAGTGGTTACGACAATGGAGACTTTGAATGAGTAGTAAGGTTCTCACCTCAGGGGGTTGAGCAGGAATGGGGACAAGTCCAGGTAAACACGGACGAGCTGATGCCAATGTCCTTTCCTAGTGGTGTAGCTGCCACTCTACACTTGGGCAGGGTTACTCTTGACTTCTAGCTGCTTCTTGGGCAATAAATGGAGCTCGCATCCAATGATAAGAATCCATTGATCCAGTCTCTTACTACAACGCGTTTCAGGGCTCTCCTAAAAGTCTCTCCTACTTGTAAAAGGGGCCAAAGAACCCTAAAATGTGCTGCATTAACAGACTTGTTGAATGAAACGAATTTATCACTGTCATTGACACATTTTTATCACTGGGTTCGAGCACCTTTATTGCCCAAGAAGCTGAGTTAGACTGTAACGCCAGTAACAAAATTGACCTCTCCCACCCAATAATTCCATGACAAGAGTCCTTGTAACAGAACACTACCCCCTACAATAAAAATGGTTGCTACATTTAATTAATAGATATAGAGCGGTCAAAGAGTAAAAACAGATGAGGATACTCGCCTACCAGAATGGCTCCGCTCCTGCATACGACTGCCAGCGTTCCCCGCCTTTCTGCGGACTTACTCTTAGGTGACCGCTGCTGACAATAAGTAGCCGTTGATCAGGTGAAGCTTTGACATTTAGTCCAAACAGAAAGAAATGTTAAGGGTAATACATACACGGCTACAATAGCGCAGTCAGACTCTAATTCATGCTGCCAGTGGTTCGTGCAGCATGAATCAGATAACTGGTTCCCTTTTTAGTCCTGCATCACTTAGAGCAGAGTGGAACAGGGCCCGTTCTTGATTTGGATGCAGGTTCCATTAGTGGGATCCATATCTATTTTATCTGGTGAATATGCCTTAAAGGGGTTGTCCAGACTCTATGTGAATGCAGACTTGTGAATCCTCACAGCACAGAGTGTGCACACTGTCAGGATTCAACTGTGCCGGTGTAGTAAGCGAGTGGGTGCATAAATACAAGTGTAACGGGTCTGGGAGGCGGAACCTCTGAGCTACTATACAAGGGGGCGGTCCTTGTAAGGGAGCGGGTGGCGACCAGGGAAGACGGGCAGGAAGTCACAGCAGGTGACCGGGACAGTCTCTGAGTGAACGGGCTGGAGGTCACGGCAAGTGACCGGGGCAGTCTCTGGATGAACGGGCAGATGGTCACGGCAATTGAACGGGGCAGTCTTTGAATGAACGGGCAGATGGTCACGGCAAGTGACCGGGGCAGTCTCTGAATGAACGGGCAGATGGTCACGGCAAGTGACCGGGGCAGTCTCTGGATGAACGGGCAGATGGTCACTGCAAGTGACCGGGGCAGTCTCTGGGTAAAGGGTTGGTACGACCTGTGGCGGCTGATGATAGACGTGAGCTCCCAGGTGAGCAGGTGAGAGTCTCTGGATGAACGGGTGGTCACAGCATGTGACGGCGGAGCCTCCAGGAAGACCAACAGACAGGCGGCAGATGAGCGCTCCCAGGTGAGCGGGCAGAAGTCTCTGGACAGGCGAGTGGTCACAGCACGTGACGGCAGAGCCTCCAGGTAGGCTAGCAGACAGGCAGCAGATGAGCGCTCCCAGGTGAGCGGGCAGGAGTCACTGGACAGGCAGGTGGTAACAGCACGTGACGGCGGAGCCTCCAGGTAGGCTAGCAGGCAGGTAGCAGATGTGTGCTCCCAGGTGAGCAGGCAAGCTGGTCCATAGACAGACTGACAGGAGTTGGAAGGCAGACCGTCGGACCTCAGGCAAGCAGGCACGTGGCTGAAGTGCGCTCCCAGGAGAGCGGACAGGCTGGTCCTTAGACAGACTGACAGGAGTAGTAAGGCAGACCGTCGGACCTCAGACTAGCAGGCAGGTAGCAGATAATCAGGCAGGAATAAGACAGCAAGCTGGCAGGAATCTGGCAGGTATCTGGCAGGTAACTGGCAACGGGACCTGAGGGCTGAAGCAGAGTAGTGAACAGTGCAACAACATTGCTTGGGCACCTCCATTTTGGAGGAGGTGCCTTATATATGGTGAAGTCCTCCGGCCATTGGCCGGGGACTCCTTGGGACGGCGCGCGCGGCCCCTTTAAGAGGGCGGGAGAGCGCGCGCGCGCCCTAAGCACAGTGGCCGGGAAGGAGCGCGCGCTGCCAGCAGAGCGGGAGGAGGACGCCGGGCACGGAGCAGAGAGGTGAGGGGAACAGCGTCCCTGCCTAGCAGAGGGCAGGGACGCCGGCGCTACAGTACCCCCCCTTTAGGCCCCCCCTTTTTTAGGCCAGACAGAAATTTAGCAAGGATAAGAGGGGCATGGATGTTCTCCCGGGGCTCCCACGTTCTCTCCTCAGGACCAAACCCCTTCCAATCTACTAGAAAAAAGGTCTTTCCTCTTACCCTTTTGGTGGCAAGAATGTTCTCTACCTCAAACTCGTCCTCAGCAGAAACCGGAGCAGGAGGCGTACCTGTAGACTTGGAAAAAGAGTTAAGTACCACAGGTTTGAGGAGAGATACATGGAAGGAGTTAGGGATCCGTAAGTTGGCCGGGAGTTTCAATTTATAGGCCACCGGGTTGATCTGACTGATGACCTCCAGAGGACCGATGAACCTAGGCCCTAACTTGTAAGAAGGTATCTTGAGTCGGACATATTTAGATGAGAGCCAGACTTTATCTCCAGGACGAAATTGTGGAGGATCCAGGCGTTTTTTGTCAGCATGTCTTTTCATCCGTTCGGACGACTGAAGGAGTGCGGATCGGGTACTCTCCCAAATGGAGGAAAATTTGCTAACGAGAGATTCCGCAGCCGGGTTGTCCACAGAGGTGGAGACAGGAAAAGGAATCCGAGGATGCTGACCGAAGACTACAAAAAACGGGGATTTGGAGGATGATTCGCTCTCGTGATTGTTATAAGAGAACTCGGCCCATGGTAGGAGATCCACCCAGTCTGAATGATGAGCATTAACGAAGTGCCGGAGGTAACTGGTCAGGTTCTGATTGATCCGCTCCACTTGACCATTGGACTGAGGGTGGTAAGCGGAAGAGAAGTCCAGGGTGACGTCTAGCAGTTTCCAAGTGGCTCCCCAGAAGCGTGAGGTGAACTGTACCCCACGATCCGACACGATGTGGAGGGGCAGGCCATGAAGACGAAAGATGTGACGAATAAAGTCTTTAGCTAGCTCGGGTGCAGACGGGAGGCCTGGCAGGGGAACGAAATGAGCCATCTTGGAGAAGCGGTCAGCGACCACCCAAATGACCGTACAACCGGCAGAGACTGGGAGGTCAGTTATAAAGTCCATTGCTATATGCTGCCAGGGGGCAGCAGGTACAGAAAACGGAAGGAGGCGACCGGCTGGCAGATGTCTCGGAACCTTGTTGCGGGCGCAGGACACACAGGCAGAAACAAAGTCTATTACGTCCTTGTGCAGGGTAGGCCACCAGTAGTGCCGGGTAATAAGCTGGAGGGTCTTTTTCTGACCGGCATGGCCAGCCAGTTTAGACGAGTGACCCCAGTGAAGGATCTTCTCCCGATCAGGTACTGATACGAACGTCTTTCCGGGAGGGAGACGATTTAGACTCACGGGAGCCACCTGCATTACTCTGGCGGGATCGATGATGTGTTTCGGATCTTCCTCGAGATCAGACACCAGAAAGGATCGAGACAAGGCGTCCGCCTTGACGTTTTTGTCATCCGGGCGAAAATGAAGAACAAAATCAAAGCAAGCAAAAAACAAGGACCACCGGGCTTGGCGCGGGTTAAGTCTCTGGGCATGCTGGAGGTAAGCCAAGTTCTTGTGGTCAGTGTAAATTATTACCGGGTGAAGAGCCCCCTCGAGCAGGTAACGCCACTCCTCCAATGCCAGTTTGATGGCCAATAACTCTCGGTCTCCTATGGAATAATTGCGCTCTGAGGAGGAGAAGAGTTTAGAGAAGAAGCCACAAGTTACCATCCTCCCGGAAGATGATTTTTGAGTAAGTACCGCTCCGGCTCCAGAGGAGGAGGCGTCAACTTCCAGGAAGAACTGCTTGTTGCCGTCCGGGCGATGCAGCACTGGGGCTGAAGAGAAGGCCTGTTTTAAGGAAAGAAAGGCCTCCTCTGCTTCGGGCGGCCACTCTTTGGGATTAGTACCCTTACGGGTGAGCGCGGAAATTGGGGCAGTCCGGGAAGAGAAGTGTGGTATGAAGAGGCGGTAGTAGTTGGCGAAGCCCAGGAACCGCTGAATGGCCTTCAACCCCTCCGGTCAAGGCCATTTCTCGATGGCAGATAGTTTCTCTGGATCCATTCGTAGGCCGGTCTGAGAGATAATGTAGCCCAAAAACGGAAGCGAGGTCTGCTCAAAGAGGCACTTCTCGTATTTAGCGAAGAGGTGATTCTGCCTGAGCCTGAGCAGGACCTGACGAACGTCCCTCCGGTGAGTCTGGAGATCCGGAGAGAAGACCAAGATGTCGTCCAGGTACACCACTACGCAGGAGTAGAGAAGGTCCCGGAAGATGTCATTGACCAACTCTTGAAAGACGGCAGGAGCATTACAGAGACCAAAGGGCATTACCAGATATTCATAGTGGCCGTCCCGGGTGTTGAATGCCGTCTTCCATTCATCCCCCTGACGGATACGAACCAGGTTGTACGCCCCACGGAGGTCCAGTTTGGTGAAGATTCTAGCCCCCCTCAGACAATCAAATAACTCCGGAATGAGCGGAAGGGGGTACTTATTCTTCACCGTGATCTGGTTAAGGCCTCTATAGTCTATACAGGGACGGAGAGAGCCGTCCTTCTTTTTGACGAAAAAGAAGCCTGCTCCCGCCGGGGAGGTAGATTTCCGGATGAATCCCCTGGCCAGATTCTCCTCAATATATTCGGACATCGACCGGGTCTCAGCAGCGGATAATGGATAAATACGCCCACGGGGAGGAGTAGTACCGGGTAACAGGTCGATAGGGCAGTCGTAAGGTCTATGAGGGGGTAGTGTCTCTGCCTCCTTTTTATTAAAGACATCAGCATAAGACCAATAAGGAATCGGAAGTCCAGGTAGATTAGCTGGGGTAGGAGAAAGACGGACGGGATGGACGGGAACCAGACAGGTCTTATGGCAGTCCTGTCCCCAGCGAAGGACCTCTCCGGTCTGCCAGTCAAGCACGGGTGCATGTCTCTGGAGCCAAGGTAGACCTAGCAAGAGGGCGTGAGAGAGTCCAGGCAGAACATGAAAGGAGATACTCTCAGAATGCAGCATTCCCACCTGCAGAGTAATGGATTCGGTGATGAGTTGGATGGGGCGTGGTAAGAGACCCCCATCCATGGCAGCAACAGACAAGGGTACAGCCAGAGGTTTGGTGGGGATGCAGTATTTCTCTACCAGGGACTGTGAAATAAGATTCCCGGCTGCTCCAGAGTCAAGTTGGGCTAGTTCGAAATAACGGTTCTCCCCGCAGACGATTGAGACTGACAGCAGCAGAGATGGAGAGGATTTATTCTTGTCTAGGTCGACCTCTCTGAGCGAACCTAGACACAGGCGTTTCCCGACCTCTCCGGGCAGGCACGGATCCGGTGCTCCTTACTGCCACAGTAGAAGCAGCTCCCCTCGGCACGGCGTAAGTCCTGACGGGTTTTGACCATCTTGGTCTGGTCGACCTGCATAGGCTCAGGAGAGTGTACCTGGGGAGAGACGGAGGGAGTGACGGGTTTCTGAAGAGTAGGAGCTAGACGTGGAAACCTCCTCTCACGGGTGACCTCTTTGGCACGCTCCTGGAACCGTAGGTCAATCCGGGTGGCTAGAGTTATTGGGTCATCGAGAGTGGAAGGAATGTCCCGACCGGCAAGTTCATCTTTAATACGGCCGGACAGACCCTCCCAGAAGACGGATACCAGAGCGTCGTTATCCCAGGCCAGCTCCGAGGCAAGGGTACGGAACCGTATGGCATATTGGCCCACGGTGAGACTTCCCTGACGGAGGCGTAGCAGTGATGATGCGGATGAGGTCTTCCGTCCGGGTTCGTCGAAGACTTTCCGGAAAGCCGTGAGAAAGGCAGGCAAGTCGGACACCAGGGGGTCTCCTCTCTCCCATAGAGGATTTAGCCAGGCCAGGGCCTCCCCGGTGAGATGGGACATGATGAAGGCAATTTTGGCCCGGTCGGAGTTAAACTGGTGGGACAATAGTTCAAAGTGCAGGGTGCACTGATTTATGAAGCCCCGAGCCTGGGCGGAGTCGCCTCCGAAGCGAGGAGGTGCAGAAAGCCGGGGTCCGGGGTAGGATACCATGGTATTAGTGGGCAGCGGAGCTGCCGGATTGCGAGTCATGGCACTGGCGGAGGTTGCTGGCGGAGCAGTCAGAGTGTCCAGGCGAGAATTGACATTCCGCAGGTGACCCAGGATGGACTCCTGTTGGGACCTCTGACGGGACAGTTCATGACACAGGTACGAGAGCGAGGGAGCTTGGGTGCCACCGGGTTCCATGGCCCGAGCAAACTGTAACGGGTCTGGGAGGCGGAACCTCTGAGCTACTATACAAGGGGGCGGTCCTTGTAAGGGAGCGGGTGGCGACCAGGGAAGACGGGCAGGAAGTCACAGCAGGTGACCGGGACAGTCTCTGAGTGAACGGGCTGGAGGTCACGGCAAGTGACCGGGGCAGTCTCTGGATGAACGGGCAGATGGTCACGGCAAGTGACCGGGGCAGTCTCTGAATGAACGGGCAGATGCTCACGGCAAGTGACCGGGGCAGTCTCTGAATGAACGGGCAGATGGTCACGGCAAGTGACCGGGGCAGTCTCTGGATGAACGGGCAGATGGTCACGGCAAGTGACCGGGGCAGTCTCTGGGTAAAGGGTTGGTACGACCTGTGGCGGCTGATGATAGACGTGAGCTCCCAGGTGAGCAGGCGAGAGTCTCTGGATGAACGGGTGGTCACAGCATGTGACGGCGGAGCCTCCAGGAAGACCAACAGACAGGCGGCAGATGAGCGCTCCCAGGTGAGCGGGCAGAAGTCTCTGGACAGGCGGGTGGTCACAGCACGTGACGGCAGAGCCTCCAGGTAGGCTAGCAGACAGGCAGCAGATGAGCGCTCCCAGGTGAGCGGGCAGCAGTCACTGGACAGGCAGGTGGTCACAGCACGTGACGGCGGAGCCTCCAGGTAGGCTAGCAGGCAGGTAGCAGATGTGTGCTCCCAGGTGAGCAGGCAAGCTGGTCCATAGACAGACTGACAGGAGTTGGAAGGCAGACTGTCGGACCTCAGGCAAGCAGGCAGGTGGCTGAAGTGCGCTCCCAGGAGAGCGGACAGGCTGGTCCTTAGACAGACTGACAGGAGTAGTAAGGCAGACCGTCGGACCTCAGACTAGCAGGCAGGTAGCAGATAATCAGGCAGGAATAAGACAGCAAGCTGGCAGGAATCTGGCAACGGGACCTGAGGGCTGAAGCAGAGTAGTGAACAGTGCAACAACATTGCTCGGGCACCTCCATTTTGGAGGAGGTGCCTTATATATGGTGAAGTCCTCCGGCCATTGGCCGGGGACTCCTTAGGACGGCGCGCGCGGCCCCTTTAAGAGGGAGGGAGAGCGCGCGCGCCCTAAGCACAGTGGCCGGGAAGGAGCGCGCGCTGCCAGCAGAGCGGGAGGAGGACGCCGGGCACGGAGCAGAGAGGTGAGGGGAACAGCGTCCCTGCCTAGCAGAGGGCAGGGACGCCGGCGCTACAACAAGTATGTGATTTGCATACATGCCGTCACATGCCGACTAGACATGCAAGTGAATTGAGAGAGGCCAGACATGTCTAGTTGGAATGTGGCCGGAAGTAAACAAATTACACCTGCAAAGGAGAATCCTGACAGCGACCACTGTGCACGCTAGGAGGATTCACAATTCTATAGTCACATAGAGTGACTGCAGACATGAGCTCCAAGTCTGGACAATCCCATTAAACCTGTTGGATGAGATTATCCCTTTTCAACAAAATCTCTTGAATCAGGTAGTCTTCAGCCAAATCCTTACTTGTAGCAATGTCGGCATCCTTTCTGCTTACTGCATGGGAAATTAGAAACATTCCTGGAAGGTGCCGTTGGACTAAAGACATCACACACCCAGAAATTTGTGCTTCCTTCCAAGTGTTTAAGCTTCATCTGTCAGATGAAGTCTTTCCATTTCCACTCGCAGCTTTGCTTCCAGTTGTAGATACATTTTTATAGAATCGCCATTCGCAGTTAATTCCGTTTTTTTCCAGAAGTTCATTCTTCTTTCAAGTGGATGTCAGAAATGGTTATTTCAGATTCTACATACCGACATGATAGCCGCAAATGACTGTACAAACACGCTTAATGTCATTCTCCAACGTTAAGGTTGTGAGCTGAACATATATACACTTGTCCTCCATGTCAAAGAGATTTCTGACAAATTTAGCAAAAAGAGAAATACGATATATAGAGGAAGATTAGGCGGCTGTAACTTTCTGCTACTGTATTTTCTGCTCTTACAAAACAAGCTCTTAAAATGAAGGTGGATCAGCTGTTCAAACAAAGTAAGTTCGGCTTTTCTTGCCTTAGGGATACGACTTGCAGACACTTGCGGGACTAACCTAGTTCTTATGCAATGTTCTCTCCAGCGGTAATAAAGTAGATGAAAGTGTTGGAAGACTGATTAAAGTTAATTGATAAGTTGTAAAGATCTTTTTAATAGTAATATCTAAACATCACAAATTAACCTACACCCTTTAGTAATCGCACGCAGCAGTTGTACTTTGAAGAAGCAAATGTACAATATTCTATCTTATACTCCCCAATAATGGAATAATCTGTGATATATTTCATGTTCTTTGGCCAAATTTGTTCTCAATATGCAAAAACGGGCAAAAATTGTGAAACTTGTTGAATTTTTCTATTTGGTGGAGTTATTTATTAGGTATGAGAGTTAGATGGTCAATGCCAGGTGGGTGCCAGTAAGCTTCTGTTCATTGGATGGGGTATATGAACATGGGGCTTAGGTAATTAATTGACTTTTTCAGGCTTGTGAATAAAAACCTTCCTTATAATGTCTCTGTTTTATCTATATTTGCTTTGTAATTCTGACTCTCGCAGGTGGTGAACATGGTTGTGGACCCTCTGTGCCACGGGGCTGGGCTTGTCTGGGAGGGGTATAGCTTAGCTGCTACCTGATGTTCACTGGAGCTCCTGAAGGTGGAGTCAGGCTTGAGCTGCAGGTATAGGCCAGGTACGAATCCTAGATAGTCCCTGGTACCACAGCTGCCGATTCCAAGGGGTCAGGTCTGCTAGAAGGGAAAACGTGACCGGAGTCACTGGCGAGCAGAATTTGGAGATTGATGGACAGTCCGGATAGCTTGAATCTTGAAGATGGGTTCTCCTTCAGACACACAGTTAATCGGGAAAACAATTCAGATGCCGTCAAAGTAGTTTCAGGGTTCGGATACCGCCGAAACGGCCACAGGATCACGTAGGTGTGTGCACTCTCCCTTTAAGAGCAGGGGAGTGAGTGCAAACTAGTCGCGCCGCCAGAAAACAGTGCATCGTGCACAGAGGGAGGGGGAGCGCAAGAACACTTCTGTAGCTGGGGCAGTGAGTGTGTCGGCATCCCCGCATGGAGAGAGCAGGGGAACCATACGTGGGCACTGGCAATGGCAGTTACAGTAAATTAATTACCATATTTCCTAGACTACAGGACGCACTTTTAACAATAAAAAATCTTGCTAAAAAAGTATGTGTTTTATGGTCCAGAGGAAGCTTCCTATAATTAAGGAAACCACTGACATGGTCCTTTCTGATTACTGAGAAAACCATGCAGCAGCAAATTTCTCTCTTCTCCAGCCCGACACTGATCAGCCCGATCAGTGCAGGGCAGGAGAGAAAGAGCATACATTTATATGAAAAAGTTTGGGCACCCCTATTAATCTTAAGCTTAATGTTTTATAAAAATTGTTGTTTTTGCAACAGCTATTTCAGTTTGATATATGTAATAACTGTTGGACATAGCAATGTTTCTGCCTTGAAATGAGGTTTATTGTACTAACAGAAAATGTGCAATCTGCATTCAAACAAAATTTGACAGGTGCATAAGTATGGGCACCCTTATCATTTTCTTGTTTTAAATACTCCTACCTACTTTTTACTGACTTACTAAAGCACTTTTTTTGGTTTTGTAACCTCATTAAGCTTTGAACTTCATAGCCAGGTGTATGCAATCATGAGAAAAGCTACTTAAAGTGGCCACTTGCAAGTTGTTCTCCTGTTTGAATCTCCTCTGAAGAGTGGCATCATGGGCTCCTCAAAACAACTGTCAAATGATCTGAAAACAAAGATTATTCAACATAGTTGTTCAGGGGAAGGGTACAAAAAGCTGTCTCAGAGATTTAACCTGTCAGTTTCCACTGTGAGGAACATAGTAAGGAAATGGAAAAACACAGGGACAGTTCTTGTTAATGCCAGAAGTGGCAGGCCAAGAAAAACATCAGAAAGGCAGAGAAGAAGAATGGTGAGATCAGTCAAGGACAATCCTCAGACCACCTTCAGAGAGCTGCAGCATCAACTTGCTGCAGATGGTGTCACTGTGCAGCGGTCAACTATACAACGCACTTTGCACAAGGAGAAGCTGTATGGGAGAGTGATGAGAAAGAAGCCGTTTCTGCAAGCACGCCACAAACAGAGTCGGCTGAGGTATGCAAAAGCACATTTGGAGAAGCCAATTCCTTTTTGGAAGAATGTCCCATGGACTGATGAAACCAAGATTGAGTTGTTTGGTCATACAAAAAGGCGTTATGCATGGCGGCAAAAAACACAGCATTCCAAAAAAAAAAACTCGCTACCCACAGTAAAATTTGGTGGAGGTTCCATCATGCTTTGGGGCTGTGTGGCCAATGCCGGCACCGGGAATCTTGTTAAAATTGAGGGACACATGGATTCCACTCAGTATCAGCAGATTCTTGACAATAATGTTCAAGAATCAGTGACAAAGTTGAAGTTACGCAGGGGATGGATCTTTCAGCAAGACAATGATCCAAAACACCGCTCCAAATCTACTCAGGCATTCATGCAGAGGAACAATTACAATGTTCTGGAATGGCCATCCCAGTCCCCAGACCTGAATATCATTGAACATCTGTGGGATCATTTGAAGAGGGCGGTCCATGCTCGGCGACCATCAAACTTAACTGAAGTGGAATTGTTTTGTAAAGAGGAATGGTCAAAAATACCTTCATCCAGGATCCAGGAACTCATTAAAAGCTACAGGAAGCGACTAGAGGCTGTTATTTTTACAAAAGGAGGATCTACTAAATATTAATGTCACTTTTCTGGTGAGGTGCCCATACTTATGCACCTGTCAAATTTTGTTTGAATGCAGATTGCACATTTTCTGTTAGTACAATAAACCTCATTTCAAGGCAGAAACATTACTGTGTCCAACAGTTATTACATATATCAAACTGAAATAGCTGCTGCAAAAACACCAATTTTTATAAAACATTAAGCTTCAGATTAATAGGGGTGCCCAAACTTTTTCATATAACTGTAGGTGCTACAGGTTCTGACTGGTTGAAGTACATTTCAAGTCATCTAATTAATTACATGCCCGGAAGGATCTTAAAAATATGGTAGTGCATACACAGAGTGGAAGCTGCAGCAGAGATGTGTTGATGTAGCCAGACTGTGTGTGCGTGCATTTAGCAGAGCTGGATGTTTTTGCATGTAGCTGAGCTGTGTGTGGAGCAGACCTGTGTGTCTGGGTAAGTAACAGACCTGTGTGTGTATATAGAGCAGAGCTAGATATGCATGTACTGTGCATGCAGCAGTGTTGTGTATATGTGGTTGCTGCAGACAATCTACTTAATATGTGGACTCTAAAGCTAGCAGGAGAATTATTACCTCCTTGTTCTACCTTAGTGAATTAAAATTTGTAATATTGGCAAATTCACTTCTTCACACCGTCATAGAAGTTTTAATTAGTAGGAAATTAGTTTTCTCTTCTTTCTGCTCTTTAAACCGGGAGTACGTCTTGTGTGCTGAAAATTACTGTAAGCATATTTGTGTATGAAGGCTAAAAGTCTTTAAAAACTGATAAATATATGTACCTCCACTAGTGTTGAGCGAGTATGTTCTGTTAACCCTTTCGCCGAGTATGCTCGGGCCGAGCTCCGAGTATTTACAGCTGCTCGGTGATATGGTTGAATCGCTCCCGTGTGCATGATTTGCAACTGTTTGACAGTTTTATTACATGGGAGGAATGTCTATTTCTTACACAGTCCTCACATGTAATAAAGCTGTCAAACAGTTGCAAATCATGCACACGGGAGTGATTCAACCATATCAACGAGCAGCTGTAAATACTCGGAGCTCGCCCGAGCATACTCGGACAGAACATACTCGCTCAACACTAACCTCCACAATAACTACTTTATATCTATTTCCATCTTTGAGAATCTCCAAAACATTTACATTTATATGGGATGTCACAGGGCAGGAGGGAGAAGACTTAGCGTGAAGACGGTCTAGAGGGGAGCACAAGAAAGCGGGGTTCCGTCAGGTGCTCCTAAACTACCTGGGGAAGAGCTGATCCCCCGTTCTGGTGAACGCAGTGCGACGTGGGAGGCTGTAAGCTGGACAGTGCAACCTGAGGAACTTAACAACTGTGAGTAAAGACTCGGATGACTGCACCGCACT
The DNA here is from genome assembly GCF_046119375.1 of Phyllobates terribilis. Lineage (NCBI taxonomy): Eukaryota > Metazoa > Chordata > Amphibia > Anura > Dendrobatidae > Phyllobates > Phyllobates terribilis. Next base: position 215,006,213 of record NW_027362767.1, on the reverse strand, counting down.
GCCTCCGTCCATTATTTTAGCTGTGCCATCTTTCCCCCTGCACTGCAACGCCCAGCTCAACCAACAACACCTACACTGCCCTGGAGCTAGCTCTTCCTGTGGAGAGCCACACCATCCCTGCTCCCTTAACATCAGCTTCAGGGGACTGCTCCGCAGCGGCGGCTCCCTTTGGCCGCATTCCACTGGTGGCGTCACGAACACTTTACAAATCCCCTAAAAATAATTCCCCTTTTTGTTGACCACCCTGGGTCACGGACCGGGCCAGCCACCATGATATTCTCCCCCACCGGCACCCATAGGCCCGGCTGCCGAGTACCCCACGGCTCGGGGGTCACGTCAGAATCACCCATCAAGATTTCTTGTGTGCCCTAACAAGGTTGAGAATTACAAATTTTAAGTCAATATGGACAGTGGGGGATAAAAAGTTTCTTCTCTCCTCTATTACTGTCTTTTGTCTTTCATGGTGGTAGCAAAGGATGAGCCTAGTGATCTGATCTTTCAAGTTGCTGAAGTTGTCCTGGCTTGTTTTTAATGTGGGTAATGTGGGTATTCTGGGAATCCATGGACTGCTTCTTCTAACCACCACATGTTGTCTGACCTCGGCTCAATTCAGAGCAGAAGACTTATCTGAGAAGACATGAGATGGGCATTCTAATGCAGTGGCTTCTCTGGTGGACTTGGTTCTTCAGGATCATGGGTTTAGCACTGGTCACAGAAGCAGACATATCATTGGTACAACCTAGGCAGCCACATAGGGGCCCAAGAAATCCATTTCCATTTTAAAAGCAGATGGAATTGTGCATTATGTTGAGCTATTGGACTGCAATGGGCTCATATACTGTTTTTGAACAGGGGCCCTCTTTTGACTGTGTCTGCCTGAGGCTGGTCATCTGCAGTGATCTTCCTAGTAGATGGATAGCCTCTTCCTGAGACAGCACTGATAAAAGTCTTTGGGAGTCTTCCGGTTATTGTGGTACAGTAGGTATCTAAGTTCTTGCTGCCTTACTGGATGGTAGTGAGTAGCTTTATTGAATTCTAGGATGAAAATCCTCCTAAATAAAGTTTTATATTTGAACAAGAAGACAGAGACAATTTTTCTGAAATAATAATGCTCAGGAAGTAGCAAGGACAGACAATTCCAGTCAATGGCTCTCAGGAGACTGAGGGAAGCAGAAGAGTCAAACTATTAATTACAGAAACAGCAAAAACAAAAGCCCCCATATTCCTTAGATAGCTGAAGTCAGAACACTCACTTGGCTAAAAACTATCTGTCCTGACTCTTCTAAGTTCAGGTTAACCGCTCTTGACTTATCACCTGGGACAAAAGTATAAGCTTTCAACATTCAACATGGTGGATCCTTCTCTCCCACGACATCATTGGTTGGAAGAAGGTTGAGAGGTTCACATATTCATTAGATGTTCAATAGTTCCTACCAAAAATTGACAAGTTCAGTTGACTTTTCTCTAAAGTGTATGGGGACCTTAAGAGAGAAAGAACGAAAGATGGAGTAGGCGGTTAAAGAACTGACGAAGGAAACATAATTGTCCAAATAAGCCAGAAATGGGCAATTTCTGCACCTTCAGATTTCAGCTTTTGATAACGTGAAGACAGACAGTTGTTCGTGAGCATTGTGTAAGTCTGGTATCCAACAGGGATCTCCTTATCTGTCTGTAGGTGGAGGGGAAAGGGAAAATTTTATTGGTCTTCTAATTCCCTACCACACATATAAACCACGTTACGCTGACTCAATTATGTTACAAATGCAATGTTCTCCCAGTGCAGGAATATACAACCGGACTCCGAGTAGAACTGCCAACCATAAAAGTCAAAGTAGGCGACAATATGCTTTGACTTTTTATGGATTTGCTGCAAGAGGACACCTTGTTTTTGACGATGTGCCATTGATCTAGTGTTCACAAATTAATTGCGCTGTGGATTTCCTTAGTTGCTAGAGCTGTCAATCAAACGACCACAGCAGTCCCATGCACACACTGTCTTGATACTGCAAACATTACCAATAATAAAGCAGATGACACTGGACAGTAGTGGATACACAAGTATTGTCTCCCTTCAGACGCAAAGTGGTCCATACTTTAGTAAACTTTGTCAAGTACTTTGTAAACTTTGTATAATACATGTTTTATTTATCTTATACCCCTAGTAACTTCTGCCAGCAGTTAAACTACAAATAAACTAATCATGTAGCATATAAATTCCCTCTTTTTTATCAGTCAGCAAAAATAACCTCTTCAAGGAAAACCACCTAAAACTTTTAATACACAGAAAGAAAAGTTCAAACTTTTTTTAAGTTTGGACATGTAAAGACAACACTTCATTGGAAGGTACTGGACAAAAAACTATATAGACATTGCAAAAGTTTCTCTTGCTTGAATGATTCCCTGTCAGCAAGCTTCAGACCATAACTTACAAGTAGGATTCAGTCTACTGACCAGTGATGCCCGACCTGTGGTTCTCCAGTTGTTGCAAAACTTCTACCACCACTTCTACATGATGGCTTTGCAACAGCTGGAGAACCACAGGTTGGTGACTAATCCTAGCCAGGCTTTAGAAAATGCTTCTAATTTTTAAGGGGTAACGTTTCTCCTTGCGGAGAGTGACATACCGGCCCTGGCATGCCAATGTAAGGAGGCTTATTCGCTGTGCAATGCTTCTGTGGGAAATGAACAATGCAAATTGCCTCTTCAGAGAGAAAGAGGACTAGAGCTCTATAGCGCCAACTCTTAGAAGCAGCAATCCTACAAGTCATTGTCGACCCTTTATGAGTTGTACAATATGACTTAGGATAAAAGCCAAATCAGAATCTCAATTTGCATACACGGGGTTTCGGGCTATTGCCCCTCGTCAGTGCAAAGTATGAGATCTGATTTGGCTAGATGATAGGCTCTGGACTGAGGTCTAAGAGGTAATGTTTCTCCTTGTAGAGAGTGACATACCAGCCTATGCTTTTAGGAATTCTTCTGAATTTCTTAAGAAAGTAAACTTTTCTAATTTTTTTTAGATTTTTTTTAGCTTGGCGGGTGTACGGATCCTGATATTACAACCAGTTTCTCAAACCGCTGTGCACAAGCGCTCAGCTCAGCAAGCAGAAGTTCTCAGCACCGTCATGAGGACGCACACAGCAGTGAACAGATCTGTAGACTTTCTACTGCGCATGTACACCCCTGTGCATGAGCTCATGTGCTTAATAAGTTGGTCAAAGTAGAATGGCGAGTTGTTGCATCCATTAGCACTCAAACGCCTGAGGCACATGCTCAGCCGACCCCTCCCCATAGCTACACCCCTGCTTTATATTGTCAGAAAACTACGTCCAAACTTAAAGAGTAACCGTCATTTTAATTTTTATTTCATAAATTAATAGTACACATGGGAATAAGCAACATTGTAATATATCTTATCAGAGAAATTGGCTTCTTTCTCCTCTTGGGATAATCTTTCACTCTCAATTCATGGATAAAATCTGTAAAATATGTGTTCAGTGTAAACAGATTTTACCATTACTAAGATATAAAGACAGTTGGTGCTCAAAACATTCAATGGAGAAGGGAGGAGTTAGAAGCAGACACTCTGCTGCAATTCTCCATAAAACTTTATGAGCATCAATTGTCATCTAGTATCCCAGTTACAGAAAAGTCTGTATTCACTGAAGACAGATTTAACCGATAAACTGAGAATATTGAGAATGGCTGATCAGTCCCGGAGGAGAAAGAAGAGGATTTCTCTGATAAAGATATATTACAAACTTGCTTATTTTCACTTATACTCTTGAATTATGGAAAAAAATGAAAACGAAGGTTACTCTTGAAGTTACTTTATGCTGATAAATCAGTAAAGAAACAACACTGAAGTTTCCGACACATAACGCTGGATCAACCTTAGACCTGTATTTATATAATTTGGCTAAGGGCTCTTTCAGACGTCCTTGATCATTGGTCCGATCTTGGATCACAGAGCACAGGCTGAGCCCGCGTCTCCCAAACTGAGCGGGTCAGCCTCATGGAAATATATGAAGCTGTCATGTTCGGATCGGGAGACGCCTGGCCAATACGTGCTGTACGATCCAAGATCGGACGGATGATCAAGGACGTCTAAAAGAGCCCTTAAAAACTGTTTGAGGGACAAAAGCGCGCACACACAGAGCAGTATCGCCTGGTAAGGTTAGTGAAAGGCAAGAGTTTCGGTCACCTGGTGGTGTTGAGTGTAGGCGCAACACCTGTACACGCGTGCAACTGCTGCTATGGCCCTGTGGCGGGAGGAGAAAAGCTTCTTCCAGATGATTAATAGTAGAGGAAGACGATATCACATTGAACTTGAACGAGAAGCCTTTTGTGTTCCAAAATGGTTCTTTATTGTTCCAACGCGTTTCGGCACCAAACCGGCACCTTTCTCAAGGAAAAAAACAATTATCACCATGTATACTTGGACCACATATACTCGATTTTTTAACTTGAGAAAGGCGCTGTTCCGGTGCCAAACCGCTTTGAAACAATAAAGAACAATTTTGGAACACAAAAGGCTTCTCATTTACCCTAGAAAAGCCCGTTCAACGTGATATTGTCCTCTACTATGAAAGAGCTCTTAAGCACACGTCCCTCCAACCTAACCCAAACTACATCCCTGGTTAGCCCAAAAATATCTGCAGGTCAAACATTTGAAATACTCGAAATTTTAACAATTCACTGGAGGACAGATCGAAATATTTATCATACATGGTAAGCAATAGCATTAATCACACAATGGTTGCAATAAGATGCCCACGACCCAAGAAGTCACATGGCATGAAAGAAAGAAATGCTTTATTTATTTAAAAAAAAATAGGAATAGTAAAGGATAGATGAAAATAGAGGTCGTGACAAGTCGTCTATTAACAGCAAAAACAACACTGCAAATAAATCACTCAGAGAGCTGAACCACAAGGAAAGGAGTCCAAAAATAAGTGAATGAAGAAAGTATGTGACGAATTGTACAGTGAGGTCGTCTGCCCATCCTGACCCGCTCACTACTTTCCTGCTTGTACAAGCAATAATTCTGCATCTCCATTGAGATTTACAGCTTCCACGTGATATCAAAGACTAAGCAGTGTAGCCCTGTTCTGTATACAGCAGAATTAAACTTTGTATAAACTTTTCTTTTGGACAATGAGAAAAGTTTATTTCAGGTCCCTAGCAGCAGGAGAGAAAAACACTGCTTACTAAATCTCTAAGATCAGAGTTTCCATCATTGAAACTACTTAATATACAGTAGCTAAACTTTTTTTTTTTTCAATTCCCTGGGGGCAAGTTTGTAATTCCCACAGAACAAAGCATCAAACTACATTTTGTAGTATCATGTCAGAGAAAAGAGCATGACTATATCAGACAAGCAACATACAAAGCATCAATTAACGTCTTACGACATTTCATAAAGGTTTTCTTTAACAAAAAGAGCAAAAAAAAAAAAAAATAACATTATTGACTATCCCATGAACCATGGAATCCTGGATTAAAAGTTCTAGGATTTCATTTGGAAAATGTCATTCACGAACGCTCAATTATTCCAAAGCCATTTAGCAACTTCACTCCCTAGAGAGACTGATCTTTTTATTTCAATGCCAGCCCTTGGAAGAGGCATTAGTGCCACCCTCCTGTTTCGGTAAAAGGTTTTCTGCTGGGTATACAACTAAAGAATATTGTTCTACTTTCCCAAACCTTTAAGTCAAGCTGTTTTAATTAAACTTATTTCCAGGAAAATGTAAGCGCACAGCCGACATGTCACAGGTATGTATTATACAACATCACAAAAGAAAAGAAAATGCAAGATTAACGTTGAATTTCCCATTGTTTGCACATTTTATAATAACTTGCTTTAATTGACATGTGGGCAGACATAAAAAAAAAAAAATAAATTATAGATTAAACTGAACTGAAATGCACCAAAAAGACAGAAAATATTCAATTAAAAAAAATCAATATTTAGTTCTAAGAATGAATTAAAATCACATTTTCTATTAAAAAAATATATATTTTATATACTTTTGTCTCAATTTTTGGGGGATTTTCATCAACTTAAAGATCAAATTAATAATAGTTTTCATTCAAACACTCGTGGATAGGTAAATGATAGAATAGGCTTACCTTAAAAAAAAAACAAAAAAAGTGGTGTATTAGGTCCTACAAAGCGCAGCCATTAGATGAATGCAGGGAGGGAGCCAAGTTTATCTTCTACTGCTCTTGATAAAAGTTTGGTACAGGAGTAAGGTGCTTGAATGAGTGAGATGCTTGGTAGGAAGAGGCTTGAGTGCTGAGCACATGCAGTCAGCTCAAGCTTTATATAGTTAGGCTGCCAGTCCTGGTACGTCGCTCATTGCTTTGTAATGGGATGCCTTAAGGCAGGCTTTCCTCTCTTTATTAAAGGAACAGCTTCCAGTTGGAGCTGCTTAAGCTTTCCCAGTGTGGGACAGACATGCAAAAGGTATTTTGCAGTTTACCATGTAAGGATACAGCAAATTGAAGTTTCATTTAAGAAATGTAAATGACTCAGCTTTGGAATAGTGACACAGAGAAGCAATACATATTCTTGATCAAATCACTTAGGCATTCTGCATCTGTTAGAGTTTTAAGTGTGTTTTCTCGAAATTAATCCCCCCCCCCTCTTTTCCCCATCCACCACCCTTCTCCTTCTCCTTTTCCTTCTTTGTTTCCTATGATCATTCTGATATTCTAGATGCAATAATCCTAACCGTGAAATCTGCCCAAGGTAAAAAGAAAAAAGAAAAAAAAGTTAGTCTTGGAATGTGGGGGGTGGAGGGGGGGCACATATATTTGCAAAATACACTCGAAAAAGGTTTGAGAACTATTCTCCGAGCATAAAGAAAAGTATGTCTGATACAAATAATAAAAAAATAAATAAATAAATAAACACATAAACATAAATAAGTAAATAATGGTAATAATATTTTCTGGCTTCTTTATGTGCTGGATAGAATCTACAGAAGGTATAGTGGAACATGTTTGATACAAATAATAAAAAAATAAATAAACATAAATAAGTAAATAATGGAGATCATATTTATAGACTTCTTTATGTACTGGATAGAATCTACAGAAGGTATAGTGGAACGTATTTGATACAAATAATAAATAAATAAAAATAAATAAGTAAATAATGGTGATGATGTTTGTCAGCTTCTTTATGTACTGGATAGAATCTACAGAAGGTATAGTGGAACATGTTTGATACAAATAATAAAATAATAATAAACATAAATAAGTAAATAATGGAGATCATATTTATAGACTTCTTTATGTACTGGATAGAATCTACTGAAGGTATAGTGGAACGTATTTGATACAAATAATAAAAAAATAATAAACATAAATAAGTAAATAATGGTGATGATATTTGTCAGCTTCTTCATGTACTGGATAGAATCTACAGAAGGTACAGTGATACATGTTTGATACAAATAATAAAAAAGAAATAAACCTAAATAAATAATGTTGTCGGCTTCTTTATGTACTGGATAGAATCCACAGAAGATAAGTGTTTCCCTAGCTCTTAATTGGTGTTACACACGTACTGGATACATACAGTTGTCCCTGCTTACTGTAACTCACAGACAGATGGGTTCTTACTGCCTCTCCGTCTTGATGGTGTGCCGTCATGTAATGTCTGTCTATTTGATACCCCTTTTACTCATGTCATTGTTTTACAATCTGTCGTAGATGGATGGTTTACCAAAAGCGGTGGGAGGGTCAGAGCTACTATTCTTCTCTTTGTCACACTTTGGGAATACCTAGAGTACAGTAGAGTTTAGTTACACTGTTTTCTTTGGAGTAGTTTAAACTGAAATCCCAACATAGATGAACCTTTTCAGTGTGCAGACAGAATATCTGTTGTGTGACTACTCATTAGGGTTAGGCTGATGTACAGTACCTAGCGGTAGCCAAGGAAAACTGCCACCATCTGGCTTTCATAGAACTAACAGCAGGACAGACCGAGACATTTAGTTCCACAAAGATGATATTTCCTATTAACGTCTCTAATCACATACCAGGTCATTAAACATATAGAACCAGTACGTGAACAAATATGGAGCGATTTATTACAGACCCATAGTACATCATAAGGTTCCAGCTTTTATAAATTGGAATTTAATAGGGTATGCATTTCAGTCTTACTGATAAGGTTGATCACAAATGTGAGCTTTGATAAGTTTATTCTGTAATTATTTATGACTTTAGATTTCACTTCAAGTTCCTTTTAGATGATATATGAAAAGCTGAGCCCAGTGTACGACTTTAAGGGGACTGCTCAAAATGAAAACAAAATGGCTATTTTCTTAAACTGACAGCGCCACACCTGTATAGTTGTTGTGTCTGGTACTGCAGCTTAGCCACATTTACTTAAATGGTAGTGAATTGCAATATGAAACACAAAACACGGAAAGCTTTGGATCTCGTTCTAGAAATAAGCAGCCATGTTTTTCTAATATTGTACAACCCCTTTGTGACACTGAGTCACTTTTCACGGCCAGGCCGTAAGATGGAATAGTCAAGGAGTCCGAAGTCAAAGCCAGGAGGGTACGTCATAAACAGAGGGAAGAGGCAAAGGTGTAGTCAGGTAACGTACAGTTGGTCAGAATACCAGGAGGATAGCGGATCAGAGCAGAAGGGGTTAAACAGACGGATGGTCAGAACGTGGTCCAAGGTCAGGCATCAGAAGATCAAAACACAGAACACAAGGCACAGAGAGCAAACCTCACACAAGCTGAATGTACATCTGGCAGAGGTCTGGGAGAAACAGCTCAGTTAAGTAGCCTGGCAGTCACCTGTGATACTGAACACTGGATAGCCAGAGGCTTCGAGTCTCAGATTGGATGGCCGATCTGCCAATCACCACACTGACAGCTTCAGCACTACCCTGTACCAGGTTGGATGACCAAGCTGTCAATCAAAGTACCAACAGCTCCAGCACGCCCCTGTACAAGATTAGACGGCTGATCTGTCAGTAACTGCATCCCAGACACAGTGAGAGGTGGAACCGTGACACCCTTTAGGCAAATAAACTCATATTTAAGAGTAACTATCACCTGTCTGTGATTGCAGTTTAAGGAAACAGTGGGTAGCTGAAGGTAGGTGATTTTACTGAATAACATTAAAGGGAGTCCATCACCCTTAACATGATAAATAAACCTCTTTTACAAGTATTTAATGGATTTTGCTCCATTGAAAATTATACATGTAGTATTGCTTTTTGTGGTTTAGCTGCCACAAAAAAAATATTTATTTCATATACAAATGAGGGAGCTTCAGTGCACCCTTGGCGTGGTCAAAAGGTTCAGCGCACCATTATGCCCTCTCAATTAGAAAACTGAGCACTTATTTTTGTTGAGTGACAGTGCACTCTGCAATTTCACTCATGTAGTGACATTGCAGGCTCTCATTGTTGGCTCCTGTCTACAGGGCAGTACTCAGCATCTGCCGCAGACCAGTTCCAGCGATGAGGGCCAGCAATGACACTTTTTAAGCACAGCTGCAGTATCCATATGTAGTTGCAGAGCCGTTGATTAAGTTTAGCACTGAATATCAGTGGGACAGAAACTGCAGTTGTGCTCATATAATGTTATTGCCAACTCTCAGTGCTGGCTCCTGTGTGCAGTTGTCGCCTATTACTACAGACAGGAGCCAGAAATCAGATCTTGCAATGATACTATGTGAGCACAGCTGCAGAGTGCACTGTCACTGAAGGTCTGACTGTTTCTGCCCAATGTTTTCCTAAACAAAAAGGGCAACTGCAAAGGAGTGAAGAATCTGTCTTCACTCTCCTGAAGATCGTATAGTAATATAATGCCTTGTCATGTTTTATATGTTGTTTTATCTATTTTGTGGCCTGCGGCACTAATTTAGCCTGTAGATGGGGTTAACTATTGAGTCAGGCCATGACGGGAAGAGCTATGTGGGTAAAGGAACTCAGTACTTGTTTGTCAGGCAATTGTTGGAAAGTACAGAAAAGAGAAGGACCTATGGTTCGCAGACCAGAATTGATCAAGGGTGTTGTGGGTGAAGAAAGAAGACCATACTCGGGTAGCAAGTTCTGAAGTGATCAAGTACTATGGAGCAGAAGGATTCTTTATCTCAGGCAAGTGGGTGCCTACAGTAAGCGTTATCTACAGTGGCTTGCAAAAGTATTCACCCCCCCTTGGCTTTTTAACTATTTTGTTACATTAAAACATGTGTGTAAATATTTTGTAATCCGATTTGTGTGTGATGCATCAGCGCTAAATAGTCTAAGTTGGTGAAGTGAAGTGAGAAAAATATATGGGATTAAATAACTAAAACTTGGCATGTGCATATGTATTCACCCCTTTTGCAATGAAGTCCCTAAAAATTCCTGGGGCAAGCTATTACCTTCATAAATCACATGCTTAGTGAAAGGACGTCCCCCTATGTGCAATCTAATGTCACATGTCTGTCAGTATATACACTTTGCCTTTTCTGAAAAGCCACAGAGGCTGCAACACCATTAACAAGAGGCACCACTAACCAAACACCATGAAGACCAAGGAGATCTCCACACAACACCATGAAGACTAGTGTTGAGCCACCCCCGTAGTGTTCGAGTTCGGTTCGGTTCGTCGAACACCCGTGTGTTCGCCGAACTGTTCGTCGAACTGTTCGTCGAACACCTTCGAACACCGTTAAAACCAATGGCAGGCAAACAAAAACACATAGAAACACATAGAAAACACCTTCAAAGGTGTCCAAAAGCTGACAAACTGCTCAGAAGACACAACTAACACATGGAAAAGTGACAAGTACATATAGTCATGCGAAAAGAAAAGAGGTGGAGGAGTAAAAGGAGGGGGAGACACAGATATAGGCATGTCATGCCCTTCTAAAATCCAAAAAGTGAGAAGCCGACACGTTCAGTCCGCTCCTGCCCGTGCCACCTCCGTGTCGCCGGGTTTGTGCCAGAGCTGCGGTAAACCCTGACAGCCAGCCCCCCTCTCCCAATACTGGTGCCTGTCCGCTGGTGGGTCGAGCGAGCCCCCCTGTGGTGGAGGCAACTCTAAGCTTTTTAATTTAAATTGTCTCTCTAATTTGAATGAATACACTTTAAATCCATTTACAAGGATCTATTGGAGGGCAAGTCTCATGCCAGCAGCCGCGTAATTCCAGCTCCAGTAGCGTCCACTAAAGCTGCTGCAGTTAAAAAGCTTTTATAAGGATCAAGCTCGGCTGTCAACCGCAAGGCATCCTACTGCCAGTCCCAGCCCCTATGCCTTGGGGTGCCTCCTGATGCTCTTCACTGAGTATCCCGTGGTCCCGAAGCATTTCCTTTGAAAAAATTAAGTATCCAAACTACAGGTGGTGTAGCTTGCTTAACAGCCGGGATAATCCGCTGACTAGCAGACACTGCTACTAGGCACAAAGTATTTCCTGGGCTAGATGCAGTTAAAAATTTGTAATTAGATACTCTCGTTGGATGCTGAGAAAGCATTCCATAGAGTCTCCTGGCACGCCATATATGATTCTCTTAAAAAGCTTGGGGTAGGGGTCTAGGGGACCCTTTTATAGCCAAAATCACGGACCTGTATCACAATACGTCACCTAGGCTGAAGATAAATGGAACTGTAGCACCCTGAGGGCTCGGTTGCTACAGAGGTATTGCACCTCACCCAGAGGTGTGATATCTCACTCTCAGGTAAGGATGGAGTGTGGATCAGGACCCGACACCTGCATGCATTACACCACATTGCCGTGGGGCAGGGCGACCAATATGCCTCTGAGATGGGCACGACAGTCCCTGTCCCTGGCTGGAGTGGGGGGAGGGAACACTGAGGAAGGGGAACCCTGTAGTGCAGGAGCAGGGAGGAAGCAGTTCCTGGGTGCATTGAGAAGGGAGTATAAAAGGTGGGCACCATCTTAGTTCAGTGCAGAGAAGTCTGAGCAGAAGTGGCAGGGAGCAGGGGCTCTGCATGAGCTCTGCTCCGGAGGCGGACCTAGTAACAGAGGCCCAGGCCTGGAAGAGGGAGAAGGAAGGAAGAGGAGCGGAGAAGGCTCCAGGAACGAGGAATGAAGGGATCCCAGGGGTGCGGACGGGCGAGTCGCCACCGCACGCCCGAATCCACCTGCGTGGAGGGGTCAGGCCAAAGGGGGAGACCGGTCCCCGAAACTAGTGGAGGCAGGAAACGACCCTCAGCTAGAAACCGGAGGCTGTGACATTTTATGTGGCGCAGCCCCTCGCTACACCCGCTAGGAAGGCACCACATAGGGTCAGGGAAACTGGAGCCAAGTTTACCAAGAGGAGGCCCGAGGCAGCCGGACAGAAGGGTTGGTAAGAAAGGCCAGACAAAGGACACACAAAGGGGGTCCTGTGAAGCGCTCCAAAGTTATCTGGGAGTTGTCTGAGCCCCTCACCTGGTGAGCACAGTACGATGTGGGCAGCCGTTACCTGCAAACGTGGTCTGGATATTAAGAACTGTGAGTAAAGGCCCTGGACTGCATCACTGACTCCGTGTCGTTACTGCTGCTGCCCTGCACCATCACCCCCATCCTCCGCATACACTGCCCTGAGGCTATACTCCTCCCGTGGGGAGTTATGCTACGCTCTGCTGCACCCACAACACCAGCCTCAGCGGTCTGCCCTGCAGCGGCGGTTCACTCTGACCGCAATCCACGGGTGGCGTAGTCGGACATTTAAACATCAAAACCACATAAATAGTTCCGCCACTGGTTTGACCACCCTGAGCCACGGAACCGGGTCGCCGCCACGAAGACTACAACCACCAGCATCCACCAAAAAGGGTCCGGTTCCGGGTGTCCCAAGGCCCAGGGGGTGCATCAGAACATTTTCATCACCTTTCACAAACACCAATGGGACAAGGATGTCCTCTGTCCCCTCTCTTATACATCCTAGTGACGGAGCACCTGCTCTCATCAATTCGCCATAACCCCAATATTAGGTGGATTGAGGTGGGAGGCACCGAGTACAAGTGCTCTCTATTTGCTGATGATGTCCTAGTATATATCACTCAATCACATATATCCATCCATGCTGTTATGGCTGAAATAGATCACTTTGTTACATGGTCAAATTTTAAAATCAATGCAGCGAAGTCTGAGGCCCTCGATGTCTCCCTCCCCAAATCCATACAGGATTCCATCCAGTCCAACTTTCCCTTTGCCTGGCCCTCACAGGGTATCAAATACTTAGGAATTCCTATTCATAGAGACCTCTCCCATCTATGTTATCTTAATTTTGGGCCCTTTATTGAACAACTCCATACAGACCACGGTTGGCAAGTTAGAACTGTAAGATTCACTACGTGAACCACTGGTGTTTTGTGGAAAAGCACATGTACACTGTGTTCCAAATTATTATGCAAAAAGTGTTTAGGAGTGATAAGGGAAGAATTTGTTTGTTTGTCAGTTAAACTCATTGATGGTGATGTGTGTCAGGGCTCTTTATATCACTGTAAGCAATTGAAGACACCTGTGCTAATTAGTTTGGCAGGTGTGTCCAATGAAAGGCAAGACTACTTAAGAAGGCTGTCTCACATTATTAAGCAGCCTACATTTTCTGCCAAAATGGGAAAGAAAAAGGATGTGTTGGCTGCTGAGAAGCAACAAATTGTGGAGTGTTTAGGTCAAGGCATGACTACAATCAACATTGTGCGATGATCAGGATGAAGTGTCTTGGCAATCAAGAAGTATGTAGCTGATTCACAGTACACACGTGTGCGTGCTGATAAGGGCAAATTGAGGACTCTTTCCTACAGGCAATTACGTCAGGTTAAAAGAGCAGCGGCAAAAAAGCCTTGTCATAGCAGCAGACAAGTTTTTGAAGCTGCTGGTGCCTCCAACGTCCCCCGAACAACAAGATGCAGGGTCCTTCAGAGGTTTGCAGCTGTGCATACGCCATCCTGTCGACCTCCTCTATCCACTTCACACAAGCAGAAACGGCTCCAGTGGGCCAAACATTACATGAAGACTGATTTCAAAACTGTTTTGTTCACGGATGAGTGCCGTGCAGCGCTCGATGGTCCAGATGGATGGAGTGGAGGATGGCTGGTTGATGGACACCCCACGCAAACACGGCTACAGCGCCAACAAGGAGGAGGTGGAGTAATGTTTTGGGCTGGAATCATGGGGAGAGAGATTGTCGGCCCCTTTAGGGTCCCTGAAGGCGCTAAAGATGAACTCCATAATGTATGTGGATTTTCTCAAACAGCACTTCCTGCCATGGTTCAAGAAGAAGAACCGTGTATTTCTCAGCAAGATCATTTTTTTGCATGATAATGCACCATCTCATGCTGCACATAAAACATCTGCATCTCTGGCTGATATGGGCATAAAAGGGGACAAACTTATGGTGTGACCCCCATGCTCCCCTGACCTCTACCCCATTCAGAACCTCTGGAGCATCATCAAAAGGAGTGTCTATGATGGCGGGAGGCAGTTCACATCTAAGCAACAGCTCTGGGAGGGTATTCTGTCCTCATGCAAAACAATTGAAGCAGAAACCATCCAAAACCTGACAAATTCAATGGACGAGAGAGTTCAGAAGCTCCTTTCGAACAAGGGGTCCTATGTGAAAATGTAACATCACCTAGAATAAAGTTTTGAGTTGAAAACTGTTTGATTTCAGTTTCTAATAACCTGCTAATGCTTATAATTTCAAAAATGACAATTTTTTTGGTCTTTATTAAAATGAAAAGGTTGATCGAAAAGTTTGGGGGATCTAAGAGTGTGGCAACCCAGTAGTCATGATTACTTCGAATTCTGACAATATTAGGGTCATGTTGCAGGTAGTGCAGCAAGAAGGCACTTATGTGTCTTGCGCATCTCGGAGCCCCAAAATTATTTTCCGGGCTAGATGCAGCTAAAAATTATTATTAATTTTAAATCTGGTGGAGCTTAGTATAGATGGCCTAATAGGATCAGTGCTGCACACTGCTACAAAGCCCAAATTATTTTCCAGTCAAGATACAGATAAACATGATTAGTAATTTTAAATCTGGTGGAGCTTATTATAGATGGCCTAATAGAATCAGTGCTGCACACTGCTACAAAGCCCAAATTATTTTCCAGCCAAGATACAGATAAACATGATTAGTAATTTGAAAGCTTAAAACGGTTGGTAGGGTGATTTTAACCAATCATCAAGCTTTTACTCTCCCCAGGATGACACAGGGGTAGAAAAGTCGTTTCGGATCCATGATTTGTTCATCTTTATGAAAGTGAGTCTGTCTACATTATCAGTGGAGTGCCGCATGCGCTTATCTGTCAGCACACCACCAGCAGCGCTGAACACACGTTCAGACAGAACGCTGGCTGCGGGGCATGACAAGATCTCCAAGGCGTAAGTGGCTAGCTCCGGCCATTTATCCAGATTGGAAGCCCAAAAAGAGCAAGGGTCCAGTGACACAGTCATGGCTTCAATGTTTACTTGGAGATACTCCTGTACCATCGTCTCTAGGCGTTGACTATGTGTCAGACGTCTTGTCTCCTGTGGCCTTGCAAAGGATGGGCTAAAAAAGTGGTGAAATGATTCCGCAAAATTGATGTTACCAGCAGATACTGTGGTTCTGTTACGGTTTGAGTGCTGAACACTTGACGGTCCCACGGTTGGCAAGTTGGAACTGTGAGATTCACTACGTGCACCACTGGTGTTTTGTGGAAAAGCACATGTAAGATTCTGCAACAGTCTCTGCTGATACTCCTGCATGCGTGCATCCCTTTCTATGGCAGGAATAATTTCTGCAAATTTACTTTTGTACCGGGGATCTAACAGTGTGGCAACCCAGTAGTCAGGATTATTTCTAATTCTCACAATTCGAGGGTCATGTTGCAGGTAGTGCAGCAAGAAGGCACTCATGTGTGTTGCGCATCCAGGAGCACCAAGTCCCTGTTGTGTTGGTGGCGAGGTAACAATCATGCTTCCTTCCTCTGTCCTCTCCCCCCAACCTCGCACAACAGAAATGTGATCAAGGTCTCCCTCATCTGATGAGTCTTCCATCAGTTCGTCCTCCACTTCTTCCTGGGCTCCTGCACCTTCCTCACTAGTTTGGCTGCTACCATGCGCCCTGGTAAAACCATCTCCCCCACCCTCACATGCCTGCCGCCTTGGTGCTGCCGACCGTCTGGACATTGCAGATGTTAGCCCTTCCGCATACAACTCCTCCTCCTCTACTTCCTCCACCTCCTCTTGTGCCACCACCTGACTCCGAATTCTGTTTAACATGTGCTCCAGCATGTAAATCACCGGAATAGTCATGCTGATAATAGCATCGTCAGCACTAAACATCTTCGTCGCCATTTCAAAACTGTGCAGAAGGGTGCATAGGTCCCTGATCTGAGACCACTCCTCCAGCGTGATTTGCCCCACCTCTGGATCTCGTTGGCCCAGGCTATACGTCAGAACGTATTGCACCAGGGCTTGTCGGTGCTGCCACAGTCGCTGCAACATGTGCAGAGTTGAATTCCACCGGGTAGGCACATCGCATTTTAGCCGGTGAAGTGGCAGGCCCAACGACTTCTGTAGAGATGTAAGTCGCTGAGCTGCGGGATGCGAACGGCGGAAGTGAGCACACAGCGACCGTGCCCTCTGCAGAAGGCCATCTAGTCTGGGATAGTGGGCTAAAAATTGCTGGACAACCAGGCTCAACACGTGAGCCATACAAGGCACGTGTGTGACATTGCCCCGGCGAAGGGCCGCACCCAGGTTTGCAGCATTGTCGCACATGGCCTTCCCTGGTTTCAGGTCCAGTGGAGACAACCATTCATGAAATTGGTTCTCCAGAGCTGACCACAACTCCTCAGCTGTGTGACTCACATTTCCGAGACATTTCAAAGTAAAAACCGCCTGATGACGTTGAGCCCTACTGCCAGCATAGTAAGGAGGTGTGCAGGATCCCTTCTGCGCAGTTAGAAAGCTTGTGGCATGACCAGACAGGCTTTGGGTGCAGGTGGAAGACCGAGAGGAGGTTGAGGAGGCAGAAGCAGTGGAGGAACTTTGACATAAAGAGGATTGACGCACAACTCGTGGGGACGGCAAGACTTGGACAGCAGCCCGTTGTCCTGCTGTCACCATAGTTACCCAGTGCCCAGTCAGCGACATGTAACGCCCCTGTCCATGCCTCCTCGTCCAAGTGTCTGTGGTGAAATGCACCCTGTCACACACAGAGTTTCTCAAAGAAGCGGTGATGTTGTGTGCGACATGCTGGTGGAGCGCAGGCACACCTTTCTTTGAGAAGTAGTGCCGACTGGGCATCTGGTACTGAGGCACTGCGACGGACATAAGGTCTCGAAAATCCTCTGTGTCCACCAGGCAGAAAGGCAGCATTTCTGTAGCCAAGAGCTTGCAGATGGTGAAATTCAACCTCTTAGCTTTCTCATGGCTAGGAGGAAATGGTCTTTTACTTGTCCACATCTGAGGGACCGAGGGCTGGCTATTGTGCTTAGACGGGGTTGATAAGGGTGTCCCCGGCAAACTGCCGGTCTGTGAGGAAGATGCAGGCGGACATGTTAGGTTGCCTTGATCCAAAGGTGGTGCTATCGATGTCGGACAGCGCTCAACACCAGCTGGTGTTACCACCTCAAAAGAAAATGATGACCTGCCAATCACGCTGGCTGTTGCGGGTAAAGAGGTGGCAGGTCTGCGCCCCAAAACAGGTGTGACTGCTGTCCCCCCAGTCACAGAGGATGAAGAGGCCTCGGATGCACAAGATATGGCAGACGGTGGTTGGCCCGGCCGGCTAGGCCGCATTGTAGCACACTGAGCTTCCCACTGCAACTTATGCTTCATGTCCATGTGCCGGTTCATGCATGAAGTACTCAAACTATGTATTTTTTGGCCTCTACTTAGCTTTTGCTGGCAAATGTTACAGATAACACGAGTTGGGTCATCTTTATCGATCTGAAAAAATGCCCAGGCTGTGCAAGGCTTAGCACCCATGCGACCTGAAGAGCCACCACGACTTGTGGTGAGAGGCAGAGTTGTGTTTGAGGATGCAGTTGTTGACGTGCTTCCAGTACTACGTCTCTGTCCAGGAAGGCGCAACCTGACCTCGTCGTCACTAGCATCTTCCTCCACCTCCTCTGCTGACCTCATCTCTTGGCTGACTGTGGGTTGACAGTAAGTGGGATCTCCAACCTCATCATCATCACCCTGTGCGTTATCACACCCGTCGTCCTCAGAGCCAACCTGTTCCTGCCCTGACAAAAAACTAAAGTTGTCGCTCCAATCAGGTATTTGAGTCTCATCATCGTCTTCCTCATTGTCTCCACCAACAGGAGTTACAGTTTGGGAATGAGGGTCTACATTATGGTCAGAACCTTCTGCGTCTGGTCCTGGATCCGACTCATAAAGATTCTGGGCATCAATGCAGATCATTTCCTCGTCTGGATTCACAGAAGCGCTGGAGTCGACCTCTGATTCCCAGGCTATAGTATGAGTAAACAGCTCTGCAGACTCAACCATCTGTTTTACCTCATACTCAGACGGGCAGCTGGAGATTTGGGAGCTGTGAGGAAGCAAGTGCGATTGGGGTGACACCTTTGAGGACTGGAGTATTTGTGATGTTGAAGTTGATGTGGAGGAGAGCCCACTTAAAGGAGCACTTGATATCCGTTGAAGCACCTGCTGTTTTTGTGCCTCATCTGGAATTTGTAGCGATTGGCGTGGCCGTAAGAAAGGGATCTTATCACATTGTCCGCTAAAAGAAGTAGACATTTTAGTTTGGCTGGAAGATGGTCTTTCTTCTGCAGATGTTACTGTTGCTTTAATACCTACCCCACGGACACAACCTTTTTTCCCCTTCCCAACACGCCTATTCCCCTTTCCACCAGCAGCAGGCCTTTTTCCACTCATTTTGGTGGTTAACTAATTCACAACTCTGGAGTTGTTTGCACAAAAAAACAATGGATGGGAACCGAGCAGAGCTGAGTGGCCAAACTGTGGTATTAGGCCAAAACTATTGGCTGGGTTAGATGCAGAAAAAACTTATATTCAATTTGCAACCTGATGGAGGTCAGTATAGTTGGACTAATAGAACAAGTCCCACACACTGCTAGAAGGCCAAATATTTTTTCAGAGGTAGATGCAGAAAAAAATTGTATTCAGTTTGCAACCTGATGGAGGTCAGTATAGATGGACTAATAGAACAAGTCCTACACACAGCTAGAAGCCCAAATATTTTTTCAGAGGTAGATGCAGAAAAAATGTATATTCAGTTTGCAACCTGATGGAGGTCAGTATAGATGGACTAATAGAGAAAGTCCCACACACTGCTAGATGGCCAAATATTTTTTCAGAGCTAGATGCAGACAAAAAATTATTTTTAATTTGCAACCTGATGGAGGTCAGTATAGATGGACTAATAGAGAAAGTCCCACACACTGCTAGAAGGCCAAATATTTTTTCAGAGCTAGATGCAGAAAAAAATTATATTCAGTTTGCAACCTGATGGAGGTCAGTATAGATGGACTAATAGAACAAGTCCCACACACAGCTAGAAGGCCAAATATTTTTTCAGAGGTAGATGCAGATAAAAATTATTTTTAATTTGCAGCCTGATGGAGGTCAGAATAGATGGACTAATAGAGAAAGTCCCACACACTGCTAGAAGGCCAAATATTTTTTTCAGAGCTAGATGCAGACAAAAAATTATTTTGAATTTGCAACATGATGGAGGTCAGTATAGATGGACTAATAGAGAAAGTCCCACACACTGCTAGAAGGCCAAATATTTTTTCAGAGCTAGATGCAGACAAAAAATTATTTTTAATTTGCAACCTGATGGAGGTCAGTATAGATGGACTAATAGAGAAAGTCCCACACACTGCTAGAAGGCCAAATATTTTTTCAGAGCTAGATGCAGATAAAAATTATTTTTAATTTGCAACCTGATGGAGGTCAGTATAGATGGACTAATAGAGAAAGTCCCACACACTGCTAGAAGGCCAAATATTTTTTCAGAGCTAGATGCAGAAAAAAGTTATATTCAGTTTGCAACCTGATGGAGGTCAGTATAGATGGACTAATAGAACAAGTCCCACACACAGCTAGAAGGCCAAATATTTTTTCAGAGGTAGATGCAGAAAAAATTTATATTCAGTTTGCAACCTGATGGAGGTCTGTATAGATGGATTAATAGAACAAGTCCCACACACTCCTAGAAGCCCAAATATTTTTTCAGAGGTAGATGCAGAAAAAAATATATTCAGTTTGCAACCTGATGGAGGTCAGTATAGATGGACTAATAGAACAAGTCCCACACACAGCTAGAAGCCCAAATATTTTTTCAGAGGTAGATGCAGAAAAAAATTATATTCAGTTTGCAACCTGATGGAGGTCTGTATAGATGGATTAATAGAACAAGTCCCACACACAGCTAGAAGCCCAATATTTTTTCAGAGGTAGATGCAGAAAAAAAATATATTCAGTTTGCAACCTGATGGAGGTCAGTATAGATGGACTAATAGAGAAAGTCCCACACACTGCTAGAAGGCCAAATATTTTTTCAGAGCTAGATGCAGACAAAAAATTATTTTTAATTTGCAACCTGATGGAGGTCAGTATAGATGGACTAATAGAGAAAGTCACACACACTGCTAGAAGGCCAAATATTTTTTCAGAGGTAGATGCAGAAAAAAATTATATTCAGTTTGCAACCTGATGGAGGTCTGTATAGATGGATTAATAGAACAAGTCCCACACACAGCTAGAAGCCCAAATATTTTTTCAGAGGTAGATGCAGAAAAAAATTATATTCAGTTTGCAACCTGATTGAGGTCTGTATAGATGGATTAATAGAACAAGTCCCACACACAGCTAGAAGCCCAATATTTTTTCAGAGGTAGATGCAGAAAAAAAATATATTCAGTTTGCAACCTGATGGAGGTCAGTATAGATGGACTAATAGAGAAAGTCCCACACACTGCTAGAAGGCCAAATATTTTTTCAGAGGTAGATGCAGAAAAAAATTATATTCAGTTTGCAACCTGATGGAGGTCTGTATAGATGGATTAATAGAACAAGTCCCACACACAGCTAGAAGCCCAATATTTTTTCAGAGGTAGATGCAGAAAAAAAAATATTCAGTTTGCAACCTGATGGAGGTCAGTATAGATGGACCAATAGAGAAAGTCCGACACACTGCTAGAAGCCCAAATATTTTTTCAGAGGTAGATGCAGACAAAAATTTATTTTTAATTTGCAACCTGATGGAGGTCAGTATAGATGGACTAATAGAGAAAGTCCCACACACTGCTAGAAGGCCAAATATTTTTTCAGAGCTAGATTCAGACAAAAATTTATTTTTAATTTGCAACCTGATGGAGGTCAGTATAGATGGACTAATAGAGAAAGTCCCACACACTGCTAGAAGGCCAAATATTTTTTCAGAGCTAGATGCAGATATAAATTATTTTTAATTTGCAACCTGATGGAGGTCAGTATAGATGGACTAATAAAGAAAGTCCCACACACTGCTAGAAGGCCAAATATTTTTTCAGAGCTAGATGCAGAAAAAAATTATATTCAGTTTGCAACCTGATGGAGGTCAGTGTAGATGGACTAATAGAATGATGCTATGCCCAAAAGATTTTACTTCACTAGGTGCAGTAAAAAAATTGGTATTCTATACACAGGTGGTATATCTTGCAACACAGATAGGCTACTCCACTGACTAACACACTCTGCAATAGGCCAAAAAGGATTAGCTTTGCTAGATTCAGCCAAATGCTGTGAAAAAAACTTGCACAGCACTGGCACAGACCTGCCTGGCAAAAACTGATAGGGACTGATGTAACCTAGTCCTGAAAAGGACTGCAATTACAATTAGTCTTTACTCCCACAATCTATCTATTTAAGAGCACAGACCTGCCTGAAAAAAGTCGTAGGAAATGCTGTAACCTAGTCCTTAAAAGGACTGCAATCACAACTATTCCCTACTCCCAAACTATCTGTAGATTTGTGCGAAAATTGGCTTGAAATTAACAAGGTATAGCGCACACAGCAACAGCGGTGCCGTCTAACACGCAGCTGCAGCAGTGAGAAAATGGTGGTGACGGGGAAAATGGCTTGGTCTTATAGGGCAAGGACATGTGACATACACTGCCAATGACACATGCCCTTGCTTGTGTGAAAAAAAGCACTTCGCTCCGTGTGTGCGCTGCTGATAGGCTGACAGATTGCACCTCCCCACTGTAAATGCGGGAAAGAGAAAAAAAAATGGAGATCTTCATTATTCCTGCAGAGATCCATCCCCTGCCCCTCCCCCCACCCCGCTGTACACTCAAACTGCGTATTAACATTAATTTTCATCATTACTGAGAAAAAATCCAGTTAAGATTTTGGTGCACGAACAGTTATCGAACATAACCTCGAACAGCCGAATTTTTCTCAAATCGTTCGTGTTCGCCGAACGGCTCGAACACCGCCCAAAACAGCTCGAATTTGAGATTGGCGAACAGTTCGAGTCGAACAACGCTCATCTCTAATGAAGACCAAGGAGATCTCCAAACAACACCATGAAGACCAAGGAGATCTCCAAACAACACCATGAAGGCCAAGGAGATCTCCAAACAAGTCAGGGACAAAGTTGTTGAAAAGTACAAGTCAGGGTTGGGTTTTAAAAAAAATATCCCAATCTCTGATGATCCCTCGGAGCACCATCAAATCCATTATCATCAAATGGAAAGAACATGGTACCACAACAAACCTGCCAAGAGAGGGCAGCCCACCAAAACTCTCAGTGCAGGCAAGGAGGGTATTATTCAGAGAGGTGGCAGCACAGAGACCAAAAAGTAACCCTGAAGGAGCTGCAGAGTTCCCAAGCAGAGCCTGGAGTATCTGTTCATACGACCACAATAAGCTGTAGACTGCTTAGAGGTAGCCTTTATGTAAGAATGGGCAGAAAAAAGCCTTTACTTACACACAAAAATTGTAAGGCTCGTTTTGAGTTTGCCAAAAGACATGTGGAAGACTCCCCAAATGTATGGAGGAAGGTGCTGTGATCAGATAAGACCAAAATTGAACTTTTTGGCCACCAAGGTAAATGCTATGTCTGGTGCCAAACCACATAGCTCATCACCCAAAGAACACCATTTTTCGGCAGAAGAGACAGGTAAAATAGTCAGAGTTTAGGGAAAAATGGATGGTGCGAAATACAGTGATATTACTGAGCAAAATCTGGTTCAGTCTGTCAGTGTTTATAGACTAAGACGGAGGTTCACCTTCCAACAAGACAATGACCCAAACCATACTGCTAAAACAACACTCGAGTGGTTTAAGGGGAAAAGTGTAAATGTTTTGGAGTGGCCCAGACCTTAATCCAATTGAGAATCTGTGGTCAGACTTAAGAATTGATGTTCACCAGAGGAAACCATCTAACTTGAAAGAGAAGGAGCAGTTTTTCCTTGAGGAATGGGCAAAAATCCCAGTGGCAAGATGTGGAAAGCTCATATAGATTCATCCAAAGCGTCTTGCAGCTGTAATTGCAGCAAAAGGAGGCTCTACAAAGTACTGACTTTGGGGAGGGTGAATAGTTATGTACATTGAAATTTTCAGTTATTCTTTCCTATTTGTTGTTTGCTTCACAATCAAAAGAAAAACAAATGTTCACAGTTGCAGGCATGTTCTTTACATGTTATAAACAACGACCAACATATCAATAATGAAAAAGCCAGGTATAGATCCCGGATGACCGGGGCTAACCCAGAAAGCCTACATGAAATCATGTTAGAAACAAAGGAAATTAGGAGAACAATTGGCTTACAAAGAGGAATCTATTTATTAGTCAATAGGTATATGACGCGCCCCCTGGGCCGTGCGTGCACGTGTGTTGGTTACCCGGGGCCGGGTCTCTGGGGGTTGTAGTCTCCGTGGCGGCGACCCGGTCCCGTGGCTCAGGGTGGTCAAACCAGTGGCAGTCTTTTGTAGGGTTTTTATGATTTAATGTCCGACTATGCCACCCGTGGATTGCGGTCAGGGTGTACCGCCGCTGCGAGGCAGACCGCTGAGGCTGGTGTTGTATGCGCAGCAGAGAATGGGATGACTCCCCACGGGAGGAGTATAGCCTCAGGGCAGTGTAGAGTGATGATGGTGGTTGTGGTGCGGGGCGTCCCAGTACTAGTAGTGCTGACGCGGTGAGAAAGCACAGAGACAAGGTGTTGCAGTTCAGGTTCTTTACTCACAGTTCTCATCCAGGTCACTTGTGCACAGATAGGACCGCCCGAGCCGTGCTGCGTCCACCAGGCAGGGGCCTTGATCAACCCCCAGGCAATTCCGGAGTGTGGCACAGGACTCCCTTCTATCCCTTCATCAGCTGTGCCCCACCAGTGACACTACTTCTGTCCAGCTGCCCCGGGTCTTCTCCTGGGAGGACTGGGTGTCCACTTCCCTGACCCTATGTGGTGTGCCTTTCTAGTAGGTGTAGTGAGGGGTCGCACCAGTAAATGGTCACGACCGCCGGTCCTTGGTTAAGGATTAGTCGCCTCCACCAACTTGGGATCCGGTACCCTGTTCTGCCAACCCATCACCCGCAATCTCCTGGGTCCTTAGGGTTCCTTCTGCTTTCGTGTCTCTGGGCCCTTCTATACTTTGGGTACTTCTCTTTCTTTGCTGTTCCTTTCTGTTTCTGTTCCTTTCTGTTTCTGTTCCTTTCTGCTGTCTCTGGCCTTCCTCCTAGGCCTGCCTCGTGGAGCTGGGCCCAGACTGAGCCACAGCTCCCTGTCAGCCCTCTCTTGCTGAACTCCTCTTCTCTTCTCTTCTCCTCCTGACTGAACTGACCCAGAACTAAGATGGTGCCCACCTTTTATATCTCCCTCTCTGTGTATGAGCCCAGGTGACTTTCAACCAATGGGCTCCTACCTATGCCCAGAAACCGTCCCCTCCTGCTCCTACATCACTGGGTTTTCCTCCCCCCTCCCCACTCCAGCCAGGGACATGATCTGTCGTGCCTGCATTACTGTACTAATGGGAGCACCATCGAGCTGTCCCCCGGAAATGGGGTGTGTGTGGTGTATGCAGCTAACTGAGTCCCGGTCCACACACCATCCTTACCCGGGAGTGGGATATCACACCTTTGGTTGAGGTGCAATACCCCTGTAGCGACCGAACCCTCGGGGCGCTACATATACAGTACCAAATTTTAAATACCATGAGCATAAAAATAGGGGACAAAAAAGTGCAATGTGCCTAGCCAAAGCCCCCAAGATATAATGTTTCCCATCCCTGTACAATAGAATGACTATGGTCGCGAAGGAGCCCACATAACTAGTCAGGGATAAAAGTATAGCGTGCTCCTACCACAATTAGATCGCACTCACCACTAAAGGTGTGACCTGAGCAGGTATGGAAAGGACTCAACTTGCCGTGTGGCAGAAAATGTGTACTTACCACAGGACAGGACCAGACTAGATGGGAACGCAAAGAAGGGGGGCCACAAGGTAGCAGGTGCACCTAGACACGCGTTTCGCTGTCACAAGGCAGCTTTCTCAAGAGGGAGGGGATGTTCTTTACATGAACTGATGCAAACCCTAAAAAAAACAGTGAAATTCCCGGTTGTGAGGTAGCAAAACACGAAAAATGCCAAGGGGGCGAAAACTTTTGCAAGTCACTGTATATTAGATAAGAAAGCTCAAGAGTAGCCAGACCTGAGGGTCAAAGTGAAGAATGGCCATACTGGGACACATATTCTCCTAAGGTGATTGCAACAAGTGTGAACACGTACGAAGATGTAACGGCACACCAAGGGGCGAAGAGATTTTCCCTCACATGTAACCGAGAAGTTCCTGCCTCTGAATTGTGCAGAAGATGTATTCTTTAAGTGTCATACCTGCAATCTGCTGTATATATTGTGTGTTTCACCAGTTCGTTTAGCAATGAAAAGTTTATTTTTGCACTCACATTCATCTCTACTTCTTCTGGTCCTGACCTGCCTTGTCAAAAGGCATAACATCACATACACCCAGACAGGATGCCCCTATTTCTGTAGCGTCTGTGGACATGGAAGAGTCCCTTGGCCAGGGTGTTCCCCGACATTACACAACCACAGACAGGTGATATGTACTCTATTTGTCGTAGATTTATAGGGATCTGCATAATAACAAGCTTTCCCTTACCTGTTCCATCATTTCATTTGTTTCCCATGGCTTACATTCTGCCTCTCTCTGTATATATAACAAGAGCATATCCTGTTCTGAGATCACCAGCGTATATATCACAGCCTTTTTCAATGTGGATTACCTTCTTAATTTTCTAGTACAAGGCAAAAATGCTGCATCCAAATTATAAACCATTATATCTTTGGAACATGGAAGGAAACCACCCAACAAGGGAAGAACATATAAATTTCATCGTTGTACCATGCAGTTATTGCCCACCACTTTATCCATTCATGGCATTTCCCATTTGCATCCATCCATTTGCATCTAGTATGTAGTCACAAAAAAAATACCACAATGAACTTGCAGTTCAGGTCTGGGCAAGCTCCCCCTGCATTCGTTGGAGAACACACACAACAGGCTTATATCTATACATTTAAGGTCTGTCTTTTTTGAACAATTCCTCTTTGTTAGTAGGTATCTTTGATGTTAAGTTGAAAGCACGACTCTTAGTGATCATTTAGTATCTGCAGAAGAACCCAACTGCAAGTTTTCAATTCCCGTAAAATTCAGCCGCAGGAGGAAAGAAGTAGTCACCATCAAAGCCAACGGTTGTGTATTGCCCTTAAATGCTGTAGTGACAGAGCAAATTCTACTTGAAAAAAAAAACACTTAGTCCAAATGCCAGTTACGGTACATAACTGCCATCTGTGTCTAACAGCACTGATCAGAGCTGAGCTCCGATTGCGGCTGTTAACCATTTAACTGCTGCTGGCAATATTTAACAACAGCAACACACTAGCTTCCATCGGCGCCCCACGATACAATAACAAGGCACTGATGGGTTACTGTTGCTGTCTTCTTGGTTCTGATGTGAAGCTCAGTAACAGGCTGAGCTTTAAAGGAGACTGCAATTTTCATTCTGTGCTGCAATACTCTGGCATTATAGTATAAGTGCTCATAAGAATGTAGGTTCAAGTTCCCTAAGGGAACTAATAATGTATTCATTTTTTTTTTCTAAGTTTGTAAAAAAATATTTAAAAAAAAATTCAAATCAACCCCCTCTATTCCTCTTTAAAAATAAAGTTAAAAATTTAATAACTAAACATTTTTAGCATCAGCACGTCCATAATACTTTGGTCTACTAAAATCTAAAATTATTCAACCCATATGATAGATGCCATTAAGAGAAAAAAAATATAAAAATGATAGAACTACGGTTCTTTGGTTACCACACCTCCCTAAAAAATGCAATAAAAGTTTTCAGAGGTTTAAATGTTCCCCTAAATTGGTATATCAATAAAACCGTCAGCCTAGGGCACAAATCACAGGCCCTCACCTAGCTCAATTGAAAGAAAATTAAAAACAATATAGGTCTTAGAAAATAGGGACATAAACCTACATTTTTTTTCCAAATTTCTACAAATATTTTTCACCAATTAAACACAAAATATCTAGCAAATTTGGCATCACTGTAGTTGTACAGATCTTAAGAATCTTGACGAGAGGTCATTTTTGGCATACAATGAAAGCTGACCACCCCATCCCCAAATTAATAATGGCAGAATTGCATTATTTTTCCTCATTTCTTCCCAGTTGGAGTTTTCAGCATATTGTATGATAAAAAAGATGGTGTCTTACAAAACTACAACTTGTCTTGCAAAAAAATTAAATCTCTATGGGGCTATGTTGATGGAAAAATAAGAATGTTATGACTAGGAAGAAGAGAAGTGACAAATGGAAACATAAAATCAAAAACTGGCTGCAGGAGAGATGGGTTAGTGTAAGATTTCTGATCAAAAAGACAATAACAGCTGTTATTTACATCTAAGGAGTAGAGGAGACAATTATTAGTATTATTTAACAGCCTTCAGCTCGGTCTCGAGCCATGGCAACTTGATAGATGAACGCTTTGTAGGAAGATCAATCTTGTGCAAGCCTAGATAGGTCCACCAGCGTCTTCTCCACCATTAACTTGATAGTATTAAGCCATCGGGTTGCTGGTCCTCCTCTTCGTCTTATTCCTTCTATTCTTCCTACCATGATGTCCTTCTCCAGTGATTGCTCTCTTCCTATGATGCATCTGACGCGCCCCCTGGGCCAGTGCTGTAGGGGATACCCGGAGCCGGATCTCGATGGGGGTAGTAGTCCTTGTGGCGGTGACCCGGTCCGTGCCCAGGGTGTCAAACTAAGTGGCAGTCTAAGGCAGCAGATGTTAACTTGATTGTCGACTACGCCACCCGTTGAGTGCGGCTTTGAAGCCGCCGCTGCAGAGCAGTCCACTGAGGCCGGTGGTATATGTGCAGCAGTGATGGTATAACCCCCAACGGGAGGGGTATGGCCTCAGGGCAGCAGGTGTAGATGATGGGGGTTGTGATGATGCAGAAAGAAGATTCAGAGTCAGGAGATGCAGTTCAGGGTTTTTACTTACTGGTGTTCTCTTGGTCACTCCGGCCTTGAGTGACCACCCGAGCCGTGCTGCGTCCACCAGGTCCTGGACTCGGCCAACCCCCAGGCAATTCCGGAGCGTGGTCCTGAGCTCCTTTCTGACTCTCCCTTCCTCTGGCCGTTCCCACCAGGGATCCACTTTTGGCCGGCTCCCTCGGGTCTCTCGGTGGTCAAGCCTCCTCTGGGCTCCCTGACCCTATGCTCGGTGTGCCTTTCTAGTGGATTTGGTGAGGGTCGTGGCAGATCCTGACCACGACCTCCGGTTCCTGGCTAAGGTTGGTTTTGGCCTCTGCCAGCTTGGGATCCGGTACCCTTGTCCGCCAACCCTTCACCCTTTTGTCTTTATTCTGGGATCTTGGGGTTCCCTTCTTGTATCCTCTCTGGGTCCTTCTTTTCTCCTCTCTCCCTCTGCAGGCTTGGCTCTGGAGCTGGGCCCAGCCGGAGCCACAGCTCCCTGTCAGCCCTCCTGGCTGAGCTCCTCTGCTCTGCTCCTCAGGCTAAAAAGACTGAACCCTGTTCTAAGATGGTGCCCACCTTATATACTCCCTCTATGTGTGAGCTCAGGTGACCAGCACCCAATGAGCTCCTATCTTTACCCAGACTACTCCCCCTATCTGCCCCTACACTACTGGGATGTTCCACCCCCCTCCCACTCCAGCCAGGGACAGATGCTGTCGTACCTGCACATAAACTGGTGGGAGTACCGTCGTTCTGTCCCCCGGAAATGGGATGTATGTAGTGCATGCAGCCTACTAGCTCAGTTCCACACTCCATCCTTACCCGGGAGTGGAATACCACACCTCTGGCTTGAGGTGTAATACCCCTGTAGCAGCCGAATCCTCAGGGTGCTACATTCCCCCCTGGTAAATCACAGCACGTCCTCGGGCTGTAAAAGAATAAACATCCAAAAACATACAATTTTTCAAAACATCATAAACATATAAAACATTATAAACATTATCCTTCAATCATCCCTTTATGGGAGGTACTTCTTACTTATAATGTTACCAGCATCAAATGTTACGGACACATCATATAATAATATTAACTCTTTCAGCATAATAAAACTTTTCCTATAAAACATTTTTGACCTCTGGCCACTTGTGCAAATTGTGACCAGGGAAGTGCCACAGTCTCTTCAAGAAAAACACAGCTTTCCTATAAAACCAGTAGGGGGCGCCTTAGAAAGCGCAACTATATACAAGGGGAGGTATGGCCGCTCTCAGTCCTCGGCCAGTGGGGAAAAGGGATGGCTGCTCACAGTCCTCAGCCTGTGGGGAGATGGGACACACTGGAACAGTTCACACTTGTCCCAACGGGGAACATATTTAAATTAGCAGCATGACAGATACCCTTACGGGTAACTATTTTACAGTTTCAGTTCACCTCTTAATGGTGACGATGCCCTCCTGCTCCTTCCTGAGGGTAGGCTTCAGACCCGTCCGGGTCCTCTTGACCTTCCTCACACCGCAACTCCTCTTCCGTCAGGCGATGTACATGAAGTGCATAGGGTCCTTTGGCACACTGGTGCCGGGTAAAGGTGACCTCATCACCCAGGTAAAGGTCACGACCTCTGTGTCCCTCCGGTAGGTGGGACTCGACATCTCTTCTGGTCACAAAGACGTCGCCGGGGGTGTGATGATCTCGAATGAAGCCCCAACCGTGCTGCAACTGGAATTTAATTACAGTCCCGGTGGCACGGGGACCGTGGGCTGCACGGGGGTTCCTCCTGGTCCGGCTCTTCTGTTCTGCACTTTTTATTTGCAGCCGCTGCTCGTGGACCCGCCTCTCTCTTCTTTCTCGGTCAAAGGCTTCCAACTGCTGGCGGTAGCACTCTGCACGCTCCGCTGCAGCCGCCCGGGTTTCTTGAGTGAACCCGATGAGGTCTCCTCCTGCGGGGTCCCACTCAAACTGCGCCTCCTCTAACGAGAGCGGGGTCATCTTGACGGGCGGCGGAGCCGGGATCAGGGGCTCATCCAGAGGTCTTTCTTTCCGGAGTCGGGGATGGTGGAACTCCGGTGGCCACACAAAAGGCTGCCCATCCGGGCATGTGTGCTGGGCAAATAGGTCTTCACCCAGGTGTGGCGCTGTGGACGTTGAGGGCGCTGTTGTGGTGGCGGCGCCCGGGTTCACCAGGCCTTGCGACCAGGCTTGGGGCACCCTGAATGTAAAGGGCACCGTGAAGACGGCGGCGCCCGGGGTTACTTGGCCCAGCGACCAGGCCGGTGGCTCAGTGGAGGTAGAGGGCGCTGTTGGTACTGCGGCGCCCGGGGGTACTCGGCCTTGCGACCAGGCCGGTGGCGTCTCCTGCTTGGCCGCGCTCAGGGTTGAGGCGCGTGACGTCACAGGGGGCGTGGTCGCGGCTCCTGCCGCTTGAGGCCTAGCTTGGAGCGGTGACGATGCAGCAACGTGAGTGGTGAGTGGGGTCTCGGGCTCTGCGACGGGGAGTTGGGGCAGGCTTGCGACCATCGGGCACAGGATGTTGTCGTCCCCATTACCTGCTCCCTTTTCTTCAACTCCCTCCGCGGCATCGTCTCCGGCCGTCGTCCCTCCTGCACCGTCCTCAGAGGCGGACATGCTCCTTGTTGTGGGTGGCGTGCTTCGCTGGCGGGTTCCAGCCTGCTGGGCCATCTCTCTGCTCCATGCGGCCAGTACGTCCCGCTGCACTCGGGCCATCCTCTGAGCCAAGCCCTCCAGTGCGGTCCGTGCATGCTCCCGATCTCTGGGGAGCTGCGCCAGGATCTCCACCAGGCCTTCTGGGGTTGTCGCTTGCAACAGGCTCCTGACCACTGGGTCGGTGCTGCCTGCCTCTCCCTCCATCTCCGGGTATGGCTCCTCCAGACTCCTCCAAGCTGCACCCATCTTCTCTCCTTTGTTCTGTATACGCCCATACTGAGGGCGGTCCTGGGGCAACTTGGTGATTGTCAGTTCCAGGGGCAGACCCCCCACGCTGATGGACATCTCAATCATTGCAGTCTCTGCTGGTGGGGGTGGTCTTCGTTTTTGGCGCCACTCTTGGTCCTGGCCCACGATGGGAGGTCGTCTCTTACCACCCTCTGGCACGCCCATAATGGCGTCCGCTCTGCCAGGGCGGGAAACTGTCCAAGATGGCGGGAATCGCCTCCCAGTGGCGGGAAACTCTGTGGATGGCGGGAAAAAGCTGCAGATGGCGGGCAACCGGCGGGAACCGATCCGAGATGGCGTCCGATGGCGGGGACCCTCCGGAACCGGCGGGAGACTTCTTTTTGAGGTAAATCTGAACTTTTCTTCAGGCACGCAGTACCCGGTGGTTGCGGGCACGTTATCCTGCCGACTACGCCAAAAGTTGACGCGCCCCCTGGGCAAGTGCTGTAGGGGATACCCGGAGCCGGATCTCGATGGGGGTAGTAGTCCTTGTGGCGGTGACCCGGTCCGTGCCCAGGGTGTCAAACTAAGTGGCAGTCTAAGGCAGCAGATGTTAACTTGATTGTCAACTACGCCACCCGTTGAGTGCGCTTTGAAGCCGCCGCTGCAGAGCAGTCCACTGAGGCCGGTGGTATATGTGCAGCAGTGATGGTATAACCCCCAACGGGAGGGGTATGGCCTCAGGGCAGCAGGTGTAGATGATGGGGGTTGTGATGATGCAGAAAGAAGATTCAGAGTCAGGAGATGCAGTTCAGGGTTTTTACTTACTGGTGTTCTCTTGGTCACTCCGGCCTTGAGTGACCACCCGAGCCGTGCTGCGTCCACCAGGTCCTGGACTCGGCCAACCCCCAGGCAATTCCGGAGCGTGGTCCTGAGCTCCTTTCTGACTCTCCCTTCCTCTGGCCGTTCCCACCAGGGATCCACTTTTGGCCGGCTCCCTCGGGTCTCTCGGTGGTCAAGCCTCCTCTGGGCTCCCTGACCCTATGCTCGGTGTGCCTTTCTAGTGGATTTGGTGAGGGTCGTGGCAGATCCTGACCACGACCTCCGGTTCCTGGCTAAGGTTGGTTTTGGCCTCTGCCAGCTTGGGATCCGGTACCCTTGTCCGCCAACCATTCACCCTTTTGTCTTTATTCTGGGATCTTGGGGTTCCCTTCTTGTCTCCTCTCTGGGTCCTTCTTTTCTCCTCTCTCCCTCTGCAGGCTTGGCTCTGGAGCTGGGCCCAGCCGGAGCCACAGCTCCCTGTCAGCCCTCCTGGCTGAGCTCCTCTGCTCTGCTCCTCAGGCTAAAAAGACTGAACCCTGTTCTAAGATGGTGCCCACCTTATATACTCCCTCTATGTGTGAGCTCAGGTGACCAGCACCCAATGAGCTCCTATCTTTACCCAGACTACTCCCCCTATCTGCCCCTACACTACTGGGATGTTCCACCCCCCTCCCACTCCAGCCAGGGACAGACGCTGTCGTACCTGCACATAAACTGGTGGGAGTACCGTCGTTCTGTCCCCCGGAAATGGGATGTATGTAGTGCATGCAGCCTACTAGCTCAGTTCCACACTCCATCCTTACCCGGGAGTGGAATACCACACCTCTGGCTTGAGGTGTAATACCCCTGTAGCAGCCGAATCCTCAGGGTGCTACATTCCCCCCTGGTAAATCACAGCACGTCCTCGGGCTGTAAAAGAATAAACATCCAAAAACATACAATTTTTCAAAACATCATAAACATATAAAACATTATAAACATTATCCTTCAATCATCCCTTTATGGGAGGTACTTCTTACTTATAATGTTACCAGCATCAAATGTTACGGACACATCATATAATAATATTAACTCTTTCAGCATAATAAAACTTTTCCTATAAAACATTTTTGACCTCTGGCCACTTGTGCAAATTGTGACCAGGGAAGTGCCACAGTCTCTTCAAGAAAAACACAGCTTTCCTATAAAACCAGTAGGGGGCGCCTTAGAAAGCGCAACTATATACAAGGGGAGGTATGGCCGCTCTCAGTCCTCGGCCAGTGGGGAAAAGGGATGGCTGCTCACAGTCCTCAGCCTGTGGGGAGATGGGACACACTGGAACAGTTCACACTTGTCCCAACGGGGAACATATTTAAATTAGCAGCATGACAGATACCCTTACAGGTAACTATTTTACAGTTTCAGTTCACCTCTTAATGGTGACGATGCCCTCCTGCTCCTTCCTGAGGGTAGGCTTCAGACCCGTCCGGGTCCTCTTGACCTTCCTCACACCGCAACTCCTCTTCCGTCAGGCGATGTACATGAAGTGCATAGGGTCCTTTGGCACACTGGTGCCGGGTAAAGGTGACCTCATCACCCAGGTAAAGGTCACGACCTCTGTGTCCCTCCGGTAGGTGGGACTCGACATCTCTTCTGGTCACAAAGACGTCGCCGGGGGTGTGATGATCTCGAATGAAGCCCCAACCGTGCTGCAACTGGAATTTAATTACAGTCCCGGTGGCACGGGGACCGTGGGCTGCACGGGGGTTCCTCCTGGTCCGGCTCTTCTGTTCTGCACTTTTTATTTGCAGCCGCTGCTCGTGGACCCGCCTCTCTCTTCTTTCTCGGTCAAAGGCTTCCAACTGCTGGCGGTAGCACTCTGCACGCTCCGCTGCAGCCGCCCGGGTTTCTTGAGTGAACCCGATGAGGTCTCCTCCTGCGGGGTCCCACTCAAACTGCGCCTCCTCTAACGAGAGCGGGGTCATCTTGACGGGCGGCGGAGCCGGGATCAGGGGCTCATCCAGAGGTCTTTCTTTCCGGAGTCGGGGATGGTGGAACTCCGGTGGCCACACAAAAGGCTGCCCATCCGGGCATGTGTGCTGGGCAAATAGGTCTTCACCCAGGTGTGGCGCTGTGGACGTTGAGGGCGCTGTTGTGGTGGCGGCGCCCGGGTTCACCAGGCCTTGCGACCAGGCTTGGGGCACCCTGAATGTAAAGGGCACCGTGAAGACGGCGGCGCCCGGGGTTACTTGGCCCAGCGACCAGGCCGGTGGCTCAGTGGAGGTAGAGGGCGCTGTTGGTACTGCGGCGCCCGGGGGTACTCGGCCTTGCGACCAGGCCGGTGGCGTCTCCTGCTTGGCCGCGCTCAGGGTTGAGGCGCGTGACGTCACAGGGGGCGTGGTCGCGGCTCCTGCCGCTTGAGGCCTAGCTTGGAGCGGTGACGATGCAGCAACGTGAGTGGTGAGTGGGGTCTCGGGCTCTGCGACGGGGAGTTGGGGCAGGCTTGCGACCATCGGGCACAGGATGTTGTCGTCCCCATTACCTGCTCCCTTTTCTTCAACTCCCTACGCGGCATCGTCTCCGGCCGTCGTCCCTCCTGCACCGTCCTCAGAGGCGGACATGCTCCTTGTTGTGGGTGGCGTGCTTCGCTGGCGGGTTCCAGCCTGCTGGGCCATCTCTCTGCTCCATGCGGCCAGTACGTCCCGCTGCACTCGGGCCATCCTCTGAGCCAAGCCCTCCAGTGCGGTCCGTGCATGCTCCCGATCTCTGGGGAGCTGCGCCAGGATCTCCACCAGGCCTTCTGGGGTTGTCGCTTGCAACAGGCTCCTGACCACTGGGTCGGTGCTGCCTGCCTCTCCCTCCATCTCCGGGTACGGCTCCTCCAGACTCCTCCAAGCTGCACCCATCTTCTCTCCTTTGTTCTGTATACGCCCATACTGAGGGCGGTCCTGGGGCAACTTGGTGATTGTCAGTTCCAGGGGCAGACCCCCCACGCTGATGGACATCTCAATCATTGCAGTCTCTGCTGGTGGGGGTGGTCTTCGTTTTTGGCGCCACTCTTGGTCCTGGCCCACGATGGGAGGTCGTCTCTTACCACCCTCTGGCACGCCCATAATGGCGTCCGCTCTGCCAGGGCGGGAAACTGTCCAAGATGGCGGGAATCGCCTCCCAGTGGCGGGAAACTCTGTGGATGGCGGGAAAAAGCTGCAGATGGCGGGCAACCGGCGGGAACCGATCCGAGATGGCGTCCGATGGCGGGGACCCTCCGGAACCGGCGGGAGACTTCTTTTTGAGGTAAATGTGAACTTTTCTTCAGGCACGCAGTACCCGGTGGTTGCGGGCACGTTATCCTGCCGACTACGCCAAAAGTTGACGCGCCCCCTGGGCAAGTGCTGTAGGGGATACCCGGAGCCGGATCTCGATGGGGGTAGTAGTCCTTGTGGCGGTGACCCGGTCCGTGCCCAGGGTGTCAAACTAAGTGGCAGTCTAAGGCAGCAGATGTTAACTTGATTGTCAACTACGCCACCCGTTGAGTGCGCTTTGAAGCCGCCGCTGCAGAGCAGTCCACTGAGGCCGGTGGTATATGTGCAGCAGTGATGGTATAACCCCCAACGGGAGGGGTATGGCCTCAGGGCAGCAGGTGTAGATGATGGGGGTTGTGATGATGCAGAAAGAAGATTCAGAGTCAGGAGATGCAGTTCAGGGTTTTTACTTACTGGTGTTCTCTTGGTCACTCCGGCCTTGAGTGACCACCCGAGCCGTGCTGCGTCCACCAGGTCCTGGACTCGGCCAACCCCCAGGCAATTCCGGAGCGTGGTCCTGAGCTCCTTTCTGACTCTCCCTTCCTCTGGCCGTTCCCACCAGGGATCCACTTTTGGCCGGCTCCCTCGGGTCTCTCGGTGGTCAAGCCTCCTCTGGGCTCCCTGACCCTATGCTCGGTGTGCCTTTCTAGTGGATTTGGTGAGGGTCGTGGCAGATCCTGACCACGACCTCCGGTTCCTGGCTAAGGTTGGTTTTGGCCTCTGCCAGCTTGGGATCCGGTACCCTTGTCCGCCAACCATTCACCCTTTTGTCTTTATTCTGGGATCTTGGGGTTCCCTTCTTGTCTCCTCTCTGGGTCCTTCTTTTCTCCTCTCTCCCTCTGCAGGCTTGGCTCTGGAGCTGGGCCCAGCCGGAGCCACAGCTCCCTGTCAGCCCTCCTGGCTGAGCTCCTCTGCTCTGCTCCTCAGGCTAAAAAGACTGAACCCTGTTCTAAGATGGTGCCCACCTTATATACTCCCTCTATGTGTGAGCTCAGGTGACCAGCACCCAATGAGCTCCTATCTTTACCCAGACTACTCCCCCTATCTGCCCCTACACTACTGGGATGTTCCACCCCCCTCCCACTCCAGCCAGGGACAGACGCTGTCGTACCTGCACATAAACTGGTGGGAGTACCGTCGTTCTGTCCCCCGGAAATGGGATGTATGTAGTGCATGCAGCCTACTAGCTCAGTTCCACACTCCATCCTTACCCGGGAGTGGAATACCACACCTCTGGCTTGAGGTGTAATACCCCTGTAGCAGCCGAATCCTCAGGGTGCTACACATCAATAGTAGGTAAGTCATAGCTTTATGATCCTTGCTACAAGTGTCATACATGGCTTGATTTGTTCCAAGATTAAATTGTTTGATCTTCTTGCCATCCATGGTATTGATAACATCTTTCTCCAACACCACGTTTCCAAAGCGTTGATTCTTCTTCGATTGTGTTTCTTGATGGCTGCATCTTGGGTTATCATTGATCCGAGTAGGTTTAAATAGCTTTTAGGACAATGGTTAATAACAACTAGATTCTTTCTATTTTAAGTGACAATAAACTTTTTACATGACTTAGTTTGGCAAAGTATTACATAGACTGCACATTCTTTTAGGTTTAGGTTTAGGTTATACATTCAGTGTTTCTGCTTTACAACATTTCGGCTTTGACAATATCATTGCAGGATGTGTTTTGTAGCCTTTTATATTTTGCTTATGATGTTCATTTTATAAAAGATGTAGTTCAGTGTTTACACCACATAAAATTAGTTCACAAGACCCGACAATGTATTTATATCAGCAAAGCTTGGCCAAGAAAATGATCATTGAAATTCTAAAAGATCTTACGTTCATTATCGGCTCCAAAAGTTATTCGGTCCATCTGACGGTCTTTTGAAAGAGTGATCCATGAAGAGGTGAATTATTGTTCGGGAAGAACATGAGCGGTGACCAATATAATGGTGAAGAGGGGTCACTTTTCTAGACACAGCACCACTTTGGTCAAGCAGAACACTCTTATTAATGTGACTGAGGTGGCATACCAGAGACTGTGCAGAGAAAGTAGTAAAAAAAAAAATAAAGCAGTAAGATAGTGTAGTTAGGGAAGTATATGGAATTTTTAATTAAAATATATTAGAAAAAATTAACACAGCAATTAAGGGCAACAGTATTTACCTGCCCAGGTCTCAGAAATACTAATGCATCAAGATGCAGCAAACGCACATAATGAAGATAGAGGCAACACTGATGATAGACTGTATTTTATAAGTATTCTCTTGCACGTTATATTTTTATTCAGGGTACAGCCAGGCCCATTAATATTGGCCTTGTAAATTAGGGTGTCTGTCCTAATGAGGTGCACTTATTTAATCCTGGGCTCTAAACCAGACACTGTGCACTACATGTGGTGCCAACGCCCTATACAAATCTTTTTTTGTGTGCAATTTTATGATCAAGCAGTCACCCCCTCCATGAATTGGTAGGTTGTGAGTGGTAGTCTCATCAATATTTTGCACCTGTGTTGCCACCATCTTTGGTACGTGGGTTTGCTGCATCCTGCATTAGTTTCTGGGACCTCGGCAGGTAAATACTGTTGTTGTTTTTTTTTGCTGTGTTAATTCTTACATTTTGGGGGTATTTTAGTTCCTCTTTCTGTGGCTTTACTTTTACATTTTTTTGTATTAAAAAAGATTAGATTCTGACATTAAATAGATAGAGATTTAAGATGAAAATAAAATTTAGTTTTGGATCACTCCCTGATGTTATACATAGCCCTGTCCCTTATTACATAGCATTCCCTTTTGTTATGTATAGCACTGTCCCGTATTATATGATGCTCCCTCATTGTATATAGCGCCTTTTCTTACTACTCAGTATTCTCTATTATGTATAGCGCTGTACATAAGAGAAAATAATTTGCGCAATTCACTACTCTAACAGTTGGAATATACAAATTTGCAACAGAGCACCTATGTGTTAATCACGTGACCTATCACATGATTTCTCAAGGGTATCATGTGACATGGTACATGAAACTTCAAGTGCTGAGGGGGCTATGCCCTCCAAACTGCCCGAGGC
The DNA here is from genome assembly GCF_046119375.1 of Phyllobates terribilis. Classification (NCBI taxonomy): domain Eukaryota; kingdom Metazoa; phylum Chordata; class Amphibia; order Anura; family Dendrobatidae; genus Phyllobates; species Phyllobates terribilis. Next base: position 214,967,634 of record NW_027362767.1, on the reverse strand, counting down.
TTTGGCTTTTCATAAACCGCCCCTGAATGTGACATGGTCTCCATCATGCTAAAAATGCATTGTTCATCACCAAATTGCTCCTGGATCGTAAGGAGCTTCTCTGAAAGGAGGTTTAGGTCACATTCTTTACTCATGGCTGCGTTTTTAGGCAAAATTGTGCCCCCACTGTGACGCTCACAAGCCCTGCCCTGGGAAGATGGGGGATACTCGGAGCCGGGTCAGATGTTGAGGGGGATGCAGCCGTGGCCCGGACCCGTTCCGTGCCCAGGGCCGTCACATTAAAAATGATGTTAGGGCTTTCCGGGTTGAGTGGTAATTGTCGACTACACCACCTGTGGTGTCTGGTGATGCGCCACCAGCGCCGCTACAGTCCGCTGAGGCCCGGTGTCATGGCGGCTAGAGTTCTCGCTGCTCCCCACATGCGGAGCGTGGCCTCAGGGCAGGCAAGGCAGGATAGAGGGGGGTTAGTAGTGCGGGGAGTACGGGCACCGCGTCGCATGGTATGGCACGTAATGAACAGTCCAGAGGCCATAGGGATGAACTTCCAAGGCTTTACTCACAGTTCTCTCAAGCAGCGCAAGGCTTCTCCCTGCTCCTCGCGGAGTCCTGCGGCCACCAGGGACGGGGGTCCGACTACCTCCGAGGAAGTCCAGTGTGAGGTAGCATCCCTACACCAGAGTGTTCCTGCACTACAGACTTTACCTTTTCCCGTCTGTGCGTGTGTATATATGCCGGGTCTCCCTCTGAGCTCCTCTCAGGTGTAGGGCTTGGGTGGCAATTCCTCTCCCTCCAAAGCCGGGCGGGATCCTCAGGGCCTAACCGGGCTTTACCGTCCTGGACATAGAGTACGAGGTCGGGTGTCGGGTGCCGGTACCCCTCTTGCAGCCGGAATCCCTCTGAATAGATCAGGTAGGCGAGGACAGGTGGCATACTCCGCTCCGTCTGCATCCTCCCCGGGACCCATTTGCTAGGGAGCCACACTCTACAGCTCCCGGGCCTTCTTTATCCTGGTCCTTGGCCGGGTTGAGACATTCCTTGCCTGCAACCTACCTCTCGTCCCAAAGATCGGGGTACGAGGGCTGTGTCCCATACCGGTGCAGGCCCACACAGGATCTGCGCTCCCGGAGGGAAGTCACATTAACACTAGAGATGAGCAGTGTTTGACTAGAACTGTTCGCCAATCTCAAATTTGAGCTGTTTTGGGTGGTGTTCGAGTTGTTCGACGAACCCGAACGATTTGCAAAAAATTCGGCTGTTCGAGGTTATGTTCGATAACTGTTCGTGCACCAAAAGCGTGTCCTGCATGTCTGGCGCTATTTAGAGCACCAATCATGCAGGGATTGTCTGCCACTCACTGTAATGCCACAGCCATGGTGGTTGTGGCATTACAGTGATTGCCCAAATCGATGGGAACAGTGCCAACAGTGAAACATGAAAAGCCGGCAATTCATCAGCGGCATACACCGGTACCCGACAATTTAGAACCGAAAGAATAGAGCTTCACACATAGATTAGATAGATAGAAACATGTCAGTCACACATATAAGAAGCACAGTGACAGTGTTGCTTACTGTACTTGTCATTTAGTGTAAAGGATTTATCAAAAAAAATAATAGTGTTTTCATGCACCGTCTCTTTAAAAAAGCCGGCCGGCAATTCAGCAGCGGTACCCGACAATTTATAACAGACAGAATAGAGCTTCACACATAGATTAGATAGATAGAAACATGTCAGTCACATATATATGAAGTACTGTGACAGTGTTGCTTACTGTACTTGTCATTTACTGCAAAGGATTTATTAAAAAAAATAATAGTGTTTTCATGCACCGTCTCTTTAAAAAAGCCGGCCGGCAATTCAGCATCTGTACCCGACAATTTATAACAGACAGAATAGAGCTTCACACATAGATTAGATAGATAGAAACATGTCAGTCACATATATAATAAGTACAGTGACAGTGTTGGTTACTGTACTTGTCATTTAGTATTAAAATAAAGGATTTATTATTAAAAAAAATTGGCGTGGGGTTCCCCGTAATTTTAGTCTCTAGCGGAGGTTAAGCAGACAGCTGGGGCAGATGTTTGAAGCCTGGGAAGGGGGTAATACCCACGGAGCTTCCCAGGCTACTAATATCAGCCCCCAGCTGAATACCTAGCCTTTACTAGCTATTAAAATGGAGGACCCCCCCCAAAAATATGACGTGGGGTCCCCCCTAATTTAATAGCTAGCAAAGGCTAGGCAGACTGCTGGGGGCTGATATTAATAGCCCAGGAAGGGAGCCATGAATATTGGCCCCCTCCCAGGCTAGAAACACCAGCCGTCAGCCGCCCCAGAAATGGCGCATCCATAGGATGCGCCAATTCTGGCACTTAGCCTCGCTCTTCCACGCTGCCCTGGTGCGGTGGCAGGGGGTAATAGGGTTGGGGTTGATGTCAGCTTATAATGCCAGCTGACATCAAGCCCAGGTTAGTAATGGAGAGGCGTCTATAAGACACCCCCATTACTAACCCCATAGTCAAAGTTAAAAGAAAACACAAACACCCAGAATAAAGTCCTTTAATTGAAATAAAGACACATTCCTTTATTGTTCTAAATTAAACCATACTTACCGTCACACCCATTCCAGCTGAAGCCAACGATCTCCTGCAATAAAAGAAAAATAATAAAGCAACCTCATCCTTACCTTTCCATGGTTCCCACGACAGCTTCAGCTCTGCTACATCGAGATAACAGGCTGGACCGCAGCAGAACGCTGCCATCCAGCCTGTCATCCCGCAGACACTGAGAAGCGCAGGCATGCTTGCGCTCTGCAGTGTCTGGCTGTGACGGCATAAAGATGAGACGAGTTCATGTCCAATGAACTCGGCGCACCTCATGCACGTCACTGACAGCGTGGGAGAATTCTCCTGCACTCAGCACTTCAGCGTGAGAATTCTCCCACGCTGTCAGTGACGTGCATGAGGTCAGCTGAGTTCATTGGACATGAATGAGCTCACCTCATGCACGTCACTGACAGCGTGGGAAAATTCTCCTGCACTCAGCGCTTCAGCGTGAGAATTTTCCCACGCTGTCAGTGACGTGCATGAGGTGAGCTCATTCATGTCCAATGAACTCAGCTGACCTCATGTACGTCACTGACAGCGTGGGAGAATTTTCACGCTGAAGTGCTGAGTGCAGGAGAATTCTCCCACGCTGTCAGTGACGTGCATGAGGTGCGCCGAGTTCATTGGACATGAGCTTGTCTCATCTTTATGCCGTCACAGCGAGACACTGAGGAGCGCAAGCATGCCTGCGCTTCTGAGTGTCCGCGGGATGACAGGCTGGATGGCAGCGTTCTGCTGCGGTCCAGCCTGTCATCTCGATGTAGCAGAGCTGAAGCTGTCGTGGGAACCATGGAAAGGTAAGGATGAGGTTGCTTAATTATTTTTCTTTTATTGCAGAAGACATTGGCTTCAGCTGGAATGGGCGTGACGGTAAGTATGGTTTAATTTAGAACAATAAAGAATTGTGTGTTTATTTCAATTAAAGGACTTTATTCTGGGTGTTGTGTTTTTTTAAATACTTTACTAGAAATTCATGGTGGTCATGTCTAATATTGGCGTGACCCCATGAATTTCGGGCTTAGGGCCAGCTGATAATGCCAAGCTGGCCTTAACCCCTTTATTACCCAGTGAGCCACCGCACCAGGGACCTGGATGAGTTGGGTACAGCGCCAGAAGATGGCGCTTCTATGAACGCGCCATTTTCTGGGGCGGCTGCGGACTGCAATTTGCAGCGGGTGGGGCCCAGAAAGCTTGGGCCTCCCTGCGCTGCGGAATCCAGCTCCCAGCTGCCTAGCTGTACCTGGCTGGACACAAATATAGTGCGAAGCCCCACGTCAATTTTTTTTTAATTATTTCATGAAATAATTTTTTTAAAAAAGGGCTTCCCTATATTGTTGTGTCCGGCCAGGTACAAATAGGCAGCTGGTGGTTGGGGGCAGCCCATTCCTGCCTGCTGTACCTGACTGGACACAAATATAGGGCGAAGCCCCACGTCAATTTTTTTTAAATTATTTCAGGAAATTCATGAAATAATGAAAAAAAAATTGATGTGGGGCTTCGCCCTATATTTGTGTCCAGTCAGGTACAGCAGGCAGGAACGGGCTGCTCCCAACCACCAGCTGCCTATTTGTACCTAGCCGGATACAACAATATAGGGAAGCCCTTTTTTTCTTAATTATTCCATGAATTTCATGAATTTAAAAAAAAAATACGTGGAGCTTCGCCCTATTTTTGTGTCCAGCCAGGTACAACTAGGCAGCTGGGGGCTGGAATCTGCAGCGCAGGGAGGCCCAAGCTTTCTGGGTCCCACCCGCTGCAAATTGCAGTCCGCAACCGCCCCGGAAAATGGCGCGTTCATAGAAGCGCTATCTTCTGGCGCTGTACCCAACTCATCCAGGGCCCTGGAGCGGTGGCTCACTGGGTAATAAAGGGGTTAAGGCCAGCTTGGCATTATCAGCTGGCCCTAAGCCCGAAATTCATGGGGTCACGCCAATATTAGACATGACCACCATGAATTTCTAGTAAAGTATTTAAAAAAACACAACACCCAGAATAAAGTCCTTTAATTGAAATAAACACACAATTCTTTATTGTTCTAAATTAAACCATACTTACCGCCACGCCCATTCCAGCTGAAGCCAATGATCTCCTGCAATAAAAGTAAAATAATAAAGCAACATCATCCTTACCTTTCCATGGCTCCCACGACAGCTTCAGCTCTGCTACATCGAGATGACAGGCTGGACCGCAGCAGAACGCTGCCATCCAGCCTGTCATCCCGCAGACACTGAGAAGTGCAGGCATGCTTGCGCTACTCAGTGTCTGGCTGTGACGGCATTCAGATGAGCCGAGGTCCTGTCCAATGAACTCGGCTCACCTCATGCACGTCACTGACAGCGTGGGAAAATTCTCACGCTGAAGCGCTGAGTGCAGGAGAATTTTCCCACGCTGTCAGTGACGTACATGAGGTGAGCAGAGTTCATTGTCGGCTCATCTGGATGCCGTCACAGTCAGACACTGAGGAGCTCAAGCATGCCTGCGCTTCTCAGTGTCTGCGGGATGACAGGCTGGATGGCAGCGTTCTGCTGCGGTCCAGCCTGTCATCTCGATGTAGCAGAGCTGAAGCTGTCCTGGGAACCATGGAAAGGTAAGGATGAGGTTGCTTTATTATTTTTCTTTTATTGCAGGAGATCGTTGGCTTCAGCTGGAATGGGCGTGATGGTAAGTATGGTTTAATTTAGAACAATAAAGAATTGTGTCTTTATTTCAATTAAAGGACTTTATTCTGGGTGTTTGTGTTTTTTTTTTAACTTTGACTATGGGGTTAGTAATGGGGGTGTCTTATAGACACCTCTCCATTACTAACCTGGGCTTGATGTCAGCTGGCATTATAAGCTGACATCAACCCCAACCCTATTACCTCCTGCCACCGCACCAGGGCAGCGTGGAAGAGCGAGGCTAAGTGCCAGAATTGGCGCATCCTATGGATGCGCCATTTCTGGGGCGGCTGACGGCTGGTGTTTCTAGCCTGGGAGGGGGCCAATATTCATGGCTCCCTTCCTGGGCTATTAATATCAGCCCCCAGCTGTCTGCCTAGCCTTTGCTAGCTATTAAATTAGGGGGGACCCCACGTCATTTTTTTGGGGGGGGTCCTCCATTTTAATAGCTAGTAAAGTCTAGGTATTCAGCTGGGGGCTGATATTAGTAGCCTGGGAAGCTCCGTGGGTATTACCCCCTTCCCAGACTTCAAACATCTGCCCCAGCTGTCTGCTTAACCTCCGCTAGAGACTAAAATTACGGGGAACCCCACGCCAATTTTTTTTAATAATAAATCCTTTATTTTAATACTAAATGACAAGTACAGTAACCAACACTGTCACTGTACTTATTATATATGTGACTGACATGTTTCTATCTATCTAATCTATGTGTGAAGCTCTATTCTGTCTGTTATAAATTGTCGGGTACAGATGCTGAATTGCCGGCCGGCTTTTTTAAAGAGACGGTGCATGAAAACACTATTATTTTTTTAATAAATCCTTTGCAGTAAATGACAAGTACAGTAAGCAACACTGTCACAGTACTTCATATATATGTGACTGACATGTTTCTATCTATCTAATCAATGTGTGAAGCTCTATTCTGTCTGTTATAAATTGTCGGGTACCGCTGCTGAATTGCCGGCCGGCTTTTTTAAAGAGACGGTGCATGAAAACACTATTATTTTTTTTAATAAATCCTTTACACTAAATGACAAGTACAGTAAGCAACACTGTCACTGTACTTCGTATATATGTGGCTGACATGTTTCTATCTATCTAATCTATGTGTGATTCTCTATTCCTTCTATTCTAAATTGTCGGGTACAGATGCTGAATTGCCAGCCGGCTTTTTTAAAGAGACGGTGCATGAAAACACTATTATTTTTTTTAATAAATCCTTTGCAGTAAATGACAAGTACAGTAAGCAACACTGTCACAGTACTTCATATATATGTGACTGACATGTTTCTATCTATCTAATCTATGTGTGAAGCTCTATTCTGTCTGTTATAAATTGTCGGGTACCGCTGCTGAATTGCCGGCCGGCTTTTTTAAAGAGACGGTGCACGAAAACACTATTATATTTTTTAATAAATCCTTTACACTAAATGACAAGTACAGTAAGCAACACTGTCACTGTACTTCATATATATGTGACTGACATGTTTCTATCTATCTAATCTATGTGTGATGCTCTATTCCTTCATGTCTAAATTGTCGGGTACCGGTGTATGCCGCTGCTGAATTGCCGGCCGGCTTTTTTAAAGAAAGCGTCTTCTGAGCAGTTTGTCAGCTTTTGGACACCTTTGAAGGTGTTTTCTATGTGTTCCTATGTGTTTTTGTTTGCCTGCCATTGGTTTTAACGGTGTTCGACGGTGTTCTAAGGTGTTCGACGAACAGTTCAACGAACAGTTCCTCGAACATCCCGGTGTTCGACGAGCCGAACCGAACCCAAACACTACGGGGGTGGCTCAACACTAATTAACACACAGTAGTTTGACAGCACAGTACGACCACTTGACAGACAGACTGCCAGAGACCAAGATCAAAGATGGCATTCTATTAAATATGAAATTAGAAGTGTAACTAATGAACTGTTCCTCCACCCACACCCACTAACTGGTTCCTACCACTTTGTGTTCCCCAGTCTCCCTGTAACCAGGGGAGCAGCACCTAGTGCATAATAGCTCCCTCTGGTGGAAATGTGATGTTGGATGCAAAAGGCTAGGTCACTACCATCACACTAGGCTTACCTCAGAGGAGGAACACCACACTCCATTAAAGAAGTGCAGCATTCCTGTGGTGGTCGAACCCTCAGGGGCGCCACATTCCCCCCTGGTAAAACACAGCACGTCCGTGGGCTGCAAAGGAAGTAACTCCCAGGAAAATTTATTTTTATATAAACAAATAGAACTATCATCCCTTTATGGGAGGCACATTTCTTGTAACGTTGCATAACAGTTATAAAGGTACAAAAGTGCAAAGTATAAAATTATAAAAGTACAAAGATATAAAGGTGCAAAATTCTAAATTAAGACAAGAGACTTTTTGATCAAGGCAGCGGACTGCTTAAAGGTGACGACGGTCAGTTCAGTAGCAAGAGAGATCTGCCCTAAACCCTCTACGTGGGTCCTGGGGTGGCTGCAGGGCATGAAGATCCGGAGCTGGACCCCCACACAAGCCACTCCAGACAGGTTTTGCTTCTAAGGTCTAAGGTGGAAGGAAGACACGGTTTTGTATAAAACCAATAGGAAGCACCTAAATAGATGCATAATTATTTACAATGCAGTCCGCCGCCTGCCATGGTCCACAGGGACCAAAGTCTCTATATAAAGGAAAAACACAAAAATAGCAGCAATTATTTGAACTTGAAACAATAACAGCAGCCGGGGGCTGCTTTAGACTTGGGGCTCACGTGGAGGGAAAGGCTCATTCATCCCGACAGAGGCTAGCCGGTCACCTGAGGCTGAGGGCGGGGTGGCGTCACTCCCAGACACTTTGCGGACGTCCAGGGCATACCAACCACGCTCCCCCTGGTGGCGAGTGAAAGTCACAGTATCGCCCGGGAAGAGGTTCCGACCGGGGTGTCCCTTCTTAAGGCGCGGCTCGACGTCTCGCCGGCTGATGAACACATCGTCCTGGAACTGGGACACCGGATAACCCCCCCCCGCCTCATGGTGAAAACGTACGATCTGGCCTTCATATCGGGGACTGGGACGGGTGGCCTCCTCCTGACGCGCCCGAGTCTTCGCAGCCTTGGTCCTGACCTCGAGGCGCTCGCAGCGTTGCTCCCGCCGACGTTGCTCCCATGCTAGCTGGAAGATTTGATCGCTGCACCATTGGCTCCTCCTTCGGGCTTCCGCTCGGGTCTCCCGCGGGAAGCCCATTAGGTCGCCCCCCTGGTATTCCCATGCCCACTCCTCGGCCTCGGGCCAGGTCACCGCTGGTGCAGGTAACGGGGTGAGGACGGGATGCTGCAAGTCCTCGGAAGATGTGGACCAGTCCGGGTTGGAGCCGGTAGCCTCCTCTGCAGCTCCAGGCACCTCCATTTCTGAGCTTTCGCGACAGCGCAGGTCCCCACTGATGGCTGCCAATTGCAGCTCAGGAGCTAGCGCTTGCTCCCAGGTGACCGCGTGGGGGACTATGTACTCCGCCATGAGGTCCAGGATAGTCTCTGTTGGCTCTGCAGCCATGGCAGGGGTTGCAGACTCACCCGCCGCTAGGTCACTCTCGACTTTGACCTCCGGGTCGACTGGTCCTGGAACCTCCACTCCTCGGCGGCGGTCTCGAATACGTTGCAGCATCTCCGCTTTCCACGCTGCCGTTGCCGCCTCCTGGGCCTCCTTCTGTCTCCTTGCAAGTCCCAGAGCTTCCATGTGGAGAAACTCAATATCTCCCGGAGTCAATACGCTGCCGCCTTGCTCTCCGCCGGGTGAAGGGCCTGAACCGGGTTCAGTGGTCGCATGGTCTTGCTCTCCAGAGACTTTCATGTCTGCCTCCGTTGACTGCCAAGCTCCGACTCTCTTGGCAGCACCCTGTTGCTTTGCTTCTTCTTCCTCCTCTTTGGGGCGGTTCCTGGGCGGAATGCTGACAGGCCCGCCTTCGTTCGGCCCATCCAATTTGACGGGCATTACCCCGCGGACAGTCTCTGATGGAAGGGGCAGTCCACATTTTTGGCGCCAAGGGGGAGCCCAGCCCACGATGGGACCTGTACAAAGAACGTCTTTTCACAGCATCATGGCGCCTGTTCTTCTTGGGCGGGCGCCATTTTAAGTGTAAAACAACAGTCCAAGGTGTAAGGCACACAGTACCCAATCGCAATGGGCACTTTTCTCCGTTGCTGCGGGCACGCGACCCTGCCGACTACACCAGAGATGTGACGCTCGCAAGCCCTGCCCTGGGAAGATGGGGGATACTCGGAGCCGGGTCAGATGTTGAGGGGGATGCAGCCGTGACCCAGACCCGTTCCGTGCCCAGGGCCGTCACATTAAAAATGATGTTAGGGCTTTCCGGGTTGAGTGGTAATTGTCGACTACGCCACCTGTGGAGTCTGGTGATGCGCCACCAGCGCCGCTACAGTCCGCTGAGGCCCGGTGTCATGGCAGCTAGAGTTCTCGCTGCTCCCCACAGGCGGAGCGTGGCCTCAGGGCTGGCAAGGCAGGATAGAGGGGGGTTAGTAGTGCGGGGAGTACGGGCACCCCGTCGCGTGGTATGGCGCGTAATGAACAGTCCGGAGGCCATAGGGATGAACTTCCAAGGCTTTACTCACAGTTCTCTCAAGCAGCGCAAGGCTTCTCCCTGCTCCTCGCGGAGTCCTGCGGCCACCAGGGACGGGGGTCCGACTACCTCCGAGGAAGTCCAGTGTGAGGTAGCATCCCTACACCAGAGTGTTCCTGCACTACAGACTTTACCCTTTCCCGTCTGTGCTTGTGTAGATAGGCCGGGTCTCCCTCTGAGCTCCTCTCAAGTGTAGGGCTCGGGTGGCAATTCCTCTCCATCCGAAGCCCAGTGGGATCCTCAGGGCCTAACCGGGCTTTCCTGTCCTGGACATAGAGTACGAGGTCGGGTGTCGGGGGCCGGTACCCCTCTTGCAGCCGGAATCCCTCTGAATAGATCAGGTAGGCGAGGACAGGTGGCGTACTCCGCTCCGTCTGCATCCTCCCCGGGACCCATTTGCTAGGGAGCCACACTCTACAGCTCCCGGGCCTTCTTGATCCTGGTCCTTGGCCAGGTTGAGACATTCCTTGCCTGCAACCTACCTCTCGTTCCAAAGATCGAGGTACGAGGGCTGCGTCTCATACCGGTGCAGGCCCACACAGGATCTGCCTCCCGCAGGGAAGTCACATTAACACACAGTAGTTTGACAGCACAGTACGACCACTTGACAGACAGACTGCCAGAGACCAAGATCAAAGATGGCATTCTATTAAATATGAAATTAGAAGTGTAACTAACTAACTGTTCCTCCACCCACACCCACTAACTGGTTCCTACCACTTTGTGTTCCCCAGTCTCCCTGTAACCAGGGGAGCAGCACCTAGTGCATAATAGCTCCCTCTGGTGGAAATGTGGTGTTGGATGCAAAAGGCTAGGTCACTACCATCACACTAGGCTTACCTCAGAGGAGGAACACCACACTCCATTAAAGAAGTGCAGCATTCCTGTGGCGGTCGAACCCTCAGGGGCACCACACCACCATGAATGAAAAGCTCCAACACATGAATGGTCACAGGATGCTTTACTGTTGTCAGACACAGGACTCATGGCAGTGTCACCTTTTCAGCTCCACCTTTTCAGCTCCAGACAATTATTCTTCCAATTGCCCTACACAGTCTAAAGGGGCTTTTAAATGGAAAACAACTTTAACCCCATCCCCTCCAGTTTATTCTCTGTACTCCTTGCAAAATGTCAGTCTTCCCTTGATGATTTTCTTGGAGAGAAATGGCTTCTTTGCTGCTGTTCTTGACACCAAACCAGCCTCAAAGAGCCTTCACCTCATTGTGCATGCAGATCCACTGACACCTGCCTTCTGCCATTTGTGGGCAAGCTCTGCACTGCAGCTGAATCCTCTTTAAGAGATGAACCTAGCCCTTGCTGGACTTTCCTGGCACCTTAAAGCCTTCTTCAAAGCAGTTGAATCTTTCTTTTTGAATGGGGTTTTTCTCATTAAGTTCATTTTCATAGCAAGAAAGAACTTAACATTTTATTTGCAATTCATCTGATCAATGTACATAACAATCTAGAGTTAATATAAATAACAACTATAAAAACTGAAGCAGCAAACTTCATGAAAACCAAAATTTATGCCAGTCTCAAAAGATCTGGCCACGACTGTACAATACTTATTGTAATTTTTTTATTTACTTTTGGATGTTTTTTGGGTTTGCTGATAAACTTTTAATGGAACATGTCAGATGCATTTTTCTCCCCCCAAACCTGAAACTCTCATATATCTGATTTTAATAAAAAATGTTTAAGTCTCATTGCACTAAATGCAAATTACTTGTTTGTAGTCAAGCAAATGAAAATGCACGGAACATAAGTCAACATCCCCATTCCCACCCCAATAAAACGTGATTGACTAACATCAACTCTAGCTCTGTCCTGAAGGACATCAATCATGTTAGATTGGTTGGGATTGAGGCACAGCTAGATTGACTTGTGTCTTAAGGGTTTTCATTTCCTTGACTGAAAAAAGGTACGTTGGGTATGGTGTGTGTTGGCGATAAAGTGTCACTCATTGGAATGCCATTTTAAAATCTGTTGACAACATTCTTGAAATGTAATTCCAAGACCATGACCTAAGGGTGTTGATTTATACTAAGTAGAAACAAAACATGTGACTTGATTTTTCTGGTGAAATGTGTTTCAATGTTTTGGAAATTGGAAATAGCTTAAAAATGTGTCTGTTTAACATAGAAAATGTAAAAAACTTCACTTTCTAGGTAATTGGAACAACATTGTTCTGTAAAAAAATGATTAAAGCTGAGTAACAGAGATGAGTGGATCTTTTAAAATTCAAATTTGCTGACTTCGCCGAATTTTCCAAATAAATTTGATTTGTGGTGAGTAAATTTGCATAGATTTCAATACTGGAAAATTTGTAATTGCACATAAAATACTCATGAGGGAGTGGAGAGAGAACACCAATGACCATAAGTGCTTACACTCTACAGGAGAGGGAGAGGACCCCGCAGATCATAAGAGCTTTTACTCTACACAACAGAGAGAGAGCGAGGACCCCACTGACCATAAGAGCTTACACTCTACAGGAGAGAGGACCCTGCTGACTATAAGAGCTTACACTCTACAGGAGAGAGAGAGGACCCCACTGACCATAAGAGCTTACACTCTACACAACAGAGAGAGGACCCCACTGACCATAAGAGCTTGCACTCTACAGGAGAGAGAGAGAAGACCCTGCTGACCATAAGAGCTTACACTCTACAGGAGAGAGAGAGAGGACTCCGCTGACCATAAGAGCTTACACTCTACAGGAGAGAGAGGACCCTGCTGACCATAAGAGCTTACACTCTACAGAAGAGACAGGACACGCAGACTATAAGAGCTTACACTCTACAGGAGAGAGAGAGGACCCCGCTGACCATAAGAGCTTACACTCTACAGGAGAGAGAGATGACCCCACTGATCATAAGAGCGTACACGCTGCAGGAGAGAGAGGACCCCACTGACCATAAGAGCTTACACTCTACAAGAGAGAGAGATGACCCCACTGACCATAAGAGCTTACACTCTACAGGAGAGAGAGGACTCTGCTGACCATAATAGCTTACACTCTACAGGAGAGAGAGATGACCCCACTGATCATAAGAGCTTACACGCTACAGGAGAGAGAGGACCCCTCAGACCATAAGAGCTTACACTCTACAGGAGAGAGAGGACCCCTCAGACCATAAGAGCTTACACTCTACAGGAGAGAGAGGACCCTGCTGACCATAAGATCTTGCACTCTACGTAAGAGAGAGAGAGATAGATCTGCTTTGACCATAAAACCTTGCAGACTACAGAAGAGAGAAACTTACTCAATGATTCTGAAGATGGAAAAAGACTCTGCTGTATAAATTGTGTTCCACTGGGAACAGCTGATCTGTGATGGCATCGGTACTGACCACCACTGTACAAGGTGTCATAATCTGTAAGATGTTATAACTGCAGGGCATTATGGGTGACCCATGCGGCAATGCAAAATGATATTTTCTTGCTCTCTAATGCTTCAGCAGTGTGGGAAATGGTGGAGAGCAAGTTTTATTTTTTGCAAACCACGAATCAAATATCAAAATGTTCGAATACGTGTGAATTTCAGGAAATACTACTCAAACTCCATCCTCCATGGATCTATACGCGCATCTCTATTGAGTAATCATCCCCCTAAAATTACATACATAGCCCATAAAATGTGGGCAATTGGCTAGTTGGTCCCATGTTGGTCCCATGTGAAGGCTCAGTGGTTAACACTGTTGCTTTGTAGCACTAATGTCCTGGGTTCAAATCTCATCAAGAATAACATGTAAAAGGGGTTTGTGGGTTCTCCCTGTGTTTGCAGGGGTTTCATCTAAAGACATACTGATAGGGAATTTAGATTGTGAGCCCCAAAGGCTACAGTGATGATAACGTGTATGAATATAAGTAACAAAATCAAGTAAATATGGAGCTGATGGAACTTTTTCATAACTTCTAACATCTCTTGGTTCCTCTGAACTCAGTTTGAGAAATGTTAAACAAATCCTTAAATGAACAGAATATTATGATACATCTAAAAAAAGTTCTGTTGGTTGCAATTGATGCCTCTAAAGTGGTCGCACCGTGAACCTTCTCATTACGTCTCATAGTTTGCGCAGTTGACTCTCCTTAGATTTCTCCACCACCCAACCACCAAGAATCCCTTGCACTTATACACTTTTTGTGACACCATATAGTTATATATCTAAGCTTTTTCCACACAGCATGCTCTGTCAGCTTTCACCTACATCAGCATATATCCTGCTGTTTGATGTGTGACCGGCAGACATCTGGAGCCACAGTCGCAATATCTTGGCGTCTTTGTGGTTGGCCTCAGGTGCGTCTTGTGAAGGAGGATCCCTGTTGGCATAAGTATTGATATATGAATTGATGTGGCTCAAGTATATGATAACCTATAATGATAATACATAAAATAAGCTTTTTGAATATGTATTTTCCATTAAAATATATATATATAAAAAAAAACACATTACATTGAAAGTGACACTTAGGCATTAAGTATTATTAGCGATAAAACCACATGACAGAGACATAAAGCATCTACTTTCATGTCCTATATTTGTCCACACCTGTTAGAAACATAAGGATTTTCCTCAGAAGAAAAAAAAAAAAAAGAAAAGAAAAACTTCTGTCTGCTCCTTAGGGATATGATGATAAAGTACATAGCGTGTGTCTAGTTTCCATTAAAAACCACATGCATTCAGGAAATCCAGGAATTTTCCTTATGGCTGGCTCGACTGCGGAGAAGTATCTCTAAGCTGAACTGTCAGCATCTCTTTATTACTGATTAGAAAGGTAAGAAAAATGTGGATTTCATAGAACATCCAGACAATGGAAACTTGTCAAGATGTCTGGGACTAAGCAGTTAAATGTACAGGACTGATTGAATCTGTCAGAGATGAAGTCTGTATTGGCGATGTCGTATAGAAGCCCTTCTGAAAACAAAGGATTCTCAACATGTCAATTCTTGATAGAAGCTTGAGATGAGAATGAGAAGTTGATGAGTTAGCAAGGGAAAAAAAGGCTAAGTAAAGTGAGAAAGTGCTAAGAAAGGATTTACAGATACGGTGGCTTGCACGTGTTTCATCATGGATTCAACTGTTGCTTTAGGGTCCTCGAAGCGCTACATAAACGTTGTGCTTCAATGAGATAGTTCCATTCAAAGATGGTTACAAGTTTAATAAAAAAGCACTTTATTAATTGGGTGAACCAAGATTAGGATCTGTGTTGGTTGACTCGATCAAGGGGTGGGAAGCCAGGCTGTCGAAGCAGCAGAAAGAGGTATTTTCCAGATTAAAGGCCCCATTAGACAAGCCAATGATTGGAGAATGAGCTTTCGTATAAGCCCATCAAACAGGGTTTTGGAAACACCCTACGTTTATTTACTTGGTTTTGATTTTAAAGCTTGCCTAAAAATTATCATTATTGGCAGCACATCATCTTGTGTAAACAGGAGATGTGCTGCCGATAAGATAATGTTGTATGCACACAGGACAATTATATCAGCCATTAGAGATGAGCAAATAATTTCGACTGGCATTGAATTCTACTTGAATTGTCCAAAAATCTGCATTTTGTCAAACTGGGCCCTTATTGCCATCCATCCAGTCTACATTGGATCTTCAGGTTGATGCTGCTCATGTTGAATATCTCAAGCGTCTCACGCTGGCCATGGTTTATGAGTTTAATTAGTCTAGGAGGGTTCAGCACATATGTTCGCCAAGTCATGGCTCACACCATGATGTCATGACACCATGACCATTGGAGCATGCTTGGGCCCACCCAGCCAAGTGAGTGGCAGTGATATGAAAATGTGAAAAAAAATTGACAGGTGACCGTGAGGAGCGGAGCAGCTGGAGAGATCAGCCTTGAGGTGAGTATAAGGATTTTTATATTTTCTTACATATTACGTTTCTTATGCTCTGGCATCTGTGGAGAACCCAAACCATAATAAGGGACATTAAAGTCCCATAGAATATCTTCTCAGCGAATTGAATTTCCAGGGAAAATCTGCACGAACAGGCAAATTCGAATTTTCCCTAATCCATGGTTGGCCTGTGTAACCAGTTCATTCTATGAACACCAGTTGACTTGTATGTAGCTGATCGGCGATGGGCGCATCTAAACAATGTTGGTCACATATATATTTTAGTCTGCTGAGCTTTGGTATTCGAAGAGTCAGTGCTGCGGTCAATGATGAAGAAAGGAGACAGGCAAGTGACCTAGTCAGCTGGACGGAGGTAGGTGGTGGGTTTGATAGGTTGGTATCTATGCACATAGATATATGTCATAAGTGGAAATATTTCTCTTTGGGATGTACAGGAAAAAAATTGTCTGGTACCGTGCTAGCCAAAAAAAAGAAAAGAAAATAATGATCTATGCAATGTTAAATACTTTTGTGACAAAAAGACAAACTCTTATTTGAGTGATATCTTTATTAACTAACAAGAAAAATTATGTTTGCAAGCCATGGGAGATAGAGGCCCTTTCATCAGGCGACTTTCCAAATGAGTGATTGAGACAAGACCATTACACTTAAAATATGTTACATTGAGACAAGAACATTACACTTAAAAGATGTTACACCAAGACATTTGTACATTGGGTGATACATCATTGCGATGAGCCAAGCAGAAAACCTGAAGTCTCTGTTACAGATGGAGAAACATTAGGAGTGATGACTGAAGAGGTCATGGATTTAGAGTTAGACTGATGAATTGTGAAGGGTGTCTTCTTTTTAGGTAAGCCTGAAATATAGACAGCTTAAGGGTCAGCCATGTCTATAGCATAAACGACTGATTGATTAAAGAGTAGCCATCATTTTATATTTCATTCATAAATCAGTAGTGCACGTGAAAATAAGAAAGTTTATAATATCCAAATTGAGAAATTTGTTTTTTTCTCCTGAACTGATCATTAATTTTGAATATTCTCAGTTCCTCACAACAAACTGCTTCAGTATCTCCCAGGTCTTTTCCTCCTTCCACACACAGCTTCCTTAAATAGGCCATTCAAAGGCTTGGAACCAGAGGTAAGGTAACGGCCAGTCCCACCCAGCTGCAGTGGCCGTTCCTAAAACCGAGACCCAAAATCCGGGCCCATTAATAAAACATTTCAGTATTATCTGTGCTGGAACCTACTTTTCCGAGTTTTACATCACTAAGGCTATTCACCTTGATGACACATACCTCCCACCCACGACTTGTCTGGCTGCAACCTTACAATATATATTTGAATATTTTTTCATGTGTACTATTGATTTATGGAATAAAAATTAACATGACGAGTACTCTTTAAGGCTATGTTCACATCCTACGTTCAGTGCCTCCGTCGGGGCCGAACTCCCATAAAACGTGATTTGTGCATATGTGCTGACAGGGCCATTAAAAGTACTCTGTTGAACATCACGCCAAGAAGCTGTTGAATATGCCTTGGTTCTCTCTTGTGCCTTGATGAAACTTATATAGATTATTTTGACCATCCTTTTACACTTTACAGTGACTGCAGCGGATGTCTTCATATCAGAATTACGGGCTGTAGACATGGATAACCTATAATCATAAAGATTTGTTATGGTTTTCAAATATGTCCGTAAAAAATATTTTCTGATAAGCTGTTCAGAAAACATAAATGTATTTCTAGATTTTTGGACGCCGGGACAAACAGTATATGGGTAATACAGCACGGTTTATAGTGGTTGAGAGGCAATATTTAAGCATTAAAGTCTTGTTTAGTAGAAATAAATTCTCTTACTATGGAAAATCCCTCAAACAGCTGGATTGTTATGCTTATCAATTAATCTAAGTAAAGACTAAATCAATATTGGGAAGTCCAAACTATTGTCTCTCTCTTCTCTTTGAAAGTACATGAAATGGACTTTTTTAAACTTTTCAACAAGGCTTTGCTCAGATCTTTTCATGTTAAGAATAATTCAGTCTGTAACTCTATTCTTGCTTTCATAAACACTGTACCCCCTGATATAAACATGACAGACTCCATATACATTACTGGGATTGGTTAGAATTTTTGGGGATCTTTTTGAAAATAAATCTATTATAGTTGTCATTACGTAAATGGAAGTTATGATGGTGATGTGAGCCGGAAACTAAGGCCACGGCCCCACTATCAGTATTTGGTCAGTATTCTTTCTCAAGAGTGGCAGTCAAAACCAAGAGAGGAACAATGAGAGAAAAAGTATAATAGAAACAAGTCACCAATTCTGCATTTATCACCCACTCCTGGATTTAGTTCCCACTCCTGAGAAAAAAATACGGACTGAATACTGACCAAATACTGATAATGGGACCATGGCCTTAGGCTTCATTCAGACATCAGCGATGAGTTTTTGATCAGATTTTCATCAGTATTTGGTCAGTGCATCAATTTTTTTTTACCAACAGTGTTACGTCAGCAATTTTCCCATATACTGTACATAAAATAAATAACAATTGCCCAGCTTTTCCTATCTATTGCAATGTTAAAATTGGACAGCATGCATTATTTTAACAGACCCATAGAGTGGCATGAGTGATTTTGATCTGCGGCTTGGACAGAGTGGCACTGTACACAACAGTCTTGATGAAGAGATCTCTGGAGTACATCTTCTCAGTGGTGTGCACATCACCAAATGTTGCTAACAGTCAAAGTATCATCCTGGCTCCTCTACTATTGTGACAGAGCTGCTCGAAATTGGAAAAATTAGACAAAAAATTGTGCAACTCTGCACTGGGCAAAAATGTTGCAACTTTTTAAAGGGTTTTGCATCAGTTTTCCAGTATAAGAGCTTTGATGAATTCGCCCCCCAAAAAACCCACTCATATGTGAACAGCACAATATAATATAATGTAAAGCATGGGCCGATCATGTGAATGAGGCCTGACGGTCATCTGTCGTGTTATACATGCAGTCCTATTGGTGGGCAGCATTGTATAGGAGTCCAGTGGGTGTTCCTACTTAGTGTATGACAGCTCTTTCACATGTCCACTTATACAGGGAAGGTAACCAATCACTAGATAGGACCGCCTTCTTGACTCCTAAATATGCAAAGATGGTTCTCAATCAAAAGAATACAAGTCATTGTGAATATTATCTCATAAAACTGTGTCTCATCTGCTCTTCTTCTCCTAGTCTATGATATGATAGATACAGATCATACGCCATGTTCAATATGATAGGTTTACTTTAAAGGGGTTGTTTCAGCCATTGTCTGACACATCACCAAAATTTACCAATGTTGGCTCATTAATTTCTGAAAGGTTCCCTGCACGATAAATTCTGCACCAACAGCAGACAAAGTGGCACAGGATTTAACTTGTACCACTGTCACTTTATTCTAGCGATCCATGGTGGTCCCAGTGGTTAGGATATTGGTGGCATAACCTAACACTATGTCATCAATGTTTGTCAGACCACCTCAATTTACATAGCTCATTACTTTATTTGCTTGTGTATTTTTTCTTTGCAAGTGAAGATAAAAAAATAATAATAGACAAAACTTAAATGAAAGAATACTGATGACAAGTCACAAACTTTTGAGACTATTAGGCCACGTGAGCATGGCAGGGATTTTTGTGAGTTTTTTAACCTCAATTTTGTAAGCCAAAAGCCGGAGAGGAACAGTGGAAAAGTATAATAGAAACACGTCACCACTTCTGTATTTATCCCTCACTCCTGGTTACTGATGTAAAAAAAAATCACCAAATACTCAACATGTACATGTAGCCTAAGGCTGTGTGCACATGTTGTGTTTTTGCTGTGTTTTTGCTCTTGCGACGGGCGGCGCTTGTGCACATTCATCTCCCAGCGATCTAGAGCAAAATGGCACTCGTGGCAACGCATGCACAGATTGACATCCAATGGCCTTCAGCAAAATTGACGGTGCATGCACAGATTATAATCTCAGCTCGCACCATTTTGCTAAAGACCATTGGATGTCAATCTGTGCATGCGCTGCCATTTTACTTAAGGCCACTGGCGCATGAGTGTTCGCAAGTGCCACCAGCGGCAATGGTGATGCTAGGGGAAACTTTAAAAAAGGAAGCTCATTAAAACAGAGGGGTCACGGGAGAGCCAAAAACCCTACCCACAGTCATACCCCACAGTCCCGCCCCACATTCCTGCCCCACAGTCTCGCCCAATGCAAAAAAAAAGAATGTTGCACCAAAACTTCAAATGTGAATTAAACAGGAACCAGGTTACAGATTTCTTCCCTACAGGTATCTATTAAATCAGTATATTAGAGCCATTATGGCCATAACTTTATTTACTAATTAACGATGACAGGTTCTCTTTAATGTGTGCGCATATCCTAAAGGTCTCTTCATCAGATTTGGTGTTACAAAATGGTTAAGGAGTTACATATTTTTACACAAACAGATGGTGAAGTATAATAATCCTATAATAGGACTAGTAGAAGTTTGCAGAAGTGTGAAAGTTTTTGTGTCCTCTGATTAGGAGCTGGTTCCTCGTGCCCCATTAGGTCTGTGAGGCACATTCTTTAAGTGATGGAAAATGACATAAATCCATAAGACATAGTCATTCCTGTTCTGTAAGTGTCAAAGGTTGTCATAAGTTTACTCTCGCAGACTCTCCTCTGTCTCTTGATATTTCCTTTCAGTACGGGAGGTGTGACGACCAAAAGGTTGCCATTCTTGCAGTTCTGGTGTTTCGATTCCCTTCTCTTTATAGTGTTATCGTATGGGTTAATTCATAATAAATTCTGACCCTTTGGACTTTTTGCAGATGCAGTGATACAATAAATGCTTATTGTTTTTTCTTTATTTTTAATGGTGTAAAAGGGTGGTGATTACATTTTTTTACCATGTTCTTCACTTTTCTTTGGGGATATGAACCTGAAATTGTGTCTTCTCTATAATGAGATACCAATCTATTGCAGTATATACTGTAAAGTGAGTTTTTGCATTTGCAACATACATGAGGACCTGGCGTAGGATGCACTTTGCCATCCGATGTCGGGAAGGGATTAATGTACAAGGTTACTTAGAACAATAATTATTTGTTTGAGGAAGACACACACTCTAACATAGAACTTATAATATTCCCTAAAGGAGGTTTACATGTGAGTCATGAACTATAAATCATTTTGTCTGACGTGATAATGTCTGAATTTGTTCACTTCCACTTAATGTTGGGCAAATAATTGCCCTGACTCACCTTGAATGTGTCTGCCTGTAGACATTAGGTGGGTAGGTTTACGTAAGTTTAAGACCCTCTGGACATGCAATGCCAAACCTAGAGAGTGATACAGAATCATACAGATCATGTTGAGACAGTCATAAAGTGATAGTGTTATGCAAAATGTTATCTCAATATCCAGTTTGTCACTGCTCACCATGAATGGATGATAACAGCAGGCAACCATATTGTGTTTTGCAGAAGACCAATGAAGGAGAAAAAAGTACAAATTCAGTGAGCACTTGAGCGTGGAGAATATACTACTGAGGAATGGATACATGGGTTGGAAAAAAAATATGTCCATCAAGTTCAACGTTTCCCAGACCTGATCTGGAAAAAAAGAAAGATAAATAATAATTAACCACCTATTACAAAGATTGTATTATGAGATACAAAGCAAAATTTGTTATCAACTAAAGAGCGCTGGTTCCATGGAACTTCCCAATCACACTCCAAACCAAACCCCAGATAAAACAAAGAAAGAAAGATTAAACCTACTTTAGGTATTTAATTACATGCCCCTCCTTCTAGTTTCTGTTGTTTTCAGGACAAGCGACTCTGGGATTGGGTTGCAACTGAAACCACTGGAGTCCCAATGGTTATGCCACTGGTTGCATTTACTATTAATTTCTCTTATTGTAAGGCATTTCAAAACTACACTACCATTACTGTGAAGAACTTCTTCCTATATTTTTTATATACTATAAATACCTCTTCTCCACAAACTCCAAAATAAAAGTGGTTGGCAACTCCTTCTTGAACCTGTAGTACCTAGGGTCCAAGAGGTAATGTTTCTCTTTGTGGAGAGCATTAAGCTGTCATATGGAGTTTAATAGGCCACTCTAACTCAAGGTGAGGGAAGGAATAAGTTTACAATGATTGGAAGAGGGGGAAGGGAGCCCAACAACTAGGGAAAGGGGGAAGTGGAAACCCCTATGCAGATCTAATATCACCCTGCCTAACCTATCATCCCTATATTGGTTCTGCACCTATCGCCACGCAGACACCTAAGCCCTGAATGTCCCTAGAGCTAGGCCCTGGATAGGGAAGGGACGGGTTGAGCACTAGTCAAGCCCCACTACAAACTAAAGACAACAAGGTAAACAAACAAAGGGGATACACTTAGCTTGAGCAGACACCAGAGAGATAACACCAACTGTCCTCCAAGGGCACTAAAGATGAGACTAGCCAACTGTCAGTACTTAAAGTCTACACAGAGGTACATAGAACTATTCCTGGCAACTCTCTGGAGAAATTGAGAGCATTTAATTACCAAGCAAGGGTGTGTCAATCAGCAGCAGAATGTGGAGGTTGCTACTGGATCCTAAAAGTAGGAGGATATAGCTACACTACAGAGATGAGAGGATCAAGAAGGCATCTGCAATGCCAAGCACAGTGACCTTCTACAGCTGGCTATAGAGCGACTGTCTGTCACACCTGACACACCTGTGACAGCCACGCATTGCTCCCGTGGGAAATTATAGATGCAAATAACTCTTTTACAAAAGAAAATATTGGAGTCTTTAGTGCCACCGATTGAAGGTAGTACACTTAAAAGTCCATATCAACTCATTAAAACACCTTGCCACATGACAGAATAAGAAGCCAAATTAGAAACTCCATTTGCAGACACATGTTTCAGGGTTGGAGCTCCTCATCAGTGCAAAGCAGGAGAACTGGTTGCCTGCGTGAGATGCCTTTGACAAGAGATAAAAGTGGAAAAGTAGCTCTTTGTGGAGAGTGATAAGTTTATATAGGGAGACCTATTGGCCATGCAATTCTCCCCTGGAATATTACATATGAAAATATCCTCTTCACACAAGAAAAAGCTATGGACTCTAGTGCTACATATTGGAATTGGGTGACAATGCCTTTTGAACTTGTAACACTTGATCACTTTAAATCGACCAAACGTAAGAGCGGCTCTGTCTTTAGTAAAAACTACTGTATATATGGAGAGGGATTGTCCAGATGAAACAACCACTTTAATCTTCTGTATTTAAGATCTTTGTATCAGCCATGCATAATTAAACAATTTAATAAGATAAAGAGATTCAAGGGACAGCAATATTACATGTAAATTGCTCTATTAAGTTTTCATTTTCTTTTTTTGTTTTTTCCAGCTGCTGCTTGGAATGTTCTTATACTTATTACCTCGACATTACTGCCTAGCCCAAGTGATTGACTACATCTGCCATGTGGTTTGTAATAGTGACTTCAATTCTGCTGTATGTCAAGAAACCCTGGAGCAGAGATAATTAAAGAGGTGTGCTCAAGTTCTTAAATTAGTTAGAAAACATGAAAATAAGCAAGTTTGCAACTGACTTGCTTTTTCTATCTGCTGTCATTCTTCTGCAATGAGAGATTTTATCTTTTATGGGGTAAAGCTGGTTTCCATGGAGCTCAGCCTCTAGAGCCTGCCCAGACTTTGGTGCAGAGTTTGCAGTACTTACATTCCAGAAGGGGGATTAACTCTTAGCATCCCAGTCAGCTCTATCAGCCCTATTGATTTAGACACAGCAGTTATCTGCTCAACTCCCTGCCTCTTTTGCAACATCTCCAGCCCGCCACTTTCAAAGTAGGTCTAATCTCGCTCTCTGCTCTTGTCCATAGCTATGTGTGCTTATTCAAATGCCCTGTTATCTCTATCTGTCAACATAGTGATACCAATGTAGACTGAGAACAAGCTATTGGTAGCTGAATGTTTATAGGTATACTAATACTACAGTGTTACTCTTCACCATATCTGTCACTCAAGGGGAAGAACCAAGCCTTCTAGAAACCTGGAAGTAAAGAAACTGCAATGCTCTTAGCTGCTCAAGAGACAACTTGAGAATACCCCTTTAAGGGGAAGCATATTGTTCGAAATGCACGTTGGGTCTAGCAAGTATCTGGACACTCTGCTCTTAATTGTACCACTTGGTAGCATAGTTATGTGATGCCCCCCAATCTATAATGTATGTATTATGTTTTTAACTCTTTGCATTTAGTATTTCCTTGATCAGTTTTTATATACATTTCTAATAAAGATTAGATTTTTAAAATGTACTTTTTGATCGGGTTCTTGCTTCTTTGACGAGCATGCTCAGTAATACTTCTACACAAGTCAAGATGTTTAAAGCCAATCTATTGCTGCTTATGTCTATGTGGCTGCTAAAAGGAATAGAAAGTATTAATCTAATTTCAAACTTCAGTAACCAGTATGAACCTTCGATCATTTCTTTTTTATATATAGATATGAATCCTAAAAAAAAATATATATATATATATAATTTATAAAATACACTTAACATAAAAGCCTTACTTAAACAATAGGTCAGAAAGTGGCATAAAAGTTTTTAAAAGTCAAACAATTTTCCACAACTTGAAGTTGCGCAAAAAAAATTGCTACTTTTGGCATTTTCCCTCCAATATGAATCAGCATGCGCTGCGCCAGTCTTGATGAATTTGCTGCATTATCTTTAGAATTTGCAGCATTAGTCCATTATTCCATTGTTATAACTATAATCTTTGCGAAAATGCAAACTTAGGTCTTGTTCACATGTAGTATTTTTGCCCACATTTTTCCACACGTTTTTGCCAGTGAAAATAGCGCTGCGTTTTACAGTATCAGCAAAGTGAAGCGTTTTTTCAATTCTTCAGCATGATAATTCTCTCAACATTTTTTGCAAGGTTGTTGAGCCATTCAAGTTAATGGGATAAGTAAAAATGCATCAAAAAATGCACCCAAAAATGTTTAAAAAAATGCATGTTGTTTCCGCTGCATTTTTCCTGCCAACGGCCGATCTTTCCTGTAAAAAAATCTTCTGCAAATACTCAACGTGTGCACATAACCTTAATCCCCAGGTATGGCTGATCCAAGAAGCGATAGGAATAATTTATTAGTTTTCCTTTCAATAAGATAGTTTTATTTTTTTTTAAAAAAACGACTTGTTTCTATGCTGAAGATCCCTGAACAAAACTTAAATCCACAGTGCCAGCGAAAATCTTCTTGAAAGAGAAGCTAATGAGTTGATCACTGGATGTGGAGTTTAGGTATGCTGCAACTGCAAACCTACCAAGACACGGCCATCCACCTAAACTGACCACCCAAGCAAGGAGAGAACTTACTAGAGAAGCAGCCATGGTCACTGGAGGAATTGCAGAGATCCACAGCTCAGGTGGGAGAATCTGTCCACAGGACAAGTATTAGTTGCATACTTCACAGATCTGGCCTTTATGGAAGAATGGCAAGAAGAAAGACATTTTTGAAAGCATGCAATAAGAAGTCCTTTTGCAGTTAGCAAAAAGCCAGGTAGGGGACATAGCAAGCATGTGGAAGATAGTGCTCTGGTCAGAAAAGATTGAGGTAGAACTTTTTGTACTAAATGCAAAATGCTATGTGTGGCGGAAAACTAACACTTCACATCACCCTGAAAACACCATCCCTACCGTCAGACATGGTGGTGGCGGCATCATGCTGTGGGGAGGCTTTTCTTCAGCAGTGATAGTGAAGCTGGTCAGAGTTGATGAGAAGATAGATGGAGCTAAATACAGGGTAATCCTGGAGGAAAACCTGTTAGAGGCTGCAAAAGACTTGAGACTGAGGCGTAGGTTCATCTTCCAGCAGGGCAACGACCCTAAACATCCTGCCAGAGATACAATGGAGGGTTTAGATCAGAGCATATTCATGTATGCGAACGGCGCAGTCACAATCCAGATCGAGATCTTATTGAGAATCTGGGGAAAGACTTGAAAATTGCTGTTCACAGACGTCTCCCCCCAATCTCACTAAGCGAGAGCGAGTGTGCAAAGAAGAAGGGGTAAAAATATCACTTCTAGATGTGCAAAGCTGGGAGAGACAGACTCCAAAAGACTGAAAATAAAGGTGGAGAGACTGCCCCAAAACACTGCAAAGAAAGGTGGAGAGACGGCCCCAAAAGTCTGCAGAGAAAGGTAGAGAGACGGCCCCAAAAGACTGCAGAGAAAGGTGGAGAGATGGCCCCAAAAGACTGCAGAGAAAGGTGGAGAGACAGGCCCCAAAAGACTGCTGAGAAAGGTGGAGAGACAGGCCCCAAAAGACTGCAGAGAAAGGTGGAGAGACAGGCCCCAAAAGACTGCAGAGAAAGCTGGAGAGATGGCCCCAAAAGACTGCAGAGAAAGGTGGAGAGACAGGCCCCAAAAGACTGCAGAGAAAGGTGGAGAGACTGCCCCAAAAGACTGCAGAGAAAGGTGGAGAGACAGGCCCCAAAAGACTGCAGAGAAAGCTGGGGAGACAGACCCCAAAAGACTGCAGAGAAAGGTGGAGAGACTGACCCCAAAAGACTGCAGAGAAAGGTGGAGAGACGGCCCCAAAAGTGTGCAGAGAAAGGTGGAGAGAGGGCTTCAAAAGACTGCAGAGAAAGGTGGAGAGATGACCCCAAAAGTGTGCAGAGAAAGGTGGAGAGAGGGCTCCAAAAGACTGCAGAGAAAGGTGGAGAGATGGCCCCAAAAGACAGCAGAGAAAGGTGAAGAGACGGCTCCAAAAGACTGCAGAGAAAGCTGGAGAGACAGACCCCAAAAGACTGCAGAGAAAGCTGGAGAGACAGACCCCAAAAGACTGCAGAGAAAGGTAGAGAGATGGCCCCAAAAGACTGCAGAGAAAGGTGGAGAGACAGGCCCCAAAAGACTGCAGAGAAAGGTGGAGAGATGGCCCCAAAAGACTGCAGAGAAAGGTGGAGAGACAGGCCCCAAAAGACTGCAGAGAAAGATGGAGGGACGGCCCCAAAAGACTGCAGAGAAAGGTGGAGAGACAGACCCCAAAAGACTGCAGAGAAAGCTGGGGAGACAGACCCCAAAAGACTGCAGAGAAAGCTGGAGAGACTGACCCCAAAAGACTGCAGAGAAAACTGGAGAGACAGACCCCAAAAGACTGCAGAGAAAGGTGGAGAGACAGGCCCCAAAAGACTGCAGAGAAAGGTGGAGAGACGGCCCCAAAAGACTGCAGAGAAAAGTGGAGAGATGGCCCCAAAAGACTGCAGAGAAAGGTGGAGAGATGGCCCCAAAAGACTGCAGAGAAAGGTGGAGAGACTGACCCCAAAAGACTGCAGAGAAAACTGGAGAGACAGAACCCAAAAGACTGCAGAGAAAGGTGGAGAGATGGCCCCAAAAGACTGCAGAGAAAGGTGGAGAGATGGCCCCAAAAGACTGCAGAGAAAGCTGGAGAGACTTACCCCAAAAGACTGCAGAGAAAACTGGAGAGACAGACCCCAAAAGACTGCGGAGAAAGGTGGAGAGACGGCCCCAAAAGACTGCAGAGAAAAGTGGAGAGATGGCCCCAAAAGACTGCAGAGAAAGGTGGAGAGACAGACCCCAAAAGACTGCAGAGAAAGCTGGAGAGACAGACCCCAAAAGACTGCAGAGAAACCTGGGGAGACAGACCCCAAAAGACTGCAGAGAAAGGTGGAGAGACAGGCCCCAAAAGACTGCTGAGAAAGGTGGAGAGACAGGCCCCAAAAGACTGCAGAGAAAGGTGGAGAGACAGGCCCCAAAAGACTGCTGAGAAAGGTAGAGAGACAGGCCCCAAAAGACTGCAGAGAAAGGTGGAGAGACAGGCCCCAAAAGACTGCAGAGAAAGCTGGAGAGCCAGACCCCAAAAGACTGCAGAGAAAGCTGGAGAGACAGACCCCAAAAGACTGCAGAGAAAGCTGGAGAGACAGACCCCACAAGACTGCAGAGAAACCTGGGGAGACAGACCCCAAAAGACTGCAGAGAAAGGTGGAGAGACAGGCCCCAAAAGACTGCTGAGAAAGGTGGAGAGACAGGCCCCAAAAGACTGCTGAGAAAGGTAGAGAGACAGACCCCAAAAGACTGCAGAGAAAGCTGGAGAGACAGACCCCAAAAGACTGCAGAGAAAGTTGGAGAGCCAGACCCCAAAAGACTGCAGAGAAAGGTGGAGAGACAGGCCCCAAAAGACTGCAGAGAAAGGTGGAGAGACAGGCCCCAAAAGACTGCAGCAGTAATTGCAGTGAAAGGTGGTCATACAAAGTATTGACTCAGGGGGGCTGAATACAAATGTATGTCCTGATTTTCAGATTTATATTTTTAAAATACTTAGAAAACTATGAGTCACTTCCTTTACAGTTCACAAATACTTCTTACCTAGTGTTGGTATCACAAAAATATCCCCAAAAAATACATTTAAGTTTGTGGGTACTTTTTCAAGGCACTGTATTAGTAATAGTATAAAAATATTTATGATGGAATCTGTTACTGAATGAGTGATATGACTGCAGCTATAACTTATACAACATATCGTAGACCTGTGTAATCCAGTATGGTGGTCTTCAGAACTTACTGACTACATGGTGAAGCCAGGTTTTGGTCTGAGAACTTTCTGGATGAATTCAGATTACTTCAGTTTCCATTCAGTTATTACTCACCTCCTGCGGAGAGGCGGACGAGAGTTACAGTCTGGTATGTGCAGATGCTGTCTTCGCTTTGCAGATGGCGGTAAGGTATACATTATCCTGCTATCGTTCATGTCTCCTCTATGCATCTTTTGAGACGTTTTTGGATTAATTTCAAGATACATTTTTCAAACAAACGTAACTGATCATATGAGGAGAAATAAACAGTTTTTGGTACATTTTTACATACTGCGCTTTGTGAACTGTTCTTCACTTAACCCATTATGTGCACTATATGGCAGGCTTCCTAATAGGTAGGTGAAAGTTATAGACTCTAAGTGACCCTATTTTTTTATTTTTTTATTTCAGGTTACTGGATAATATACATATGGGCTAAAATTTTTGCTTATTCATTTTATAATTATTTTCATCAGTGAGGTTATATGTCATGTGTTTAGTATGATTTTTACGCCCGTATAATGAGCATGAGATCTGCCATCCACGTTTCAATGTTAGCACAATACATCATTATTAGCAATCACCAATCAGATCTCTAGTGCCCTTTACAAAAAAGTTGAAAGTTTGCACGCTATGCTCATAAACATGAAGATTAGAGCCATATTTAGAGAGATAATAATTCCAGGCAGCTTCTAAACAATATATGGCCGTATAGTCCTCAAAAAATACCTTGTGACCCAAGAATAATGTCATGAATGTAGTGCATAAATAATGCCGCCTAATACAGTAGCCTAATAATACTTCAAACAGCACTCAAATAAAAGCAATGAAATATTAGAGATCAAGCAGATGAACAGTTGAGTCTGTACGCCTGATGAATCTTTTTAGACATGTCTGACATTCTTTGTCCACGATAACAAACAAGAGTAACTTTCTGTCCACCACAGTCATACTCTCATAGTGAAAGGTGTCTCCTCCAGCACAATAGGTCCTTGTTGAGTACTACACCCTCTTAAAAAAACATTTAATCCAAGGACAGATTTTGCTGGCATCTTTAATAGTCATTTTTTCAGGCTAGGTAACTCAGACCAAATCTGGGCCACCATTCATGACTCTGAACATCATTCAGACATGTCTCGATTTTTAAAGGGAATCTATCTCCAGGATTTTCCAGATAAATGATATTGCATTAAGCAGCTTGCAAGTGTGCAAAAAAAAAACTCATATGGATCCCCGAATGGTCTATTGGAAGGTGGTGGCACTCTGCTTCTATAGTAAAATAATTGGCAAGAAAGAAAAAAAGTAAAGAAGCGGCACTCACCGTTCCATAAAATTACCCTTAATTCCATGT
This sequence comes from Phyllobates terribilis, assembly GCF_046119375.1. Classification (NCBI taxonomy): domain Eukaryota; kingdom Metazoa; phylum Chordata; class Amphibia; order Anura; family Dendrobatidae; genus Phyllobates; species Phyllobates terribilis. The sequence goes on along the minus strand of NW_027362767.1, from coordinate 214,937,915 downwards.
CGAGGGACATAAAGTGGTGTGCAGGGGAAAGCAAGGAGCGTGAAGGAAAACGGTTGTTTCACATTGTATCAACGCTTCTACGGATCTCACCTGGACCCGTAGAAGCACTGGTACAATGGGAAATGGCCGTCGTCCTTCACACTTCTTGCTTTCCCCTACACACCACTGTAACGGGTCTGGGAGGCGGAACCTCTGAGCTACTATACAAGGGGGCGGTCCTTGTAAGGGAGCGGGTGGCGACCAGGGAAGACGGGCAGGAAGTCACAGCAGGTGACCGGGACAGTCTCTGAGTGAACGGGCTGGAGGTCACGGCAAGTGACCGGGGCAGTCTCTGGATGAACGGGCAGATGGTCACGGCAAGTGACCGGGGCAGTCTCTGAATGAACGGGCAGATGGTCACGGCAAGTGACTGGGGCAGTCTCTGGATGAACGGGCAGATGGTCACGGCAAGTGACCGGGGCAGTCTCTGGGTAAAGGGTTGGTACGACCTGTGGCGGCTGATGATAGACGTGAGCTCCCAGGTGAGCAGGCGAGAGTCTCTGGATGAACGGGTGGTCACAGCATGTGACGGCGGAGCCTCCAGGAAGACCAACAGACAGGCGGCAGATGAGCGCTCCCAGGTGAGCGGGCAGAAGTCTCTGGACAGGCGGGTGATCACAGCACGTGACGGCAGAGCCTCCAGGTAGGCTAGCAGACAGGCAGCAGATGAGCGCTCCCAGGTGAGCGGGCAGGAGTCACTGGACAGGCAGGTGGTCACAGCACGTGACGGCGGAGCCTCCAGGTAGGCTAGCAGGCAGGTAGCAGATGTGTGCTTCCAGGTGAGCAGGCAAGCTGGTCCATAGACAGACTGACAGGAGTTGGAAGGCAGACCGTCGGACCTCAGGCAAGCAGGCAGGTGGCTGAAGTGCGCTCCCAGGTGAGCGGACAGGCTGGTCCTTAGACAGACTGACAGGAGTAGTAAGGCAGACCGTCGGACCTCAGACTAGCAGGCAGGTAGCAGATAATCAGGCAGGAATAAGACAGCAAGCTGGCAGGAATCGGGCAGGTATCTGGCAGGTAACTGGCAACGGGACCTGAGGGCTGAAGCAGAGTAGTGAACAGTGCAACAACATTGCTCGGGCACCTCCATTTTGGAGGAGGTGCCTTATATATGGTGAAGTCCTCCGGCCATTGGCCGGGGACTCCTTAGGACGGCGCGCGCGGCCCCTTTAAGAGGGAGGGAGAGCGCGCGCGCGCGCCCTAAGCACAGTGGCCGGGAAGGAGCGCGCGCTGCCAGCAGAGCGGGAGGAGGACGCCGGGCACGGAGCAGAGAGGTGAGGGGAACAGCGTCCCTGCCTAGCAGAGGGCAGGGACGCCGGCGCTACAGTACCCCCCCCTTTAGGCCCCACCTACCTTTTTTAGGCCAGACCGAAATTTAGCTAGGATAAGAGGGGCATGGATGTTCTCCCGGGGCTCCCACGTTCTCTCCTCAGGACCAAACCCCTTCCAATCTACTAGAAAAAAGGTCTTTCCTCTTACCCTTTTGGTGGCAAGAATGTTCTCTACCTCAAACTCGTCCTCAGCAGAAACCGGAGCAGGAGGCGTACCTGTAGACTTGGAAAAAGAGTTAAGTACCACAGGTTTGAGGAGAGATACATGGAAGGAGTTAGAGATCCGTAAGTTGGCCGGGAGTTTCAATTTATAGGCCACCGGGTTGATCTGACTGATGACCTCCAGAGGACCGATGAACCGAGGCCCTAACTTGTAAGAAGGTATCTTGAGTCGGACATATTTAGATGAGAGCCAGACTTTATCTTCAGGACGAAATTGTGGAGGATCCAGGCGTTTTTTGTCAGCGTGTCTTTTCATCCGTTCGGACGACTGAAGGAGTGCGGATCGGGTACTCTCCCAAATGGAGGAAAATTTGCTAACGAGAGATTCCGCAGCCGGGTTGTCCACAGAGGTGGAGACAGGAAAAGGAATCCGAGGATGCTGACCGAAGACTACAAAAAACGGGGATTTGGAGGAGGATTCGCTCTCGTGATTGTTATAAGAGAACTCGGCCCATGGTAGGAGATCCACCCAGTCTGAATGATGGGCATTAACGAAGTGCCGGAGGTAACTGGTCAGGTTCTGATTGATCCGCTCCACTTGACCATTGGACTGTGGGTGGTAAGCGGAAGAGAAGTCCAGGGTGACGTCTAGCAGTTTATAAGTGGCTCTCCAGAAACGTGAGGTGAACTGTACCCCACGATCCGACACGATGTGGAGGGGCAGGCCATGAAGACGGAAGATGTGGCGGATAAAGTCTTTAGCCAGCTCGGGTGCAGACGGGAGGGCTGGCAGGGGAATAAAGTGAGCCATCTTGGAAAAGCGATCAGCGACCACCCAAATGACCGTACAACCGGCGGAGACGGGGAGATCAGTTATGAAGTCCATAGCAATATGCTGCCAGGGGGCAGCAGGCACAGGAAGCGGAAGGAGGCGACCGGCTGGCAGGTGTCTCGGGACTTTGTTGCGGGCGCAGGACACACAGGCAGAAACAAAGTCTATTACGTCCTTGTGCAGGGTAGGCCACCAGTAGTGCCGGGCAATAAGCTGGAGGGTCTTTTTCTGACCGGCGTGGCCAGCTAGTTTAGACGAATGGCCCCAGTGTAGGATCTTCTTCCGATCAGGTACTGAAACAAACGTCTTACCGGGAGGGAGACGATTTAAACTCACGGGAGCCACTTGCATTACTCTGGCGGGATCGATGATATGTTTAGGTTCTTCCTCGAGATCGGACACCAGAAAGGATCGGGACAAGGCGTCTGCTTTGACGTTTTTGTCAGCCGGGCGAAAATGAAGAACAAAATCAAAGCGAGCAAAAAACAAGGACCACCGGGCTTGGCGCGGGTTAAGTCTCTGGGCATGCTGGAGGTAAGCCAAGTTCTTGTGGTCAGTGTAAATTATTACCGGGTGAAGAGCCCCCTCGAGTAGGTAACGCCACTCCTCCAACGCCAGCTTGATGGCCAATAACTCTCGGTCTCCTATGGAATAGTTGCGCTCAGAAGAGGAGAAGAGTTTGGAGAAGAAGCCACAAGTTACCATTCTCCCGGAAGATGATTTTTGAGTAAGTACCGCTCCGGCTCCAGAGGAGGAGGCGTCAACTTCCAGGAAGAACTGCTTGTTGCCGTCCGGGCGATGCAGCACCGGGGCGGAAGAGAAGGCCTGTTTTAGGGAAAGAAAGGCCTCCTCTGCTTCGGGCGGCCACTCTTTGGGATTAGTATCCTTACGGGTGAGCGCGGAAATTGGGGCAGTCCGGGAAGAGAAGTGTGGTATGAAGAGGCGGTAGTAGTTAGCGAAGCCCAGGAATCGCTGAATGGCCTTCAACCCCTCCGGTCGAGGCCATTTCTCGATGGCAGACAGTTTCTCTGGATCCATTCGTAGGCCGGTCTGAGAAATAATGTAGCCCAAAAACGGAAGCGAGGTCTGCTCAAAGAGGCACTTCTCGTATTTAGCGAAGAGGTGATTCTGCCTGAGCCTGAGCAGGACCTGACGATCGTCCCTCCGGTGAGTCTGGAGATCCGGAGAGAAGACCAAGATGTCGTCCAGGTACACCACTACGCAGGAGTAGAGAAGGTCCCGGAAGATGTCATTGACCAACTCTTGAAAGACGGCAGGAGCGTTACAGAGACCAAAGGGCATTACCAGATATTCATAGTGGCCGTCCCGGGTGTTGAATGCCGTCTTCCATTCATCCCCCTGACGGATACGAACCAGGTTGTACGCCCCACGGAGGTCCAGTTTGGTGAAGATTCTAGCCCCCCTCAGACGATCAAATAACTCAGGAATGAGCGGAAGGGGGTACTTATTCTTCACCGTGATCTGGTTAAGGCCTCTATAGTCTATACAGGGACGGAGAGAGCCGTCCTTCTTTTTGACGAAAAAGAAGCCTGCTCCCGCCGGGGAGGTAGATTTCTGGATGAATCCCCTGGCCAGATTCTCCTCAATATATTCGGACATCGACCGGGTCTCAGCAGCGGATAATGGATAAATACGCCCACGGGGAGGAGTAGTACCAGGTAACAGGTCGATAGGACAGTCGTATGGTCTATGAAGGGGTAGTGTCTCTGCTTCCTTTTTATTAAAGACATCAGCATAAGACCAATAAGGAATCGGAAATCCAGGTAGATTAGCTGGGGTAGGAGAAGGACGGACGGGATGGACGGGAACCAGACAGGTCTTATGGCAGTCCTGTCCCCAGCGAAGGACTTCTCCGGTCTGCCAGTCAAGCACGGGTGCATGTCTCTGGAGCCAAGGTAGGCCTAGCAAGAGGGCGTGGGAGAGTCCAGGCAGAACATGAAAGGAGATACTCTCAGAATGCAGCATTCCCACCTGCAGAGTAATGGATTCGGTGATGAGTTGGATGGGGCGTGGTAAGAGACCCCCATCCACGGCAGCAACAGACAAGGGTACAGCCAGAGGTTTGGTGGCGATGCGGTATTTCTCTACCAGGGACTGTGAAATAAGATTCCCGGCTGCTCCAGAGTCAAGTTGGGCTAGTTCGAAATAACGGTTCTCCCCGCAGATGATTGAGACTGACAACAGCAGAGATGGAGAGGATTTATTCTTGTCTAGGTCGACCTCTCTGAGCGAACCTAGACACAGGCGTTTCCCGACCTCTCCGGGCAGGTACGGATCCGGTGCTCCTTACTGCCACAGTAGAAGCAGCTCCCCTCGGCACGGCGTAAGTCCTGTCGGGTTTTGACCATCTTGGTCTGGTCGACCTGCATAGGCTCAGGAGAGTGTACCTGGGTAGAGTCGGAGGGAGTGACGGGTTTCTGAAAAGTAGAAGCTAGACGTGGTAACCTCCTCTCACGGGTGACCTCTTTGGCACGCTCCTGGAACCGTAGGTCAATCCGGGTGGCAAGAGTTATTAGGTCATCGAGAGTGGTAGGGATGTCCCGACCGGCAAGTTCATCTTTAATACGGCCGGACAGACCATGCCAGAAGACGGATACCAGAGCGTCGTTATCCCAGGCCAGCTCCGAGGCAAGGGTACGGAACCGTATGGCATATTGGCCCACGGTGAGACTTCCCTGACGGAGGCGTAGCAGTGATGATGCGGATGAGGTCTTCCGTCCGGGTTCGTCGAAGACTTTCCGGAAAGCCGTGAGAAAAGCAGGCAAGTTGGACACCAGGGGGTCTCCTCTCTCCCATAGAGGATTTAGCCAGGCCAGGGCCTCCCCGGTGAGATGGGACATGATGAATGCAATTTTGGCTCGGTCGGAGTTAAACTGGTGGGACAATAGTTCAAAGTGCAGGGTGCACTGATTTATGAAGCCCCGAGCCTGGGCGGAGTCGCCTCCGAAGCGAGGAGGTGCAGAAAGCCGGGGTCTGGGGTAGGATACTATGGTATTAGTGGGCGGCGGAGCTGCCAGATTGCGAGACATGGCACTGGCGGAGGTTGCTGGTGGAGCAGTCAGAGTGTTCAGGCGAGTATTGACATTCCGCAGGTGACCCAGGATGGACTCCTGTTGGGACCTTTGACGGGACAGTTCATGACACAGGTCCGAGAGCGAGGGAGCTTGGGTGCCACCGGGTTCCATGGCCCGAGCAAACTGTAACGGGTCTGGGAGGCGGAACCTCTGAGCTACTATACAAGGGGGCGGTCCTTGTAAGGGAGCGGGTGGCGACCAGGGAAGACGGGCAGGAAGTCACAGCAGGTGACCGGGACAGTCTCTGAGTGAACGGGCTGGAGGTCACGGCAAGTGACCGGGGCAGTCTCTGGATGAACGGGCAGATGGTCACGGCAAGTGACCGGGGCAGTCTCTGAATGAACGGGCAGATGGTCACGGCAAGTGACCGGGGCAGTCTCTGAATGAACGGGCAGATGGTCACGGCAAGTGACCGGGGCAGTCTCTGGATGAACGGGCAGATGGTCACGGCAAGTGACCGGGGCAGTCTCTGGGTAAAGGGTTGGTACGACCTGTGGCGGCTGATGATAGACGTGAGCTCCCAGGTGAGCAGGCGAGAGTCTCTGGATGAACGGGTGGTCACAGCATGTGACGGCGGAGCCTCCAGGAAGACCAACAGACAGGCGGCAGATGAGCGCTCCCAGGTGAGCGGGCAGAAGTCTCTGGACAGGCGGGTGATCACAGCACGTGACGGCAGAGCCTCCAGGTAGGCTAGCAGACAGGCAGCAGATGAGCGCTCCCAGGTGAGCGGGCAGGAGTCACTGGACAGGCAGGTGGTCACAGCACGTGACGGCAGAGCCTCCAGGTAGGCTAGCAGGCAGGTAGCAGATGTGTGCTCCCAGGTGAGCAGGCAAGCTGGTCCATAGACAGACTGACAGGAGTTGGAAGGCAGACCGTCGGACCTCAGGCAAGCAGGCAGGTGGCTGAAGTGCGCTCCCAGGTGAGCGGACAGGCTGGTCCTTAGACAGACTGACAGGAGTAGTAAGGCAGACCGTCGGACCTCAGACTAGCAGGCAGGTAGCAGATAATCAGGCAGGAATAAGACAGCAAGCTGGCAGGAATCTGGCAGGTATCTGGCAGGTAACTGGCAACGGGACCTGAGGGCTGAAGCAGAGTAGTGAACAGTGCAACAACATTGCTCGGGCACCTCCATTTTGGAGGAGGTGCCTTATATATGGTGAAGTCCTCCGGCCATTGGCCGGGGACTCCTTAGGACGGCGCGCGCGGCCCCTTTAAGAGGGAGGGAGAGCGCGCGCGCGCGCCCTAAGCACAGTGGCCGGGAAGGAGCGCGCGCTGCCAGCAGAGCGGGAGGAGGACGCCTGGCACGGAGCAGAGAGGTGAGGGGAACAGCGTCCCTGCCTAGCAGAGGGCAGGGATGCCGGCGCTACAACCACTTTATGTCACTCAATATGAAATTAAGGACAATTTTATGGAACGGTGAGTGCCACTTCTTTCCTTTTTTCTTTTTTGCCAATGTCACCAGGAGTTTGCCACCTAATCTCAGAGCAGCATGATGACCCTGATTAAAGTGATGTGTCTTTTACTGGGCTGCTTGCTGTAATTTGAAAAAGTCATTGTTTTATCAGCAAGAGATGATCACTAGAGGACTACTAAACCTGCTGCCATGGAGCCCTCCATATCCAAGAGCTCTGTATAACCCCACCTCCACCATTGATTGGCAGCATTTTGCCTTTGTACAGAATACACAGAAAGTTGCCAATCAGTGGTGTGGGTGGGATTACACATAGCTTAACATTCAGAGAACTACTAGATTTGCAACAGATAAAATAGGGATTGTATTAAAATGACAGTAAGAAGCCCAGTAAGTGACATATCGTTGGAATCTGGGCTTCTGCCCCTGCATTATGTTTTTCTCAGATGAGGTTGCAAAAACCTGGTGACAGATTCCCTTTAAGTTGGACACCACCGGAAAAAAATAAGTTTAAATAATAGTTAAAAGTTGCATATTTTGAACTTGTATTAGATTATAAGAGGGATTATAAGAGGGTGACAGAATATGCAAATTGTCTTTTCAGAGAGGAAGAGGAATTCTTATGACATGCATGACTTAACCTGGCATGTCAGGCATGTCACTCTCCACAATGTTACCCCTTATTCCCCAGTCAGGTTTCTCATACAGCCAAATCATACCTCCTGCTTTTCACTGAGGAGGGGCAACACCCTGAAACACGTGTCAACGAATTGAGATTCTGGTTTGGCTTTTATCCTAAGTCATGTGACAAGTAATGACGAGCGAGCATACTCGCAAGTACTCGGTACTCGCCCTGAGCATCTTAGTACTCGACATGCTCGGAGCACACCGAGTACATGTGAGATGCTTCGGCGGATACTCGGGTCCCCTCCTTGCATGTTTGGCGCTCTTTACAGAGCCAATGAACATGCAAGGATTGCCTGCCACTCACTGTAATGTCGCAGCCATGGTGGTTGTAGCATTACTGTGATTGGCTGGCCGCACAGCGTCATCAGGTCTATATCAGACCTGGTGCCGCCATGCTCATCAGTCTACTCCGCAATCAGACAGTGTAGGGAGAGGTGCTGCTGAGCTAGGGAGAGATTTGCTTGTTTATTAGGTAGTGTAGGGAGAAAAACCGTACATTACACATATCCATCTTAACAAACAGTCCTTCTGAGGACTAATCCATCTGCAGAGATATCAGGCAGGCAGGGTATATAGGCAGGCAGGCGGTGTATATAGCAGACTGCAGTGCACATAGCACAAGAGGCTCCATTCCAGTTCTGTCAGTTGCTGCTGTTAGACATTTCTAGACAAAGGCCCAGGTCTCAGGGGCCAGGAATACTTTTTTTTGGATCTTAATCCTCATTATTTGCTTAAAAAGCAATCCAGAGAACACCGTCATTTGCTTGTTGGCACTGCAGAATACAGCCAGGTCCTTTCCATATTACAGTGTTAAAAATACAGCTATTTAAAACTGGGGTTTGACCGTCACACGGATCACATATAACTTCACTCCAAATTCAGCCATTTGTAGTGAATGTGGAAGATACTGTCCTCCATTTAAAATGCGCAAGGCGCGTGGCAAGAGACGGGGAACTGGATGTGATGGTGATCGTGATGGTGCATGCAGAGGCCGAGGCCAAGCTGAAATTGTGCCACAACAAACACCCACATCTTCTCGCCCGACCTTCCTGTCCCAATTCCTAGGGGACCGCAGCACACCACTATTGAACCCAGAGCAGTGTCAAAAGGTTGTTGGTTGGATAGCGGATAATGCTTCCGGTCACTTTGCCACCACCACCCTGTCTTCGACATGGTCAAGTCTCAGTAGCCGTGAGTCTGGACTGCATATTCCTCAACCTGATCCTCCTTCCTCCCACCATGCTGAGTGCCCGGAGACAACTGATCCCACACTTGGACACTCTGAAGAGCTGTTCACTTTTCCATTTATAGATTTGGGTCTCTCGCCCAGTCCACTTGAAGCGGAGCAAGAGGAAATCGCATGTAGTGATGCCCAAATATTTGAGCAGCCACGGTCACATGAAGGTGACGGTGGGAAAGTGTCACAAGAGGTGGGCGATGATGAGACACAATTGCCAGAAAGTCAGGAGGAGGACCAGGGTGCAGAAGTGGAAGACGAGGTGGTAGATGATATAGCAACTGACTCAACCTGGCAGGAGGACATGCAGAGCGAGGACAGCAGCACACAGGGGGAGCGAGGCAGAGCACCCCAACAGACAGGAAGAAGCAGTGTGGTGGCCGTTGACAGAAGGCAGGCAACCACTCCCTGTAACACCAACACGAAGGAAGTTGCCAGTACAACTGTTAGGTCTTACCGAGTCTGGTCATTTTTTAAAGACTCTGCTGATAACCCTAAAAAGGTCATTAGCACCACCTGCCAGGCCAGCATCAGCAGGGGTGGCAAAACTACCAGCCTGACCACCACCAGCATAATCAGGCACATGGCAGCAAAGCACCCGACTTTGTGGGTCGAACACCAAGGTCCAGGAACAGTGTCTGCGGGCGGCACCACTGCTTCTTCCGCTATTGTGCATGTAAGCCAATCCCCTGTCCATGGTGCCTGCGAAGATGCCTCCTGCCCTGCACCTGTCGTTGCACACTCTCAAGTAGCAGCATCAGGAAGCACGTCCACGTCAGTTGTCCATACCCCAGTCCTTGGAACGCAAGCGCAAATACACAGCCAACGCCCCTCAAGCCACACTAATAAATTCCCACATTTCGAGACTGCTTGCGCTCGAAATGTTGCCTTTTAGGAGACGGAAGCATTTTGCAACCTGATGGCGGCGGCCGTCCCTTGGTACTCAGTCCCCAGCCTCCACTCCGCATTACACAAGTATGTGTCTAAAACAATAGCCGTGCCCTCAACAACGCAGTTAATGGGAAAGTCAACCTAACCACGGACACGTGGACAAGTGCTTGTGGGCAGGGATGGTACATCTCGCTGACGGCACACTGGGTTAACATAGTGGAAGCAGGGACCCAGTCGGACCTTGGGACGGAACAGATCCTTCCGATGCCAAGGATTGCGGGCCCTATGTCAATCAGGGTTACCCCCACTGTCTACAGCTCCTGCACCTCATCCTCCTCAGCCTCCTCCTCCTCTTAAGCCTCCATCTCCAAAATGACCACATCAGTCGCAAGCTGGAAGCACTACAGCTCTGACTCGGCCAAGCATCAACAGGCAACAGGCTGTGCTGAAGCTAATATGCTTAAGTGACAAACTGTTTGAACCCTCCTGTTTGTTTTTTCCATCTTGTGTTTTGCGGTCACGTGACAGTCTGCCTTTATATTCCAGCTCCGCCCTTTTGGCTGTGCTGGACTTCAGTGTTTGTCTGTTTCTAGCCAGGTGCTTCTGTGCCTTTCTCTGTCAGTTTGCTTGGTCCTTCTGGGACCTCTAGTACCTTTTTGTCAGTATGTCTTTTTGTGTTCTGCAACAACTTCTCTGTTTAGGAGGTGTCCCATTTTTGTCCCAGTCCTTAGTTCTTTTAGGGACCCCTCCCTTTATGCTATAGGTCTTCGTTCAGACTAGCCGAGGACTAAGGCGGGTCTGTTCGCTAGGAACAGGCAGCCCGCTACATCGTAGGGATTCAGCTTAGTCTTACTGTAGGGACAGCTTTCTCCTATCTTTCCTTAGTTCATGTTGCAGATCATAACAGTAAGTCCAGCCCAAAAAACTAAAAGGAAAGAAATTCGGGGATCAGTATGGTTTCCGTCCAGGATTTGGCTCAACGCCTGCAGGGATTGTCTCTGGAGGTGGCCGAGCTTCAGCAACACGTGAGTAGCTGTTCTGGAGCGCATTTTGTCGAACCCAAGGTAGGACTGCCTGATGTTTTTTATGGTAAACAGCAAGATTTTTTTACTTTAAAAATGCTTGTTTGTTATATTTTCGTTTGAGACCAAGGTCCTCTGGGAATGAATCACAGCGCATTGGTTTTATTATGTCACTTTTGCACAGTGAACCACAGGGGTGGGCCTTTTCTATCCAACCTAATGATCCGTGTTTAAGGTCTGTTGAAGAATTTTTTTCTGTTTGGGGCTATTATATGACGATCCTGATCGAACCTCATCTGCTGAGGCAGAACTCAGGCGTTTGAATCAGGGGTCAGGTGATGTTGAAGATTATTGCACACACTTCAGGAGATGGGCCTCAGAAGTTAAATGGAGTGATCCTGCGCTGAAATGTTTATTTCTTGCTGGTTTGAGTGAAATGGTTAAGGATCTGCTTATTGCATTCCCTGGACCTGAGACTCTGCAGGATGCTATGCAATTAGCTGTTCGTGTGGACAGGAGGCTGAGGTTCAGGCTGAATGAGGTAAAGACTCCTGTAATGTCAGTTTCTAGTCCCCAGAAAATCTGCTCAGACGGTGGAGAACCGATGGAGGTTGAGGCGATGTCACTCCGCTCTCAGGAAAGAGACCGGAGGTTCGCCGAGGGATTGTGTCTTTATTGTGGTAAAGCTGACCATTTGATTAAGCATTGTGAGCTTCGTTTAAGTAAAGGAAAAAAAAAGGTCAGGTATGCCCGTATAGCTTGTTTACGCTCTGCAGGAGTATTTCTTTCTGGGAGCAGGGAGATTTGATTGAATTTCCGGTATTTGTGGATTGTGGTTCAACACTTAATGTGATTGATAAAGGGTTTTTGGAAAACCTTAAATTGAAATCCAAACCTTTGTCATCACCTATTTCTGTGATTGCAATTGATAACACTCCCTTGAAATATATTACTCACAAGGTTGCTGTATTTCCCCTCACTATCAATGGAGTTCACCAAGAAATTTTGGACTTGGTTGTTTTAGATAATTTACCCTCTCTGGATGTTCTAGGATCGCCTTCGTTAAAACTGCACAATCCTTTACTGGACTGGTATACTAATGTGATTAAGTCTTGGAGTCCGAAGTGCTATGATAAATGTTGTAATGGTCGCATTGCGGCTATGGAAAAAAAGGAATTACCTGTACCTATTCAAGATTTTTGGAGGTTTTTTTCGGAGGAGGAGTCGCAAGTTTTACCTCCTCATAGGGATTATGATTGCACCATTGAGTTTGTTCCAGGAGCTACTCTTCCCAAGAGTCGCTTGTTTAATCTGTCTATCCCTGAAAGAAAGGCCTTGGAGGAGTACATACATACTAGACTGGCTACTGGTCACATTAGACCTTCTAAGTTGCCTGTGGCAGTTGGATTTTTCTTTGTTAAAAAAAGGACAGCGGTTTACGTCCATGTCTGGATTTTCGTGAAATTAATAAGATTACCGTACGCAATTCCTACCCATTGCCGTTAATTCCTGACTTGTTTAACCAGTTAGTGGGGGCCAAGTGGTTCTCTAAAATTGATCTCCGGGGGGCATACAATTTGTTACGAGTGAAGGAGGGTGATGAATGGAAAACTGCTTTTAACACTCCGGTAGGTCATTTTGAGAATCTGGTGATGCCTTTTGGTCTTACCAATGCACCTTCATTTATTCAGAACCTTATTAATGATATCCTGAGACCTTTCATTGGTAAGAATGTGGTTGTGCATTTGGATGACATTTTGATTTACTCACCAGATCTAGAGTCCCATAGGCAGAGTGTACGTGAAGTTTTTCAGTTATAGAGTGATAATTCACTTTTTGCTAAGCTGTAGAAATGTGAGTACGCTGTGCAGAAAATTCGTTTTTTGGGCTACATTGTCTCCAGCGAGAACTTTGAGATGGACCCGGTGAAGGTTCAGGCTGTGCAAGAATGGCCTAGGCCTATTGGTTTGAAATCTATACAGAGATTTTGGGGTTTTGCCAATTATTACAGGAAATTCATTAAGAATTTTTCTGTAATTGTTAAACCTCTAACCGATCTCACCAGGAAAGGTGCGAATACGGCCCAGTGGAGTACTGAGGCCATTGAAGCGTTTAAGTATCTCAAAGAGAGGTTCAGTTCTGCCTCTATCCTTATGCAGCCTGATGAGACCAAGCCTTTTTTGGTCGAGGTCAATGCTTCATCGGTGGGGGTCTCAGCAGTTTTGTCTCAGGAGAACAAGGATGGAGTACATCCTTCTGCCTTCTTTTCGAAAAAAATTTTGGAAACCGAACTGAATTATGATGTTAGAATTCGGGAGTTGCTGGCTATTAAACTCGCGTTTGAACATTGGCGTCATTTTTTGGAAGGCGCTAGATTTCCTATTCAGGTTTTCACAGATCATAAGAATTTGATCTATCTGGATGCTGCCAAGCGCTTGAATGCCCGTCAAGCTAGGTATGCACTTTTTTTTTCTCGGTTTCATTTTTTCTGTTACCTATATCCCTGGTACTAAGAATGTTAAAGCCAATGCTTTATCTCGCAGCTTCTCTCCTACGGTCGGTGCCGAGGAGGAGAGCATTTTACAGAAAGGAGTTGTGGTGGCGGCTTTGGACTCCGCTTTGGAGAATGGGATTCTGAAAGCTCAAAATGATGCTCCATCTAACACTCCCCATGGGAGGTTGTTCGTGCCTAGAGCCTTTAGGAGAGATTTGCTTGTTGGCAGGTCATCCAGGAATTTCAGAGACTAAGAGACTGATCAGTCGCAGTTTTTGGTGGCCTGGATGGCAGAAGGAAGTCAACAAATGGGTACATCAGTGTACTGTGTGCGCTAGGTCAAAGGCTTCACATACTCCTGCTGCGGGGTTGCTTTGCCCTCTGGAGGTTCCTAGTGCACCTTGGATGCATCTCACAATTGATTTTATTACTGATCTTCCTGTGTCCGAGGGTTTTACTGTCATCTGGGTGGTCGTGGACCGTTTTAGTAAGATGTGTCATTTGGTTCCATTCGTTAAGTTGCCCTGCGCCAAGACACTCGCTAAGGTGTTTGTTAAGTAGATTGTCAAGCTTCATGGCGTTCCCACGGATATTGTTTCTGATAGAGGACCTCAGTTTGGGGCTCGCTTTTGGCGTGCTTTTTGTGACAGGTTGGGAGTCCATTTGTCATTTTCGTCTGGGTATCATCCTAAGTCTAATGGACAGACTGAAAGAAAGAACCAGGATGTAGAATAGTTTTTGCGTTGTTTTGTGGCGGACAATCAAGAGGTGTGGTCTGAGTTTCTGTCTCTCGCGGAATTTGCTCTTAACAATCATACATCCTCCTCTGCTGGGTGTTCTCCATTTTTTTGTTGTACTGGGAGACATCCATCTTTTGGTTCGTTCTCCAAATTAGGGTCGGCGGTGCCGGAGAAGGAGAATTTTTCTGGTGATTTGGAGAGAGTTTGGACTAATGTATGTTGCAACCTTCAAGAGGCTAACAAGAAGTCCAAGAAGTATTTTGACAGGAAACGTAAGGAGGTTTTGTCTACTGTGGGTGACATGGTTTGGTTGTCCTCAAAGAACCTGCGGTTGAGGATTCCCTCTAAAAAACTGGGTCCTAAGTTTGTGGGTACATTTAAAGTGCTTCAGGTTGTTAACTCGTCTGCTGTTAGGTTGGATGTCCCTACTTCCTGGAAGATTAATCCTGTGTTTCATGTTTCTTTGTTGAAAAAGGCTGATGTGTCAGATAGGGATGCCACTGTCGCAGTTCCTCCTGTGGTGGAAGACGGCGAATATGAAATTTCTCGTATCTTGAATTCTAGATGGCATAGAGGGAGATTACAGTATCTTGTCTCCTGGAAGGGTTTCGGTCCCGAAGACAACTCCTGGGTAAGGACGGATGATGTCTCTGCTCCTAGGCTTGTTAAAGCTTTCCACAAGAGGTTTCCGGATAGGCCTGGGCCTGGAGGATCCGGAGGATCCTAATAAAAGAGGGGGTACTGTTAGAACCCTCCTGTTTGTTTTTTCCATCTTGTGTTTTGTGGTCACGTGACCATCTGCCTTTATATTCCAGCTCTGCCCTTTTTGCTGTGCTGGACTTCAGTATTTGTCTGTTTCTAGCCAGGTGCTTCTGTGCCTTTCTCTGTCAGTTTGCTTGGTCCTTCTGGGACCTCTAGCACCATTTTGTCAGTATGTCTTTTTGTGTTCTGCAACAACTTCTCTGTTTAGGAGGTGTCCCATTTTTGTCCCAGTCGTTAGTTCTTTTAGGGACCCCTCCCTTTATGCTATAGGTCTTTGTTCAGACTAGCCGAGGACTAAGGCGGGTCTGTTCGCTAGGAACAGGCAGCCCGCTACATCGTAGGAATTCAGCTTAGTCTTACTGTAGGGACAGCTTTCCCTTATCTTTCCTTAGTTCATGTTGCAGATCATAACACAAACCGTACAATGCTGAAAAGATTTGGACAGCTCTGAAAGAACAGGCAGATCTGTGGCTCACACCGCTGAACCTACAGCCATGCATGGTCGTGTGTGACAATGGCCGGAACCTGGTGGCGGCTCTGAGGTGAGGCGAGCTCACACACGTACCATGCCTGTCCCATGTGCTTAACCTCGTTTTTCAGCGGTTTCTAAAATCCTACCCAGAGAGACACAACTCCAATCCAGTAGAGGCAGGGGAACACTATCTAAGTTCTGGGACAATTTTCTCAGACCCTCCCAAAGTTTGGGAAGATGCTGAGGGAGTACCTTGCCGACCGTACCAACGTCCTCCGTGATTCCTCTGTGCCTTATAATTATTGGATATCCAAGCTGGATACGTGGAATGAACTGGCTCTCTACGCCTTGGAGGTCCTTGCCTTCCCTGCCGTTAGAATTTTATCAGAGCGGGTTTTTAGTGCCGCTGGTGGAATTTAACTGATAAGCGCATCCGCCTGTCAACTGAAAATTCTGACAGGCTGACTCTTATAATAATGAACAAAGGCTGGATTGGGCCAGACTTCTCAACACCACCAAATGATAGCAGCGTACCATAAACTCTAATTCAGTGTCTTTTTTTGGGAGGTGTATTTCCACGCACCTTTTCACACTCACACATGGGTATACGCTTCCTGATTTTGACTATTTGCTCTTGTCCTCCTCCTTCTCCTCATCCTCCACCACCATATCACCAGGGTGACCGTGGTCCGTGATGCAACACCCACATAATTTTTTTAAAGGGTCTTTATGATGCCCATAAAAAAAATTTTTTATACAGTATGTTCATGTATACCCCCAGGGGTAAATGTTTGTCAGCCCATACACTTAGTGCATGGTCATTACATGTATAGGAGACCCATTCCTTTCCAATTTTAACATTTTTTCATGAGACCCTCTACGTCTCTTCCAAGGGGCATTGCTTTCAGGAGGCCTTCTGACCTCCATGTCTCTTCCAAGGGGCATTGGAGTGCCTCCAAATTTTTGGCAGCCCTTGCATTCACTGCATAGGCCAACACTATGGGAGATCCACTTCCTAATAATGGGAACATTGCTTTCAGGAGGCCTTCTGACCTCCATGTCTCTTCCAAGGGGCATTGGAGTGCCTCCAAATTTTTGGCAGCCCTTGCATTCACTGCATAGGCCAACACTTTGGGAGACCCACTTCCTAATAATGGGAGCATTTTTTCATGAGGCCCTCTACGTCTCTTCCAAGGGGCATTAGAGTGCCTCCCAATTTTTGGCAACCCTTGCATTCACTGCATAGGCCAACAATGTGGGAGACCCACTTCCTAATAATGGGAACATTTTTTCATGAGGCCCTCTGCGTCTCTTCCAAGGGGCATTGGAGTGCCTCCCAATTTTTGGCAACCCTTGCATTCACTGCATAGGCAGACACAATGGAATACCCACTTCCTAATAATGGGACATTGTTTTCAGGAGGCCCTCTGACCTCCATGTCTCTTCCAAGGGGCATTGGAGTGCCTCCTCATCCTCCACCACCATATCACCAGGGTGACCGTGGTCCGTGATGCAACACCCACATAATTTTTTTAAAGGGTCTTTATGATGCCCATAAAAAAATTTTTTTATACAGTATGTTCATGTATACCCCCAGGGGTAAATGTTTGTCAGCCCATACACTTAGTGCATGGTCATTACATGTATAGGAGACCCATTCCTTTCCAATTTTAACATTTTTTCATGAGGCCCTCTACGTCTCTTCCAAGGGGCATTGGAGTGCCTCAGAATTTTTGGAAGCCCTTGCATTCACTGCATAGGCCAACACTATGGGAGACCCACTTCCTAATAATGGGAACATTGCTTTCAGGAGGCCTTCTGACCTCCATGTCTCTTCCAAGGGGCATTGGAGTGCCTCCCAAATTTTGGCAACCCTTGCATTCACTGCATAGGCAAACACAATGGGAGACCCACTTTCTAATAATGGGAACATTTTATTTCAGGGGGCCCTTCTCTAAGTCTCTTCAAAGGGGTATTGGGGTGCGTCCAAATTTTCAAGGGGGTATTGTGGTGCGTCCAAATTTTGGGCAGCCCTGCCACTCACTGCGTACGCAATAACAGTATAGGAGACCCACTCTTTAGTAATGGAAACAACAAAGGATAGCCGGCTGATGGCTCTCTAAGAATAGTGAGGGCCAACTGCTGGCCTTTTAAGAATAATAAAGGCCGCCTGATGGCCCTATAAGAATAGGAGTCCCTCCTTCATAAATGAAACAGGATGGGTCTGATCATGTCTCACACACTACATGGCCAGATAAGGTTGTAAAATGTTAAAATGACATTTCCTGGTGAATGCATTTGTCACAGTTGAAAACAATACAAAAGTGCAAAAACGCATAAAAAACGCTACGTGTAAACATAGCCTATGGTGTGGAGGAGCATTTTTGTTTTTGTTATTTATTTTGCCTTATATACAAGTCATTACCCTGGAAAGGATGTTCCTTAACATATTTCCCAGGAAAATCCATTTTGGTTTCGTTTTTGTATGTTTTATTGTGAGTCTGTAAATGTGGCATAATACCTGTGGCAGTGACCTGGGAGTCAGAAATGCTTGCAGAAGTCTTCCCCATGCTGTTCCCATGCCATTTGAGCACTGTTCCCATCGATTTGGGCAATTTTTAAGCCCTCTGCAGACTGCCGGGGGGAGCCCCTGGAAAAATGCTCGCGTTTCCCATACACTTACATTGGGCTCATTGCTCGGGTCGAGCACCCGAAAATTCTAATGTTCTCGATCCGAGCATGAAGCACCCGAGCATTTTAGTGCTCGCCCATCACTAGTGACAAGGCTTGTTATAGGGTCGATATTGACTTAATTTCCAAAGAGAAAATTTGCACAATTAATTTCCCAGAGGAGCACTGCATGGCCTATAAGTCTCCTTACCCTGTTATATCAGGCATGGCACTCTCAAGGAGGCGAAACGGTGCCCATTAGACCCGAAGATGATAAAAGAAGCACTCTACTATCAAGTTGATAGCAAATTGAAAGAGAGATTGAAGAAAGTGGCAGTTATACTCAGACATGGCCAAAACATCCTTGATGCCAGAGAATTGAGTCAGATTGAAAAAGAGCTTAACTGCAATGAGAACGGGCAGAAACCAGTAGTAGAGCTGTGGGTTGTGGGGCCCTGGACAGCTACAGGAGTGGGCTGAAAAGGCAATGTGTAGACTGGTCCTGGTTGCATAGGAAAGAAATGAGACTAACCAGGTCTGGGCACCAGTGCTGCTGGAGCTGAGGATAAAGAGAAAAAGATGACAATGTTGTGATGGCTTGCTCAAGTTATGCAAACTGTATACATGAAATCTGCCTTGCAAGTTCTGTACCATCACTTGTAGGCACCAAGTTCATGCCTTTGTTGTGCTCAAAAGATGTGACTTATTTATTGATTACTTGGTACCTTGTGTACATTGTTTCGAACAAGTTCACCAGTAGAAAATGTTTTAGTTTCATAAAGAGGACTGAGATCTTCCTTGTGTACTGGAAAAATCTGGGGTTTCTATACCATCCTACAGTATCAGACCTGAGTGAGAAACACTCTAGTAAGTCTACAACACACATCCACCCTGAGGAATCTCAATATATGGTGCTAAAGAAGCAATCCCATCAAAGTTTTTATCCTGTTAATACTTAATATATTGCAGTTATCATATTATATAGCACCGTTTAGTTACAATTGCTCATTTTGCCTTCATACCCAGTAAATTCTTCTCTGTTCTATGTAGAAACAGGAAGTCCATCTTCCTTGCGGGAAGCATTCCCCCTTTCAACTCCTGACCCAGCTGCTCCTCCTCCCCTGCCAGGGACTTTTCCAGTGACTCATGCCTCATACATGTTTCTACATAGAGCTTAGAAGGATTCAGCTCGTCAGTTTTTAATTTCGTGATGTCACAGACCTAATGGAAAAGAGAACAATTAGCTGGGTAGAAAGGCAAAATGAGCAATTGTAAGTGCACAGTGCTGTATAATATGGTGAGTGCAATATATGAAGAGGATAAAAACTTTGATGGGAGGAGGAGGAGGGCTTCATTAAGGGCTGCAGCAATACATCTCAGCCAATGTGCTTCCTTACACTTGCCTAATTGAAGTCTATGGCTCCATTGGGGACAATTCTGAAATCTATTTTATGGATGTTCAGAACAAGTCAAGACTGGGAACCGTATGTAACATACTCTTGCCGCAGGAAACCCAAAACATCCAATATGGCCAAAACAGCTGGTCTTACTTTATCAAAGTACTTTCTCCATTACAGTCAAAGATTTAGCTGTGTCTCTCATTAACTCTAATTGAAAGTGTCCAGAATGTACATCCATTTCTGTACTAGAAGTCAAGACTAGGCAATTACTTCCTATGATCACTGCTGGTCCCAGTGGTTGAACCATCAGTGATCTGACTTGCCTACATCATCTCTAGCTGTAAATTAAATAGAAACAAATGAAGTCTTAAAGGTTGATGCAAAAATATATGAAAACTTTATTAGTACAAAACATACATATAAAATCTATAAGTACAAAGGATATGTGTAACGGAGTAGAGATAAAGAAAGGCAGCAAGGGCAAAAAGAGGTAGAAGAAACAATATGACAATTATCAAGATAAATGGGACTTGGTGTCAAGTAGAATATAGGGGGGAGGACAGGGACAACAAAACCTAGAGAGATTAATATCAGACCATGCTGTGGAGCTTAGTGCCCCATCTCCTAGTAATACAAGACCACAATTAAGGCTACAATGCCCGTCTTGTAAGCCTACAGCATAGTGGTGTGGCTATGTAGTCTCAAAACAAATCCCCATACATGCCCAGTCAATGTCCACCAAATCATTACCTCTAAAAGTAAAGATGCGCCCCACCAGGTGGTAAGGAAGGCTAGTGCCTCTTCCCTCCCGACGCACGTTTCGCAGGGAACACGTCCAGCTTTCTCAAGGGAATTATCTCTAGCTGTGTAGTTGTAATACATGAGACTGGGTTTTATTTATTTATTTATTTAAGTTTTCAACCTTGGAGCCAGTGCCATGAATGTCGCGTGTAAGTCCTACCGTATTGCTGCAGATGTTCTACTATGCAATACGAGGATTAAAAAATCATTACCGCAGCAAAAGATTTCCTTCTCTGTGGATAACAGATATCTCAATGTTTTTAAATAAAATGCTATCATTACCTAAACAATATGTCAACATTACTAAGTGGTTGGATACTAAGCACCAGATTCACTCGTGGAATATGTAGTGTATGTCGGGTCTGATGTCTAAGCTACTGTACCGTACGTACAATGGCAAAATGGGAAGATGGACCCTTTCTTCTAATGGTCTTCAATTTTTAGACCATTTTTTCTTTGTCAGGCACAAAGAGTTGCCTGTCATCAGTTTATTGAAAATGGTAAAGAAGCCTATTGTAATGTCAACGGGATTGTTCAATATTTCTATTTTTTTTTAATTCTATCCTGCATGTCTCCCTGGATTGTTGATCTCCCCAAGGATCAGACACCCACAGCTGGACCTACAGACATGCTCTGGAATCGATAAACTAACAGAAAGCATTTATTTCTCCAAAATAGCACGTAGAGGCTTCTTTTCCTTTATCTGAGCCCCAACAGTGTTATTTTTTGTGAGTGTATACGCAATGTGTATGTAGAGGGGGAATGGGTGGACAACGCCTTTAAAGGTTTGTCATCAAAAAAATGGGGTAAACATTATCTGTTCATGAATATCCATATGTTCCCATTTTTATGGATTGCTCTAAAACACCAAAAAGTATTTTCATAGATTGTTATTAATCCATGGGCATTTAAAACATTCCTCTATTTGTAATCCAAGGCCTTTACACAGTACATAACAGATCCCAATTTTCTCTTTTAAAAGGAATCTGTGAGTAGGATCAGCCCTCCTAAGTCATCTATATGGGCATGTAGGTCATAGGAAGCAGAGTAAAATGATACCTTGATATCTGCGTCTGATGTCTTATTCTAGAGAAATCCATGTTTTTCTTAATATATAAATGAGCTTTTAAGATCTATGGGGCGGACATATATCTCCCTGAGAATCTGACCACAGAGCTTATTTTATATGAAAGGAGGCGTTACCAGTGTGAGACATGTAATGACTGACAGTCTGCTCTCTGGATCTCACTGTAGAGCTGTGTTATACTTGACACATCTGCAGGTTCCTCTCAGCTTCAGCTTCCCTTTAACAAACAACCAGTGTTGCAATATTGTTGCAATACAGCAGAGCTGTGAGAGCTGCAGCAAATGTGTTTGTAAGCAGACACAGTTCAGTTCTCCTGTTCTGTGTTAGGTACACGTCTCAGACTGGTAATTCCCTATTTCATTACAATAATCTCTGGCGGAAGATTCTCAGTGAGATCTATGTCCGGCCCAGAGATCCTAACAGCTCATTTACATTTAAGAAAATCATGGATATCTTTAAAATAATACATATGAACGCAGATAGCAAGGTATCATTTTATTCAGCTTCCTATGACCTGCATGCTCATATAGATGGTGTAGGAGGGTTGATCCTAGTGACAGACTCCCTTAAAGTTAGGATTGCCAACTAGACTTTGTATTTTTCATTGATAACTTATCCAAAAATCACGGAGAGACAACATTTTTTTTTATTGATGCATTGGAAGACCATAATGGACCATTAAAATTATAAGTGCCATATAAATAAATAAATAATAATAATAATAATATATAGTTTAGAAAGAATACTGATACCAACACTCAATGTAAGTTAACCCCTTTCCGATGTGGTACGTATTAGTATGCACCACGTCGGCACCCCCTGTTCAGTGCGGGCTTCGCCGCTGAGCCCGCACTGAACTGGGCACATGTCAGCTGATTTATACAGCTGACATGTGCCACAACAGCCACATGTGGAATCACGATCCACCCGCGGCTGTTAACAGCGGCATTTAACTCACACTTCCGGGAAACGGATCCTAGGTCCCGCCCAGTGGTGACCCAGTCACATGATCGTGGGTCACCGATGTGTGGGCATGAAAACCCGGGGTCTGCAGTCCGTTCACATTTTCTGCGTCGCACAAAGACACGGTGGTTGGAACCAAAGAGCACAGATTTCCATTGGTCTAATGTAGTGTTGAGCCACCCCTGTAGTGTTCGAGTTCGGTTCGGTTCGTCGAACACCCTTGTGTTCGACGAACTGTTCGTCGAACTGTTCGTCGAACACCTTCGAACACCGTTAAAACCAATGGCAGGCAAACAAAAACACATAGAAACACATAGAAAACACCTAATGTAAGTGTTGTAGTGTTGAGCCACCCCCGTAGTGTTCGAGTTCGGTTCGGTTCGGTTCGTCGAACACCCTTGTGTTCGACGAACTGTTCGTCGAACACCTTCGAACACCGTTAAAACCAATGGCAGGCAAACAAAAACACATAGAAACACATAGAAAACACCTTGAAAGCTGTCCAAACTGCTCAGAAGACATAACTAACACATGGAAAAGTGACAAGTACATATAGTCATGCGAAAAGAAAAGAGGTGGAGGAGTAAAAGGAGGGGGAGACACAGATATAGGCATGTCATGCCCTTCTAAAGTCCAAAAAGTGAGAAGCCGACATGGCCAGTCCGTTCCTGCCCGTGCCACCTCCGTGTTGCCAGGTTTGTGCCAGAGCCGCGGTGGACCCTGACGGCCAGCCCCCCTCTCCCAATACTGGTGCCTGTCCGCTGGTGGGTCGAGCGAGCCCCCTGTGGTGGAGGCAGCTCTAAGCTTTTTAATTTAAATTGTCTCTCTAATTTGAATGAATACACTTTAAATCCTTTTGCAAGGATCTATTGGAGGGCAAGTCTCATGCCAGCAGCCGCGTAATTCCAGCTCCAGTAGGGTCCACTAAAGCTGCTGCAGTTAAAAAGCTTTTATAAGGATCGAGCTCGGCGGTCCACCGCAAGGCGTCCTACCGCTAGTCACAGCCCCTATGCCTTGGGTTCCCGCCTGATGCTCATCACTGAGTATACCGGGGTCCCGAAGCATTTCCTTTGAAAAAATTAAGTGTCCAAACTACAGGTGGTGTAGCTTGCTTAACAGCTGGGATAATCCGCTGACTAGCAGACACTGCTGCTAGGCACAAAGTATTTCCTGGGCTAGATGCAGTTAAAAATTTGTAATTAGATACTCTCGTTGGATGCTGAGAAAGCATTCCATAGAGTTTCCTGGCACGCCATATATGATTCTCTTAAAAAGCTTGGGGTAGGGGTCTAGGGGACCCTCTTATTGCCAAAATCATGGCCCTGTATCGCAATACGTCACCTAGGCTGAAGATAAATGGAACTGTAGCACCCCGAGGGCTCGGTCGCTACAGAGGTATTGCACCTCACCCAGAGGTGTGATATCTCACTCTCAGGTAAGGATGGAGTGTGGATCAGGACCCCAACACCTGCATGCATTACACCACATTGCCGTGGGGCAGGGCGACCAATATGCCCCTGAGATTGGCACGACAGTCCCTGTCCCTGGCTGGAGTGGGCGGAGGGAACACCGAGGAAGGGGAACCCTGTAGTGCAGGAGCAGGGAGGAAGCAGTTCCTGGGTGCATTGAGAAGGGAGTATAAAAGGTGGGCACCATCTTAGTTCAGTGCAGAGAAGTCTGAGCAGAAGTGACAGGGAGCAGGGGCTCTGCATGAGCTCTGCTCCGGCGGCAGGCCTAGTAACAGAGGCCCAGGCCTGGAAGAGGGAGAAGGAAGGAAGAGGAGTGGAGAAGGCTCCAGGAACGAGGAATGAAGGGATCCCAGGGGTGCGGACGGGTGAGTTGCCACCGCACGCCCGAATCCACCTGCATGGAGGGGTCAGGCAAAAGGGGGAGACCGGTCCCCGAAACTAGTGGAGGCGGGAAACGACCCTCAGCTAGAAACCGGAGGCTGTGACATTTTATGTGGCGCAGCCCCTCGCTACACCCGCTCGGAAGGCACCACATAGGGTCAGGGAAACTGGCGCCAAGTTTACCAAGAGTAGGCCCGAGGCAGCCGGACAGAAGCGTTGGTAAGAAAGGCCAGACAAAGGACACACAAAGGGGGTCCTGTGAAGCACTCCAAAGTTATCTGGGAGTTGTCTGAGCCCCTCACCTGGTGAGCACAGTACGACGTGGGCAACCGTTACCTGCAGAAGTGGTCTGGATAATAAGAACTGTGAGTAAAGGCCCTGGACTGCATCACTGACTCCGTGTCGTTACTGCTGCTGCCCTGCACCATCACCCCCATCCTCCGCATACACTGCCCTGAGGCTATACTCCTCCCGTCGGGTGTTATGCTACGCTCTGCTGCACCCACAACACCAGCCTCAGCGGTCTGCCCTGCAGCGGCGGTTCACTCTGACCGCAATCCACGGGTTGCGTAGTCGGACATTTAAACATCAAAACCACATAAATAGTTCCGCCACTGGTTTGACCGCCCTGAGCCACGGAACCGGGTCACCGCCACGGAGACTACAACCACCAGCATCCACCAAAAAGGGTCCGGCTCCGGGTGTCCCAAGGCCCAGGGGGCGCGTCAGAACATTTTCATCACCTTTCATAATCACCAATGGGACAAGGCAGGGATGTCCTCTGTCCCCTCTCTTATACATCCTAGTGACGGAGCACCTGCTCTCATCAATTCGCCATAACCCCAATATTAGGTGGATTGAGGTGGGAGGCACCGAGTACAAGTGCTCTCTATTTGCTGATGATGTCCTAGTATACAGTGGCATGTAAAAGTTTAGGCACCCCTGGTCAAAGGTAGTGTTATTGTGAACAGTTAAGCAAGTTGAAGATGAAATGATCTCTAAAAGGCCTGAAGTTAAAGATAACAGATTTCCTTTGTATTTTAGGCAAAAAATATATATTTTTTAATCTTTTACATTTTAAAAATGACGAAAAAAGGAAAATGGACCAATGCAAAAGTTTGGGCATCCTGCATGGTTAGTACCTAGTAGCACCCCCTTTTGAAAGCATCACAGCTTGTAAAAGCTTTTTGTAGCAAGACAAGAGTCTTTCAACTCTTGTTTGAGGGATTTTCATCCATTCTTCCTTGGAAAATCCTTCCAGTTCTGTGAGATTCCTTGGTCATCTTGCATGCACTGCTATTTTGAGGTCTAGCCACAGATTTTGATTGATGTTCAGATGAGGGGACTGTGAGGGCCATTGTAAAACCTTCAGCTTGCACCTTTTGAGGTAACCTATTGTGGATTTTGATGTTTGTTTAGGATCATTAACCATTTGTAGAAGCCATCCTCTTTTCAAATTCAGCTTTTTTACAGATGGTGTTATGTTTGCATCAAGAATTTGTTGAAATTTCATTGAATCCATTGTTCCCTCTACCCGTGAAATGTCCCCTGTACCATCGGCTGCAACACAACCCCAAAGCATGATTGATCTACCTCCATGCTTAATAGCTGGCGAGATGTTATTTTCCTGAAATTTGGTGAACTTTTTACTCCACACATACCTTTGATCATTGTGGCCAAAGACTTCTATTTTAACCTTTTCGATCGACAGAACTTGTTTCCAAAATGTATCAGGCTTGTTTAGATGTTCTTTTACTTACTTCTGATGCTGAATTTTATGGTGAGGCTGCAGGAGAGGTTTTCTTCTGATGACTCTTTCATGAAGGTCATATTTGTGCAGGTGTCTCTGAACAGTAGAACAATGAGCCACAAAGCTAGAGTCTGCTAAATCTTTCTTTAGGTCTTTTGAGGTTAAGCGGGGGTTCTGATTTGCCTCTCTAGCAATCGTACGAACAGCTCTCACTGAAATTTTGCTTGGTCTTCCAGACCTTATCTTGACCTTCACTGTTCCTGTTAACTGCCATTTCTTAATTACATTTCAAACTGAGGAAAGGGCAACTTGAAAACACTTTGCTATCTTCTTTTAGCCTTCTTCTGCTTTATGGGCCTCCACCATTTTCATTTTCAGAGTTCTAGGCAGCTGCTTAGAATAACCCATGGCTGCTGTTTTTTGGCATAAAGTTAGAGGAGGCTTGGTTTTTATAAAGCTGGGAAATTTTCATCACCTGGCATTTCCTAACGATGGTAGTGAACAAGCCATAACCCTAACAGACTAATTAAGGTCAGAAACCTCGGTCAAAATTATCAAAGCACACAAATCTCCAAGGGTGCCCAAACTTTTGCATAGGCCCATTTCCCTTATTGTAAATTTTTAAAATGAAAAAAAAAGGACAATATATATATTTATTTGCCTAAAATACAACTGAAATATGTCATCTTTAACAATATGCCTTTTAGAGACCATTTCATCTTCAACTTGCTTAACTGTTCACAATAACAGTGATTTTGACCAGGGATGCCCAAACTTTTACATGCCACACTGTATATCACTCAATCACATATATCCATCCCTGCTGTTATGGCTGAAATAGATCACTTTGTTACATGGTCAAATTTTAAAATCAATGCAGCGAAGTCTGAGGCCCTCGATGTCTCCCTCCAAAAATCCATACAGGATTCCATCCAGTCCAACTTTCCCTTTGCCTGGCCCTCACAGGGTATCAAATAATAGGAATTCCTATTCATAGAGACCTCTCCCGTCTATGTTATCTTAATTTTGAGCCCTTTGTTGAACAACTCAATACAGACCACGGTTGGCAAGTTAGAACTGTAAGGTTCACTACGTGAACCACTGGTGTTTTGTGGAAAAGCACATGTACACTGTGTTCCAAATTATTATGCAAAAAGTGTTTAGGAGTGATAAGGGAAGAATTTTTTTGTTTGTCAGTTAAACTCATTGATGGTGATGTGTGTCAGGGCTCTTTATATCACTGTAAGCAATTGCAGACACCTGTGCTAATTAGTTTGGCAGGTGTGTCCAATGAAAGACAAGACTACTTAAGAAGGCTGTCCCACATTATTAAGCAGCCTACATTTTCTGCCAAAAAGGGAAAGAAAAAGGATGTGTCGGCTGCTGAGAAGCAACAAATTGTGGAGTGTTTAGGTCAAGGCATGACTACAATCAACATTGCCAAGACACTTCATCCTGATCATCGCACAATCAAGAAGTATGTAGCTGATTCACAGTACACACGTGTGCGTGCTGATAAGGGCAAATTGAGGACTCTTTCCTACAGGTAATTACGTCAGGTTAAAAGAGCAGCGGCAAAAAAGCCTTGTCATAGCAGCAGACAAGTTTTTGAAGCTGCTGGTGCCTCTAAAGTCCCCCGAACAACAAGATGCAGGGTCCTTCAGAGGTTTGCAGCTGTGCATACGCCATCCTGTCGACCTCCTCTATCCACTTCACACAAGCAGAAACGGCTCCAGTGGGCCAAACATTACATGAAGACTGACTTCAAAACTGTTTTGATCACGGATGAGTGACGTGCAACGCTCAATGGTCCAGATGGATGGAGTGGAGGATGGCTGGTTGATGGACACCCCACGCAAACACGGCTACAGCGCCAATAAGGAGGAGGTGGAGTAATGTTTTGGGCTGGAATCATGGGGAGAGAGATTGTCGGCCCCTTTAGGATCCCTGAAGGGGTAAAGATGAACTCCATAATGTATGTGGAGTTTCTCAAACAGCACTTCCTGCCATGGATCAAGAAGAAGAACCGTATATTCCACAGCAAGATAATTTTCATGCATGATAATGCACCGTCTCATGCTGCACATAACACATCTGCATCTCTGGCTGATATGGGCATAAAAGGGGGCAAACTTATGATGTGACCCCCATGCTCCCCTGACCTGTACCCCATTCAGAACCTCTGGAGCACAATCAAAAGGAGTGTCTATGATGGCGGGAGGCAGTTCACATTTAAGCAACTGCTCTGGGAGGGTATTCTGTCCTCATGCAAAACAACTGAAGCAGAAACCATCCAAAACCTGACAAATTCAATGGACGAGAGAGTTCAGAAGCTCCTTTCGAACAAGGGGTCGTATGTGCAAATGTAACATCACCTAGAATAAAGTTTTGAGTTGAAAACTGTTTGATTTCAGTTTCTAATAACCTGCTAATGCTTATAATTTCAAAAATGATCATTTTTTTTGTTCTTTACTAAAATGAAAAAGTTGATCGAAGAGTGTGGGGGATCTAAGAGTGTGGCAACCCAGTAGTCAGGATTACTTCTAATTCTGACAATCTGAGGGTCATGTTGCAGGTAGTGCAGCAGGAAGGCACTTATGTGTCTTGCGCATCTAGGAGCCCCAAAATTATTTTCCGGGCTAGATGCAGCTTAAAATTATTATTAATTTTAAATCTGGTGGAGCTTAGTATAGATGGCCTAATAGAATCAGTACTGCACACTGCTACAAAGCCCAAATTATTTTCCAGCCAAAATACAGATAAACATGATTATTAATTTTAAATCTGGTGGAGCTTAGTATAGATGGCCTAATAGAATCAGTGCTGCACACTGCTACAAAGCCCAAATAATTTTCCAGCCAAGATACAGATAAACATGATTAGTAATTTTAAATCTGGTGGAGCTTAGTATAGATGGCCTAATAGAATCATTACTGCACACTGCTACAAAGCCCAAATAATTTTCCAGCCAAGATACAGATAAACATGATTAGTCATTTTAAATCTGGTGGAGCTTAGTATAGATGGCCTAATAGAATCAGTACTGCACACTGCTACAAAGCCCAAATAATTTGACAGCCAAGATACAGATAAACATGATTAGTAATTTGAAAGCTTAAAACGGTTGGTGAGGTGATTTTAACCAATCATCAAGCTTTTACTCTCCCCAGGATGACACAGGGGTAGAAAAGTCGTTTCGGATCCATGATTTGTTCATCTTTATGAACGTGAGTCTGTCTACATTATCAGTGGAGAGCCGCGTGCGCTTATCTGTCAGCACACCACCAGCAGCGCTGAACACACGTTCAAACAGAATGCTGGCTGCAGGGCATGACAAGATCTCCAAGGCGTAAGTGGCGAGCTCTGGCCATTTATCCAGATTGGAAGCCCAAAAAGAGCAAGGGTCCAGAGACACAGTCATGACTTCAATGTTTACTTGGAGATACTCCTGTACCATTGTCTCTAGGCGTTGACTATGTGTCAGACTTCTTGTCTCCTGTGGCCTTGCAAAGGATGGGCTAAAAAAAGTGGTGAAATGATTCCGCAAAATTGATGTTACCAGCAGATACTGTGTTTCTGTTACGGTTAGTGTTGAGCGATACCTTCCGATATCGGGAAATATCGGATCGGATTGGATCGGACCGATACCGAAAAAGTATCGGATATCGCCGATTCCGATACCGGAAACCAATGCAAGTCAATGGGACATAAATATCGGAATTAAAATAAACCCTTTCTTTCCTTGTAGGTTATTTCTACATGAAGGAAAACAACTAAGAATAATGTAGAATGTATGGGGGGAGGTGGGGGAGACAATAAAGGCATAGAGGTTTAGCCCAGTCAAATGGAATAGCAGGAATTAATATTTTTTTATTATGTTCTGAGTTACGGAAATATTAACTATGTTAAGTATTTTTATATTTTGTCAGATATTTATGTTTCACTACTTCCATGCTCTTCACCTTCTTTTTTACTTCTCCCACACTTTCTCCTTCATCATCCTCAGCATCTTTTTCATCCACTTCTTCTTCACCTTCTTCTTCTTCACCTTCTTCGTATTATTCTTTTTTTTACATTCTTCATATTCTACTTCTTCATCTTCTTCATATTCTTCTTCTTCATCATATTCTTATTTGTGACAGGCATTCCTGTAGTTGTTATCTATAAAAGGTTGGACATTACACCTTTCGTTCTGCCCGTCACAAAAGATTTACAACAGGATTTGTCCGCGTTCAGTTTGGCCTGCAGCAGCAGGTCTTTTCCAGGGGCACCACGAGGAGGAACGGACTCACCCCCATACACTGCTTAGTCATCTTCTGCTTATAATTTAGATATTATCTTTTGCTCTGATTTTTAGTCTTATGCTTAATGTTCTTCCGCTTTTTGTTCTGCAGCTTCTTGTATTTCTGCTTCTTGGTTTTCTGTCTCTTGTTTTTCTGTATCTTGGTGCTTGTCTTCTCTTCTTTGTCTTCTTGGTCAACTTCTTCAGGGTCATCTTCTTGGTCTTCTTCGGGGTGGTCTTCAGGGTCGTCGTCTTCGGGGGTCCTCGTCTTCGGGGTCCTCGTCTTCTTCGGGTTGGTCTTCTGGGTCCTCGTCTTCGGGGTCCTCGTCTTCTTCGGGGTGGTCTTCAGGGTCCTCGTCTTCTTCGGGGTGGTCTTCAGGGTCCTCGTCTTCTTCGGGGTGGTCTTCAGGGTCCTCGTCTTCAGGGTCATTGTCTTCGGGGTCCTCGTCTTCTTAGGGTTGGTCTTCAGGGTCCTCGTCTTCAGGGTCCTCGTCAGGGAGATCCAGAGTGATTACCAAGAACCATTTCAAAAAGCTTGAACTTGGAAATGTAGCAGAAGGTACAAGAAAGCTGAGGAACTACCGAGGACCAGCTGACGGTACTGGAACCCGGATGGATAGCAGAAGGTACAAGAGCCAATGGAACTACCGAGGACCAGCTGATGTTACTGGAACTCGGTTACTAAGCAGGAGGTACCTGTGCCAGAAAGCACTACCAAGGACCAGCAGACGTTGGTGGAACTTGGATACCGAGAAGGAGGCACCTAATCCAAAGGCACTGCCGAGAACCAGCTGACGGTACTGGAACCCGGATGGGTAGCAGAAGGTACAAGAGCCAATGGAACTACCGAGGACCAGCTGATGTTACTGGAACCCGGATGGGTAGCAGAAGGTACAAGAGCCAATGGAACTACCGAGGACCAGCTGATGTTACTGGAACTCGGTTACTAAGCAGGAGGTACCTGTGCCAGAAAGCACTACCAAGGACCAGCAGACGTTGGTGGAACTTGGATACCGAGAAGGAGGCACCTAATCCAAAGGCACTGCCGAGAACCAGCTGACGGTACTGGAACCCGGATGGGTAGCAGAAGGTACCCATGTAAAAAAAAAGTTCAAGGCCGCGAGCCGGCCGCAGTTACCAAAACCCACAGTCCTACAGAGGGTGCTTGTCCTATTGGCACTATGGAACCAGCCTTCATTGCCAGATCCCGCAGCCCACATAGGAGTCACCTAAACTGCAGGCACCATAGAGTCGGCTAACCCGACCGCAACACGACAGGACAACGCATTGGAGGCAAAGTGACGTTGACACTACCCGGAAACAGCTGGCGTGCTGGAACCAGGCTGGGCAGGAGGGAGTACCCGTGCCAAAGACACTGCCGAGAACCAGCTGACGGTACTGGAACCCGGATGGGTAGCAGAAGATACAAGAGCAAATGGAACTACCGAGGACCAGCTGACGGTACTGGAACCCGGATGGGTAGCAGAAGGTACAAGAGCCAATGGAACTACCGAGGACCAGCTGATGTTACTGGAACTCGGTTACTAAGCAGGAGGTACCTGTGCCAGAAAGCACTACCAAGGACCAGCAGACGTTGGTGGAACTTGGATACCGAGAAGGAGGCACCTAATCCAAAGGCACTGCCGAGAACCAGCTGACGGTACTGGAACCCGGATGGGTAGCAGAAGGTACCCATGTAAAAAAAAAGTTCAAGGCCGCGAGCCGGCCGCAGTTACCAAAACCCACAGTCCTACAGAGGGTGCTTGTCCTATTGGCACTATGGAACCAGCCTTCATTGCCAGATCCCGCAGCCCACATAGGAGTCACCTAAACTGCAGGCACCATAGAGTCGGCTAACCCGACCGCAACACGACAGGACAACGCATTGGAGGCAAAGTGACGTTGACACTACCCGGAAACAGCTGGCGTGCTGGAACCAGGCTGGGCAGGAGGGAGTACCCGTGCCAAAGACACTGCCGAGAACCAGCTGACGGTACTGGAACCCGGATGGGTAGCAGAAGATACAAGAGCAAATGGAACTACCGAGGACCAGCTGACGGTACTGGAACCCGGATGGGTAGCAGAAGGTACAAGAGCCAATGGAACTACCGAGGACCAGCTGATGTTACTGGAACTCGGTTACTAAGCAGGAGGTACCTGTGCCAGAAAGCACTACCAAGGACCAGCAGACGTTGGTGGAACTTGGATACCGAGAAGGAGGCACCTAATCCAAAGGCACTGCCGAGAACCAGCTGACGGTACTGGAACCCGGATGGGTAGCAGAAGGTACCCATGTAAAAAAAAAGTTCAAGGCCGCGAGCCGGCCGCAGTTACCAAAACCCACAGTCCTACAGAGGGTGCTTGTCCTATTGGCACTATGGAACCAGCCTTCATTGCCAGATCCCGCAGCCCACATAGGAGTCACCTAAACTGCAGGCACCATAGAGTCGGCTAACCCGACCGCAACACGACAGGACAACGCATTGGAGGCAAAGTGACGTTGACACTACCCGGAAACAGCTGGCATGCTGGAACCAGGCTGGGCAGGAGGGAGTACCCGTGCCAAAGACACTGCCGAGAACCAGCTGACGGTACTGGAACCCGGATGGGTAGCAGAAGATACAAGAGCAAATGGAACTACCGAGGACCAGCTGACGGTACTGGAACCCGGATGGGTAGCAGAAGGTACAAGAGCCAATGGAACTACCGAGGACCAGCTGATGTTACTGGAACTCGGTTACTAAGCAGGAGGTACCTGTGCCAGAAAGCACTACCAAGGACCAGCAGACGTTGGTGGAACTTGGATACCGAGACGGAGGCACCTAATCCAAAGGCACTGCCGAGAACCAGCTGACGGTACTGGAACCCGGATGGGTAGCAGAAGGTACCCATGTAAAAAAAAAGTTCAAGGCCGCGAGCCGGCCGCAGTTACCAAAACCCACAGTCCTACAGAGGGTGCTTGTCCTATTGGCACTATGGAACCAGCCTTCATTGCCAGATCCCGCAGCCCACATAGGAGTCACCTAAACTGCAGGCACCATAGAGTCGGCTAACCCGACCGCAACACGACAGGACAACGCATTGGAGGCAAAGTGACGTTGACACTACCCGGAAACAGCTGGCGTGCTGGAACCAGGCTGGGCAGGAGGGAGTACCCGTGCCAAAGACACTGCCGAGAACCAGCTGACGGTACTGGAACCCGGATGGGTAGCAGAAGATACAAGAGCAAATGGAACTACCGAGGACCAGCTGACGGTACTGGAACCCGGATGGGTAGCAGAAGGTACAAGAGCCAATGGAACTACCGAGGACCAGCTGATGTTACTGGAACTCGGTTACTAAGCAGGAGGTACCTGTGCCAGAAAGCACTACCAAGGACCAGCAGACGTTGGTGGAACTTGGATACCGAGAAGGAGGCACCTAATCCAAAGGCACTGCCGAGAACCAGCTGACGGTACTGGAACCCGGATGGGTAGCAGAAGATACAAGAGCAAATGGAACTACCGAGGACCAGCTGACGGTACTGGAACCCGGATGGGTAGCAGAAGATACAAGAGCAAATGGAACTACCGAGGACCAGCTGACGGTACTGGAACCCGGATGGGTAGCAGAAGGTACAAGAGCAAATGGAACTACCGAGGACCAGCTGACGGTACTGGAACCCGGATGGGTAGCAGAAGATACAAGAGCAAATGGAACTACCGAGGACCAGCTGACGGTACTGGAACCCGGATGGGTAGCAGAAGGTACAAGAGCCAATGGAACTACCGAGGACCAGCTGATGTTACTGGAACTCGGTTACTAAGCAGGAGGTACCTGTGCCAGAAAGCACTACCAAGGACCAGCAGACGTTGGTGGAACTTGGATACCGAGAAGGAGGCACCTAATCCAAAGGCACTGCCGAGAACCAGCTGACGGTACTGGAACCCGGATGGGTAGCAGAAGATACAAGAGCAAATGGAACTACCGAGGACCAGCTGACGGTACTGGAACCCGGATGGGTAGCAGAAGGTACAAGAGCCAATGGAACTACCGAGGACCAGCTGATGTTACTGGAACTCGGTTACTAAGCAGGAGGTACCTGTGCCAGAAAGCACTACCAAGGACCAGCAGACGTTGGTGGAACTTGGATACCGAGAAGGAGGCACCTAATCCAAAGGCACTGCCGAGAACCAGCTGACGGTACTGGAACCCGGATGGGTAGCAGAAGATACAAGAGCAAATGGAACTACCGAGGACCAGCTGACGGTACTGGAACCCGGATGGGTAGCAGAAGATACAAGAGCAAATGGAACTACCGAGGACCAGCTGACGGTACTGGAACCCGGATGGGTAGCAGAAGGTACAAGAGCCAATGGAACTACCGAGGACCAGCTGATGTTACTGGAACTCGGTTACTAAGCAGGAGGTACCTGTGCCAGAAAGCACTACCAAGGACCAGCAGACGTTGGTGGAACTTGGATACCGAGAAGGAGGCACCTAATCCAAAGGCACTGCCGAGAACCAGCTGACGGTACTGGAACCCGGATGGGTAGCAGAAGGTACCCATGTAAAAAAAAAGTTCAAGGCCGCGAGCCGGCCGCAGTTACCAAAACCCACAGTCCTACAGAGGGTGCTTGTCCTATTGGCACTATGGAACCAGCCTTCATTGCCAGATCCCGCAGCCCACATAGGAGTCACCTA
The DNA here is from genome assembly GCF_046119375.1 of Phyllobates terribilis. Classification (NCBI taxonomy): domain Eukaryota; kingdom Metazoa; phylum Chordata; class Amphibia; order Anura; family Dendrobatidae; genus Phyllobates; species Phyllobates terribilis. Next base: position 214,903,254 of record NW_027362767.1, on the reverse strand, counting down.
AACTGCAGGCACCATAGAGTCGGCTAACCCGACCGCAACACGACAGGACAACGCATTGGAGGCAAAGTGACGTTGACACTACCCGGAAACAGCTGGCGTGCTGGAACCAGGCTGGGCAGGAGGGAGTACCCGTGCCAAAGACACTGCCGAGAACCAGCTGACGGTACTGGAACCCGGATGGGTAGCAGAAGGTACAAGAGCCAATGGAACTGCCGAGAACCAGCTGGCGGTGCTGGAGCCCAGGGTAAATACTAAAAACAGAAGAGCCAGAGGTGTATTTGGAGGAGGTTTTAAATCCGTACTACAGTGGATGTGGACAAAGCAGGAGAATTTGCCGGACACACAGCTGGGGATCAGCTGACGTTACTGAATCCCAATAACACTGGAGCAAGCGTTGACTGTGCAGACGGCACTTCTGAGCAGCAACTAGCGGTATTGGAGCCCAGGGTAAATACTAAAAACGGAGGAGCCAGAGGTGTAATTGGAGCAAGTTTTAAATAAGTAGCACAGTGAATATGGACAGAGCAGGAGAAATTGCCGTGAACACAGCAGGGGAACAGCTGACGTTACCGAACCCCAATAACACCGCAGCAAGTGTTGACTGTGCAGACGGCACTTCCGAGCGCCAACTGGCGGTGCTGGAGCCCAGGGATAAGAATGAAAACAGAGGAGCCAGAGGTGTAATTCGAGCAACTTTAAAATGTGTAGTACAGTGGATGTGGACAAAGCAGGAGAAATTGCCGTCCGCACAGCAGGAGAACAGCTGACGTTACTGAACCCCAATAACACGGCAGCAAGTGTTGACTGTGCAGACAGCACTTCCGAGCGCCAACTGGCGGTGTTGGAGCCCAGGGTAAATACTAAAAACGGAGGAGCCAGAGGTGTAATTGGAGCAAGTTTTAAATAAGTAGCACAGTGAATATGGACAGAGCAGGAGAAATTGCCGTGAACACAGCAGGGGAACAGCTGACGTTACCGAACCCCAATAACACCGCAGCAAGTGTTGACTGTGCAGACGGCACTTCCGAGCGCCAACTGGCGGTGCTGGAGCCCAGGGATAAGAATGAAAACAGAGGAGCCAGAGGTGTAATTGGAGCAACTTTAAAATCTGTAGTAGTGAGAATGTGGACAGAGCAGGAGAAATTGCCGTCCGCACAGCAGGGGAACAGCTGACGTTACTGAACCCCAATAACATGGTAGCAAGTGTTGACTGTGCAGACAGCACTTCCGAGCGCCAACTGGCGGTGCTGGAGCCCAGGGATAAGAATGAAAACAGAGGAGCCAGAGGTGTAATTGGAGCAACTTTAAAATCTGTAGTAGTGAGAATGTGGACAGAGCAGGAGAAATTGCCGTCCGCACAGCAGGGGAACAGCTGACGTTACTGAACCCCAATAACACGGCAGCAAGTGTTGACTGTGCAGACAGCACTTCCGAGCGCCAACTGGCGGTGTTGGAGCCCAGGGTAAATACTAAAAACGGAGGAGCCAGAGGTGTAATTGGAGCAAGTTTTAAATAAGTAGCACAGTGAATATGGACAGAGCAGGAGAAATTGCCGTGAACACAGCAGGGGAACAGCTGACGTTACTGAACCCCAATAACATGGTAGCAAGTGTTGACTGTGCAGACGGCACTTCCGAGCGCCAACTGGCGGTGCTGGAGCCCAGGGATAAGAATGAAAACAGAGGAGCCAGAGGTGTAATTCGAGCAACTTTAAAATGTGTAGTACAGTGGATGTGGACAAAGCAGGAGAAATTGCCGTCCGCACAGCAGGAGAACAGCTGACGTTACTGAACCCCAATAACACGGCAGCAAGTGTTGACTGTGCAGACGGCACTTCCGAGCGCCAACTGGCGGTGCTGGAGCCCAGGGATAAGAATGAAAACAGAGGAGCCAGAGGTGTAATTCGAGCAACTTTAAAATGTGTAGTACAGTGGATGTGGACAAAGCAGGAGAAATTGCCGTCCGCACAGCAGGAGAACAGCTGACGTTACTGAACCCCAATAACACGGCAGCAAGTGTTGACTGTGCAGACAGCACTTCCGAGCGCCAACTGGCGGTGTTGGAGCCCAGGGTAAATACTAAAAACGGAGGAGCCAGAGGTGTAATTGGAGCAAGTTTTAAATAAGTAGCACAGTGAATATGGACAGAGCAGGAGAAATTGCCGTGAACACAGCAGGGGAACAGCTGACGTTACCGAACCCCAATAACACCGCAGCAAGTGTTGACTGTGCAGACGGCACTTCCGAGCGCCAACTGGCGGTGCTGGAGCCCAGGGATAAGAATGAAAACAGAGGAGCCAGAGGTGTAATTGGAGCAACTTTAAAATCTGTAGTAGTGAGAATGTGGACAGAGCAGGAGAAATTGCCGTCCGCACAGCAGGGGAACAGCTGACGTTACTGAACCCCAATAACATGGTAGCAAGTGTTGACTGTGCAGACAGCACTTCCGAGCGCCAACTGGCGGTGCTGGAGCCCAGGGATAAGAATGAAAACAGAGGAGCCAGAGGAGTAATTGGAGCAACTTTAAAATGTGTAGTACAGTGGATGTGGACAAATCAGGAGAAATTGCCGTCCGCACAGCAGGAGAACAGCTGACGTTACTGAACCCCAATAACACGGCAGCAAGTGTTGACTGTGCAGACGGCACTTCCGAGCGCCAACTGGCGGTGTTGGAGCTCAGGGATTACAGTTCAGGTGGTAGAAACATGAACAGAACAGGAGACCTGGATACTGTTGCCAACCAATTATTTATTCTGGAAGAGGACTGGCAAATTCATGAGAGATCCAGGCCTTGTTCATTTTGAGAAAAGTAAGCCGGTCAACGTTATCGGAGGATAGTCGCATGCGACGGTCTGTTAGTACACCACCTGCGGCACTAAAGACGCGTTCCGATAATACACTAGCAGCAGGGCAAGCTAGCACCTCCAGTGCATACTGACTAAGCTCTGGCCATGTATCCAGCTTACAGACCCAAAACTTGAAGGGAGAAGAGCCGTCTGGGAGTACACTAAGAGGGCAAGACATGTAGTCTGTCACCATCTGACGGAAACGTTGCCTCCTGCTGACTGGAGCTGTCTGTGATGGTGTAGACATTTGTGGCGGCGGGGACACAAAACTTTGCCACATTTCGGCCATACTGGTCTTGCCTTGTGCTGAGGCGCTGCTTCTGCTCCCTCTTTGTGCAGAGCTTCCTCCACTGCCTCGACGCACTGAGCTGCTTTGTAAAGCACTAGCAGCACTGCTCTCGGTTGGAATGGAGAACATGATGGAATGCACCAGTGCGTCTTGGTACTCCCGCATTTTACGCTCCCGGTTCAATGGTGTTATGAGGCTTTGTAAGTTGTCCCGGTAGCGAGGATCTAGGAGGGTGGACACCCAATAATCAGCCGTGTTGAGAATGTGGGCGATGCGGCGGTCGTTTCTGAGGCACTGCAGCATGAAATCAACCATGTGCTGCAGACTGCCAACTGGCCAAGAAACGCTGTCCCCTGCTTGAGGCGTGATCTCTGCCTGCTCTGCATCACCCCACCCTCGCTCTAGATACTGACTACTAGAGCATTGTGTACCTCCCTCCTCTGGACAGATGTCTTCCTCATCCATTGACTCCTCCTCATCCTCCTCACAAAGTGTCCCCTGCCTAGGCCTTTGTGAGGAACCACGTTGCGCAGACTGTAGAGAAGCAGATGGCATTTGTGACTCCTCATCCTCCACCTCTTCCAAAACCTCGTCCCTTAGTGCTTGCAGTGTTTTTTCAAGCAGGCAGATAAGGGGGATAGTCATGCTGACTAGTGCATCATCTGCACTCGCCATCCGCGTGGAATAATCGAAGGCACGCAAAACGTGGCAAATGTCCTTCATAGAGGCCCACTCAGTGGTGGTGAAGTGTGAACGGCGCGCACTGCGACTTGTTTGCGCCTGCTGCAGCTGGTACTCCATTACTGCTGCCTGCTGCTCACACAACCTCTCCAACATATGTAACGTTGAATTCCACCTGGTGGGTAGGTCACATATGATGCGATGTTCCGGAAGACATAATCGGCGCTGCAGAGCTGCAATGCGTGATCTTGCATTGCTGGAACGCCGCAAGTGAGCGCACTCTATGCGGACCTTGTGAAGCAGTGCATCAAGATCCGGATAGTCCCTCAAAAAACTCTGCACGACCAAGTTGAGCACATGTGCCAGACATGGGATGTGAGTGAGGTTGCCTAGGCCCAGAGCTGCCACCAGATTTCGGCCATTGTCACACACTACCATGCTTGGCTGGAGATTCGCTGGCACAAACCACACGTCACTCTGCTGCTTGATGGCATTCCAGAGCTCCTGCGCTGTGTGGCTTCGATTCCCCAAAGAAATTAATTTTAATACGGCCTGTTGACGTTTGGCCACGGCTGTGCTCATATCGGTCATCATAACAGGTAACCGTTCACGGGTCGATGTGGAGGTAGACCGTGACGGCTCCTGCAGCGCTGATTCAGAGGAACTGGAGTATGAGGAGGAGTCAATGTGTACAGACTGGATTCCTGCAATCCTTGGAGTTGGCAGAACACGTACAGCGCCACTCTCAAGATCTGTACCCGGCTCCACAACATTTACCCAATGGGCAGTGAGGGAAAGGTATCGTCCCTGTCCATGCTTACTGGTCCACGCATCAGTGGTCAGGTGGACCTTGCTACTGACGGCGTTTTGTAGCGCATGTTTAATTTTTCCCTCCACATGATGTTGCAGGGCAGGGACGGCTTGCCTGCTGAAATAAAAGCGGCTGGGCACGTTGTATTGTGGGACTGCCAATGCCATAAAGTTACGGAATGTGTCAGTCTCCACCAGCCTGAATGATAGCATTTCAAGGGCCAGTAGTTTAGCAATGCCAGCATTCAGAGCCTGTGCTCGGGGGTGGTTTGCCGAGTATGGGCGCCTTTTCTCCCATGCCTGTGCTAACGATGGCTGTAGACTGGCCTGGGAGTGTGAGGATGACTGGGAAAGTGGTGCTGTGGGTGGAATTACACTGTGTCTCTGTACAACAGTGCCAGAGATTCTTCCATGGCGATCCTGTGAGGAAGCCGAACCAGCTGTGTGTGAGCTGGAGGAAGAGGCTACAACACGAGCTGAAGAGGTGGTAGGTGGCGCTGTAGGTTGGCCTAGGTCTTCAGTGTGTTTGTGTAACTCCACCACGTGCTTGGTCCGCACATGTTTCCACATATTTGTGGTATTGAGGTTGCTGACACTTTTCCCTCTTTTCACCTTCTGATTACACAGCTTGCATTTGACAAAGCAAATGTCATCTGCAACTGTGTCAAAAAAGGACCAGGCACTGCAAGTCTTGGGAGCGCCCGCTTTGGATTTTGGAAGAGCCATGCTCCTAATGGGTGCCGAAGTGGAGGCTACAGGCAACCAAGTCTGCCCCCTCCCTCTCCCTCCTTTTTGGGCCGTTCGGGGAATCTCTTCCTCAGAGCTGCTCCCACCACCTTCCTGTCCCTCACGCCATGATGGGTCAAGGACCTCATCATCTACACCACCCTCTTCAAACAACTGCTTCTCCTGGGTAGTCTCGACAGCACAGTACGCACCAGAAAGTGGCACCTGAGTCTCATCATCAGATGCGTACTGAGGTGTGCTGCTGACCATAGGCACTGGCCCACCCGCCTCTTCAGATTCAGAGAGACAAAACGGTTGCGCATCACTGCATACTACCTCTTCTTCAAATTCTCGAATTCTGCTTGGCTGGCCCCCTCTTTCCAAGCCAAGAGATTCAGAGAACAGAAGTAGAGATGGCTCCTGTCCAGGGCTCTCTGACTGCCTGGGCAATTTGGCAGGTGGTGAAGAGACAGATGGGTGCTCTTCAGTGCTCAGGACCTGAGAGGATCTGGAACTAATTGAAGTCGATGCGTTAGCTGCCATCCATCCGACAACGGCTTCAATTTGGTCCTCGCGCAGCAGTGGGGTACGGCTAGCTCCTACAAAGCTGCGCATAAAGGACTGTTCCCTGGTAAAACTGGGGGATGCTGAGTCACTGGTGCCCGCAGCAGGCACAGAATCCCCACGTCCTCTCCCTGCAGGCACAGAATCCTCACGTCCTCTCCCTGCAGAAACTCCACGCCCACGCCCACGACCACGACCACATGCCTTACTCCCTGCCTTCTTCATCTTGGTAGACTGATAAAGATAGGCAGAAAAGTACTAAGGGCTTAGTGTGCTTATTCCTGAACAGCTGCTAACAGGTATAAGAAACACTAATTTTATAAAGTGTGGACTAGACTTTAATATGAGCTAATGTGGCCTACACAACTGTAAAGTGGAGTGTTTGGTGAACTTTATTTAGGTTTTTTTTGTCACAAAAAGACACTGGATGTGCCTAAAGATGTAATAACGATAGTATCACAAACTTTTTGTAGCTATTACAATGTAGGAAGGTAACCTACAATGCAATAGATGAGGCTGCAAAAAATAGGCTAATACTAATCTGGCTGGGGCTGCAGGGCCCAATGCTGCAGAAAGGCTCCTCTATCTACTCCTATATAGTGTGTTTGGAATCAATTTAGCTGAATATGGATGGAACCACCACACTAATAGGAGATATCAGGAAAAATTATGAATTGGCAATAAAGGACAATGTATGAGGCAGTGACACACACTGAGTGCACTACAACCAGACGGGGTTGAAGCACACACTACAGGGTGAGCTGCACTCACACACCAGACCTTGCAGACAGCGGTGAACACTACAGATGCAGAGCACTGTGCACTAGTGCTGCAAGACGGAAAAAAAATTCTCTATCTACTCCTATATAGTGTGTTTGGAACCAATTTAGCTGAATACAGATGGAACCACCACACTAATAGGAGATATCAGGAAAAATTATGAATTGGCAATAAAGGACAATGTATGAGGCAGTGACACACACTGAGTGCACTACAACCAGACGGGGTTGAAGCACACACTACAGGGTGAGCTGCACTCACACACCAGACCTTGCAGACAGCGGTGAACAGTACAGATGCAGAGCACTGTGCACTAGTGCTGCAAGACGGAAAAAAATTTCTCTATCTACTCCTATATAGTGTGTTTGGAACCAATTTAGCTGAATACAGATGGAACCACCACACTAATAGGAGATATCAGGAAAAATTATGAATTGGCAATAAAGGACAATGTATGAGGCAGTGACACACACTGAGTGCACTACAACCAGACGGGGTTGAAGCACACACTACAGGGTGAGCTGCACTCACACACCAGACCTTGCAGACAGCGGTGAACAGTACAGATGCAGAGCACTGTGCACTAGTGCTGCAAGACGGAAAAAAATTTCTCTATCTACTCCTATATAGTGTGTTTGGAACCAATTTAGCTGAATACAGATGGAACCACCACACTAATAGGAGATATCAGGAAAAATTATGAATTGGCAAAAAAGGACAATGTATGAGGCAGTGACACACACTGAGTGCACTACAACCAGACTTGGCTGAAGCACACACTACAGGGTGAGCTGCACTCACACACACAGACCTTGCAGATAGCGGTGAACAGCACAGGGAACTGTGCACTAGCACTGCAAGGCACAGTGATTTAGAAAGTAGCTTGGGTAAAGGAGTATAGAGCAAATAGGTAGCTAAAACTGTCCCTCAGAACAACAGCGTCCTATCCCTAACTGAATTCACAGCAGAGTGAGCTCAAAATGGCGGCGGTGGCTTTTATAGTGCATCATGACATCATTTCAGCAGCCAATCACAGCCATGCCATTAGTTAAGATGCCTACATGCCTAACAGGATGTGCCCACACTTCTTAGGATCCTCATTGGCTGAATAAAATGAAAATGTCTCATTGCATTATGGGAACTTCCGATTCCGGTATACGATATTGCAATAGTATCGGAATTAAGTATCGGAATTCCGATACCGCGAATATCGGCCGATACCCGATATTTCAGTATCGGAATGCTCAACACTAGTTACGGTTTGAGTACTGAACACTCGACGGTCCCACGGTTGGCAAGTTGGAACTGTGAGATTCACTACGTGCACCACTGGTGTTTTGTGGAAAAGCACATGTAAGATTCCGCAGCAGTCTCTGCTGATACTCCTGCATGCGTGCATCCCTTTCTATGGCAGAAATAATTTCTGCAAATTTACTTTTGTACCGGGGATCTAACAGTGTGGCAACCCAGTAGTCAGGATTATTTCTAATTCTCACAATTCGAGGGTCATGTTGCAGGTAGTGCAGCAAGAAGGCACTCATGTGTCTTGCGCATCCTGGAGCACCAAGTCCCTGTTGTGCTGGTGGTGAGGTAACAATCATGCTTCCTTCCTCTGTCCTCTCCCCCCAACCTCGCACAACAGAAATGTGATCAAGGTCTCCCTCATCTGATGAGTCTTCCATCAGTTCGTCCTCCACTTCTTCCTGGGCTCCTGCACCTTCCTCACTAGTTTGGCTGCTACCATGCGCCCTGGTAAAACCATCTCACCCACCCTCACATGCCTGCCGCCTTGGTGCTGCCAACCGTCTGGACCTTGCAGATGTTAGCCCTTCCGCATACAACTCCTCCTCTACTTCCTCCACCTCCTCTTGTGCCACCACCTGACTCCGAAATCTTTTTAACATGTGCTCCAGCATGTAAATCACCGGAATAGTCATGCTGATAATGGCATCGTCAGCACTAAACATCTTCGTCGCCATTTCAAAACTGTGCAGAAGGGTGCATAGGTCCCTGATCTGAGACCACTCCTCCAGCGTGATTTGCTCCACCTCTGGATCTCGTTGGCCCAGGCTATACGTCAGAACGTATTGCACCAGGGCTTGTCGGTGCTGCCACAGTCGCTGCTACATGTGCAGAGTTGAATTCCACCGGGTAGGCACATTGCATTTTAGCCGGTGAAGTGTCAGGCCCAAAGACTTCTGTAGAGATGTAAGTCGCTGAGCTGCGGGATGCGAACGGCGGAAGTGAGCACACTGTGTCCGTGCCCTCTGCAAAAGGCCATCTAGTCCGGGATAGTGGGCTAAAAATTGCTGGACAACCAGGTTCAACACGTGAGCGATACAAGGCATGTGTATGACATTGCCCCGGCGAAGGGCAGCACCCAGGTTTGCAGCATTGTCGCACACTGCCTTCCCTGGTTTCAGGTCCAGTGGAGACAACCATTCATGAAATTGGTTCTCCAGAGCTGACCACAACTCTTCAGCTGTGTGACTCACATTTCCCAGACATTTCAAAGTAAAAACCACCTGATGACGTTGAGCCCTACTGCCAGCATAGTAGAAGGTGTGCAGGATCCCTTCTGCGCAGTTAGAAAGCTTGTGGCATGACCAGACAGGCTTTGGGTGCAGGTGGAGGACCGAGAGGAGGTTGAGGAGGCAGAAGCAGTGGAGGAACTTTGAGATAAAGAGGATTGATGCACAACTCGTGGGGACGGCAAGACTGGGACAGCAGCCCCTTGTCCTGCTGTCACCATAGTTACCCAGTGCCCAGTCAGCGACATGTAACACCCCTGTCCATGCCTACTCGTCCAAGTGTCTGTGGTGAAATGCACCCTGACACACACAGAGTTTCTCAAAGAAGCGGTGATGTTGTGTGCAACATGCTGGTGGAGCGCAGGCACACCTTTCTTTGAGAAGTAGTGCCGACTGGGCATCTGGTACTGGGGCACTGCGACGGACATAAGGTCTCGAAAATCCTCTGTGTCCACCAGGCGGAAAGGCAGCATTTCTGTAGCCAAGAGCTTGCAGATGGTGAAATTCAACCTCTTAGCTTTCTCATGGCTAGGAGGAAATGGTCTTTTACTTGTCCACATCTTAGGGACCGAGGGCTGGCTGTTGTGCTTAGACGGGGTTGATAAGGGTGTCCCCGGCAAACTGCCGGTCTATGAGGAAGATGCAGGCGGACATGTTAGGTTGCCTTGATCCAAAGGTGGTGCTATCGATGTCGGACAGCGCTCAACACCAGCTGGTGTTACCACCTCCAAAGAAAATGATGACCTGCTAATAACGCTGGCTGTTGCGGGTAAAGAGGTGGCAGGTCTGCGTCCCAAAACAGGTGTGACTGCTGTCCCCCCAGTCACAGAGGATGAAGAGGCCGCGGATGCACAAGATGGGGCAGACGGTGGTAGGCCCGGCCGGCTAGGCTGCATTGTAGCACAGTGAGCTTCCCACTGCAACTTATGCTTCATGTCCATGTGCCGGTTCATGCATGACGTACTCAAACTATGCATTTTTTGGCCTCTACTTAGCTTTTGCTGACAAATGTTACTGATAACACGAGTTGGGTCTTCCTTATCGATCTGAAAAAATGCCCAGGCCATGCAAGGCTTAGCACCCATGCGACCAGAAGAGCCACCACGACCTGTGGTCAGAGGCAGAGTTGTGTTTGAGGATGGAGTTGTTGACGTGCTTCCAGTACTACGTCTCTGTCCAGGAAGGCGCAACCTGACCTCGCCGTCACTAGCATCCTACGCCACCTCCTCTGCTGACCTCATCTCTTGGCTGACTGTGGGTTGACAGTAAGTGGGATCTCCAACCTCGTCATCATCACCCTGTGTGTTATCACACCCGTCGTCCTCAGAGCCAACCTGTTCCTGCCCTGACAAAAAACTAAAGTTGTCACTCCAATCAGGTATTTGAGTCTCATCATCATCTTCCTCATTGTCTCCACCAATAGGAGTTACAGTTTGGGAATGAGGGTCTACATTATGGTCAGAACCTTCTGCGTCTGGTCCTGGATCTGACTCATAAAGATTCTGGGCATCAGTGCAGATCATTTCCTCATCTGGATTCACAGAAGCTCTGGAGCCGACCTCTGATTTCCAGGTTATAGTATGAGTAAACAGCTATGCAGACTCAACCATCTGTTCTACCCCATACACAGACGGGCAGCTGGAGATTTGGGAGCTGTGAGGAAGCAAGTGCGATTGGGGTGACACCTCTGAGGACTGGAGTATTTGTGATGTTGAAGTTGAGGTGGAGGAGAGCCCACTTTAAGGAGCACTTGATATCCGTTGAAGCACCTGCTCTTTTTGTGCCTCATCTGGAATTTGTAGCGATTGGCGTGGCCGTAAGAAAGGGATCTTATCACATTGTCCTCTAAAAGAAGTAGACATTTTAGTTTGGCTGGAAGATGGTCTTTCTTCTGCAGATGTTATTGTTGCTTTAACACCTTCCCCACGGACACAACCTTTTTTCCCCATCCCAACACGCCAATTCCCCTTTCCACCAGCAGCAGGCCTTTTTCCACTCATTTTGGTGGTTAACTAATTCACAACTCTGGAGTTGTTTGCACAAAAAAACAATGGATGGGAACCGAGCAGAGCTGAGTGGCCAAACTGTGGTATTAGGCCAAAAGTATTGGCTGGGTTAGATGCAGATAAAAATGATATTGAATTTGCAACCTGGTCCAGGTTAGTATAGATGGACTAATAGACCAAGTCCCACACACTGCTAGAAGCCCACATATTTTTTCAGAGTTAGATGCAGAAAAAACTTATATTCAATTTGCAACCTGATGGAGGTCAGTATAGATGGACTAATAGAACAAGTCCCACACACTGCTAGAAGCCCAAATATTTTTTCAGAGCTTGATGCAGAAAAAAATTATATTCAATTTGCAACCTGATGGAGGTCAGTATAGATGGACTAATAGACCAAGTCCCACACAATGCTAGAAGCCCAAATATTTTTTCAGAGCTAGATGCAGAAAAAAATTATATTCAATTTGCAACCTGATGGAGGTCAGTATAGATGGACTAAAAGAACAAGTCCCCACACTGCTAGAAGCCCAAATATTTTTTCAGAGCTAGATGCAGAAAAAAATTATATTCAATTTGCAACCTGATGGAGGTCAGTATAGATGGACTAATAGAACAAGTCCCACACACTGCTAGAAGCCCAAATATTTTTTCAGAGCTAGATGCAGATAAAAATTATATTCAATTTGCAACCTGATGGAGGTCAGTATAGATGGACTAATAGACCAAGTCCCACACACTGCTAGAAGCCAAAATAGTTTTTCAGAGCTAGATGCAGATAAAAATTATATTGAATTTGCAACCTGATGGAGGTCAGTATAGATGGACTAATAGAACAAGTCCCACACACTGCTAGAAGCCCAAATATTTTTTCAGAGCTAGATGCAGAAAAAAATTATATTCAATTTGCAACCTGATGGAGGTCAGTATAGATGGACTAATAGACCAAGTCCCACACACTGCTAGAAGCCCAAATATTTTTTCAGAGCTAGATGCAGATAAAAATTATTTTTAATTTGCAACCTGATGGAGATCAGTATAAATGGACTAATAGACCAAGTACCACACACTGCTAGAAGCCCAAATATTTTTTCAGAGCTAGATGGAGAAAAAAATTATATTCACTTTGCAACCTGGTGGAGGTCAGTATAGATGGACTAATAGACCAAGTCCCACACACTGCTAGAAGCCGAAAAAGTTTTTCAGAGCTAGATGTAGAAAAAAATTATATTGAATTTGCAACCTGGTGGAGGTTAGTATAGATGGACTAATAGAATGATGCTATGCCCAAAAGGTTTTACTTCACTAGGTGCAGTAAAAAAATTGGTATTCTATACACAGGTGGTTACTCCACTGACTAACACACTCTGCAATAGGCCAAAAAGGATTAGATTTGCTAGATTTAGCAAAATACTGTGAAAAAAACTTGCACAGCACTGGCACAGACCAGCCTGGCAAAAGCTGAAAGGAACTGATGTAACTTAGTCCTGAAAAGGACTGCAATTACAATTAGTCTTTACTCCCAACCTATCTATTTAAGAGCACAGACCTGCCTGATAAAAGTCGTAGGAAATGCAGTAACCTAGTCCTTAAAAGGACTGCAATCACAACTCTTCCCTATTCCCAAGCTATCTGTAGATTTGTGCGAAAATTGGCTTGAAATTAACAAGGTATAGTGCACACAGCAACAGCGGTGCCGTCTAACAAGCAGCTGCAGCAGTGAGAAAATGGTGGCGACGGGGAAAATGGCTGGGTCTTATAGGGCAAGGACATGTGACATACACTGCCAATGACACATGCCCTTGCTTGTGTGAGAAAAAGCACTTCGCTCCGTGTGTGCGCTGCTGATAGGCTGACAGATTGCACCTCTCCACTGTAAATGCGGGAAAGAGAAAAAAAAATGGAGATCTTCATTATTCCTGCAGAGATCCATCCCCTGCCTCTTCCTCCGCACCGCTGTACACTCAAACTGCGTATTAACATTAATTTTAATCATTACTGAGAAAAAATCCAGTTATGATTTTGGTGCACGAACAGTTATCGAACATAACCTCGAACAGCCAAATTTTTTTCAAATCGTTCGTGTTCACCGAACGGCTCGAACACCGCCCAAAACAGCTCGAATTTGAGATTGGCGAACAGTTCGAGTCGAACACCGCTCATCTCTAGTGTAATGTCCATTCCTTTTATTCTTTAGCCCAAACAAGTCTCTTCTGCTTGTTGCCTGTCCTTAGCAGTGGTTTCCTTGCAGCTATTTTACCATGAAGGCCTGCTGCACAAAGTCTCCTCTTAACAGTTGTTGAAGAGATGTGTCTGCTGCTAGAACTCTGTGTGGCATTGACCTGGTCTCTAATCTGAGCTGCTGTCAACCTGCGATTTCTGAGGCTGGTGACTCGGATAAACTTATCCTCAGAAGCAGAGGTGACTCTTGGTCTACCTTTCCTGGGGCGGTCCTCATGTGAGCCAGTTTCTTTGTAGCGCTTGATGGTTTTTGCAACTGCACTTGGGGACACTTTCAAAGTTTGCCCAATTTTTCACACTGACTGACCTTCATTTCCTAAAATACTGATGGCCACTCGTTTTTCTTTACTTAGCTGCTTTTTTCTTGCCATAATACAAATTCTAACAGTCTATTCAGTAGGACTATCAGCTGTGTATCCACCAGACTTCTGGACAACACAACTGATTGTCCCAGCCCCATTTATAAGGCAAGAAATCCCACTTATTAAACCTGACAGGGCACACCTGTGAAGTGAAAACCATTTCCGGTGACTACCTCTTGAAGCTCATCAAGAGAATGCCAAGAGTGTGCAAAGCAGTCATCAAAGCAAAAGGTGGCTACTTTGAAGAATTTAGAATATAAGATATATTTTCAGTGGTTTCACACTTTTGTTAAGTATATAATTCCACATGTGTTAATTCATAGTTTTGATGCCTTCAGTGTGAATGTACAATTTTCATAGTCATGAAAATACAGAAAAATCTTTAAATGAGAAGGTGTGTCCAAACTTTTGGTCTGTACTGTATGTTCTAAATTATATAATTTGATCTAGGTGAAAAGTGGTGAAATTGCACACATTGGAAGATAACATATGTAAAAAGAAGGGGTAGGGTGAAACTGTGTTCACATGATAGGGTTGTGACTCGCACAACACCTTTGAGGGCGAGTGTGATAACAATGCTGCAGCTCCATGTGCTGATGGGTTCATGTTCTTCAGCAGAGAAATAAACAAGGTGTGGTGGATTTCCCTGGTTATGGTGCTGCACTGCAAGTTGAAAGATGATACTTTATTTGGTTAACGCTTTTCTGAGTTGTACCAACTCCTTCTTCAAGGTAAAAACTACAGAGGTCAGGTACTATCTTTCAAGCATCCTTAACTTATGTGAGGATATACTTTATCTATACCAGCAGCGCAGCACCACGGCCATGGACATCCACCACACCACCTTTATTAATTCTAAAATGTCTCACAGACCTGCAGAAGATAAGGAAAATTTAAAAAAATGTAGCTTAGTAATAATATATGTTTAAATTCAAATAGTTTACCTGTTCATAATAATGTACAGTGGGTATGGAAAGTATTCAGACCCCTTTAAATTTTTCAATCTTTGTTTCATTGCAGCCATTTGGTAAATTCTAAAAAGTTATTTTTTTTCTCATTAATGTACACTCTGCACCCCATCTTGACTGAAAAAAACAGAAATATAGACATTTTTGCAAATTTATTAAAAAAGTAGAACAGAAATATCATATGGTCATAAGTATTCAGACCCTTTGCTCAGACACTCATATTTAAGTCACATGCTGTCCATTTCCTTGTGATACTTCTTGAGATGGTTCTACTCCTTCATTGGAGTCCAGCTGTGTTTAATTAAACTGATAGGACTTGATTTGGAAAGGCACACACCTGTCTATATAAGACCTCACAGCTCACAGTGCATGTCAGATCAAATGAGAATCATGAGGTCAAAGGAACTTCCCAAGGAGCTCAGAGACAGAATTGTGGCAAGGCACAGATGTGGCCAAGGTTACAAAAGAATTGCTGCATTACTCAAGGTTCCTAAGAGCACTGTGGCCTCCATAACCCTTAAATGGAAGAAGTTTGGGACCACCAGAAGTCTTCCTATACCTGGCCATCAAGCCAAACTGAGCAATCGTGGGAGAAGAGCCTTGGTGAGAGAGGTAAAGAAGAACCCCAAGATCACTGTGGCTGAGCTCCAGAGATGCAGTAGGGAGATGGGAGAAAGTTCCACAAAGTCAACTATCACTGCAGCCCTCCACCAGTTAGGCCTTTATGGCAGAGTGGCCTGACGGAAGCCTCTCCTCAGTACATGACATATGAAAGCCCCCATAGAGTTTGCTCAAAAACACATGAAGGACCCCCAGACTCTGAGAAGTAAAATTCTCTGGTCTGATGAGACGAAGATAGAACTTTTTGGTGATAATTCTAAGTGGTATGTGTGGAGAAAGCCAGGCACTGCTCATCACCTGCCCAATACAATCCCAACAGTGAAACATGGTGGTGGCAGCATCATGCTATTGGGGTGTTTTTCAGCTGCAGGGACAAGACGACTGGTTGCAATTGAAGGAAACATGAATGCAGCCAAGTACAGAGATATCCCGGATGAAAACCTGTTCCAGAGTGCTCTGGACCTCAGACTTGGCCGATGGTTCACCTTCCAACAAGATAATGACCCTAAGCAGACAGCTAAAATAACAAAGGAGTAGTGTTGAGCCACCCCCGTAGTGTTCGAGTTCGGTTCGGTTCGTCGAACACCGGTGTGTTCGCCGAACTGTTCGTCGAACTGTTCGTCGAACACCTTCGAACACCGTTAAAACCAATGGCAGGCAAACAAAAACACATAGAAACACATAGAAAACACCTTCAAAGGTGTCCAAAAGCTGACAAACTGCTCAGAAGACACAACTAACACATGGAAAAGTGACAAGTACATATAGTCATGCGAAAAGAAAAGAGGTGGAGGAGTAAAAGGAGGGGGAGACACAGATATAGGCATGTCATGCCCTTCTAAAATCCAAAAAGTGAGAAGCCGAGACGGCCAGTCCGCTCCTGCCCGTGCCACCTCCGTGTCGCCGGGTTTGTGCCAGAGCCGCGGTGAACCCTGACGGCCAGCCCCCCTCTCCCAATACTGGTGCCTGTCCGCTGGTGGGTCGAGAGAGCCCCCCTGTGGTGGAGGCAGCTCTAAGCTTTTTAATTTAAATTGTCCCTCTAATTTGAATGAATACACTTTAAATCCATTTACAAGGATCTATTGGAGGGCAAGTCTCATGCCAGCAGCCGCGTAATTCCAGCTCCAGTAGCGTCCACTAAAGCTGCTGCAGTTAAAAAGCTTTTATAAGGATCGAGCTCGGCTGTCCACCGCAAGGCATCCTAGTGCCAGTCCCAGCCCCTATGCCTTGGGGTGCCTCCTGATGCTCTTCACTAAGTATCCCGTGGTCCCGAAGCATTTCCTTTGAAAAAATTAAGTGTCCAAACTACAGGTGGTGTAGCTTGCTTAACAGCCGGGATAATCCGCTGACTAGCAGACACTGCTACTAGGCACAAAGTATTTCCTGGGCTAGATGCAGTTAAAAATTTGTAAGTAGATACTCTCGTTGGATGCTGAGAAAGCATTCCATAGAGTCTCCTGGCACGCCATATATGATTCTCTTAAAAAGCTTGGGGTAGGGGTCTAGGGGACCCTTTTATAGCCAAAATCACAGCCCTGTATCACAATACGTCACCTAGGCTGAAGATAAATGGAACTGTAGCACCGAGGGCTCGGTTGCTACAGACGTATTGCACCTCACCCAGAGGTGTGATATCTCACTCTCAGATAAGGATGGAGTGTGGATCAGGACCCGACACCTGCATGCATTACACCACATTGCCGTGGGGCAGGGCGACCAATATGCCCCTGAGATGGGCACGACAGTCCCTGTCCCTGGCTGGAGTGGGGGGAGGGAACACTGAGGAAGGGGAACCCTGCAGTGCAGGAGCAGGGAGGAAGCAGTTCCTGGGTGCATTGAGAAGGGAGTATAAAAGGTGGGCACCATCTTAGTTCAGTGCAGAGAAGTCTGAGCAGAAGTGGCAGGGAGCAGGGGCTCTGCATGAGCTCTGCTCCGGAGGCGGGCCTAGTAACAGAGGCCCAGGCCTGCAAGAGGGAGAAGGAAGGAAGAGGAGCGGAGAAGGCTCCAGGAACGAGGAATGAAGGGATCCCAGGGGTGCGGACGGGCGAGTCGCCACCGCACGCCCGAATCCACCTGCGTGGAGGGGTCAGGCCAAAGGGGGAGACCGGTCCCCGAACTAGTGGAGGCAGGAAACGACCCTCAGCTAGAAACCGGAGGCTCTGACATTTTATGTGGCGCAGCCCCTTGCTCCACCCGCTAGGAAGGCACCACATAGGGTCAGGGAAACTGGCGCCAAGTTTACCAAGAGGAGGCCCGAGGCAGCCGGACAGAAGTGTTGGTAAGAAAGGCCAGACAAAGGACACACAAAGGGGGTCCTGTGAAGCGCTCCAAAGTTATCTGGGAGTTGTCTGAGCCCCTCACCTGGTGAGCACAGTACGACGTGGGCAGCCGTTACCTGCAGACGTGGTCTGGATAATAAGAACTGTGAGTAAAGGCCCTGGACTGCATCACTGACTCCGTGTCGTTACTGCTGCTGCCCTGCACCATCACCCCCATCCTCCGCATACACTGCCCTGAGGCTATACTCCTCCCGTGGGGAGTTATGCTACGCTCTGCTGCACCCACAACACCAGCCTTAGCGGTCTGCCCTGTAGCGGCGGTTCACTCTGACCGCAATCCACGGGTGGCGTAGTCGGACATTTAAACATCAAAACCACATAAATAGTTCCGCCACTGGTTTGACCGCCCTGAGCCACGGAACCGGATCGCCGCCACGAAGACTACAACCACCAGCATCCACCAAAAAGGGTCCGGCTCCGGGTGTCCCAAGGCCCAGGGGGTGCGTCAGAACATTTTCATCACCTTTCACAATCACCAATGGGACAAGGCAGGGATGTCCTCTGTCCCCTCTCTTATACATCCTAGTGACGGAGCACCTGCTCTCATCAATTCGCCATAACCCCAATATTAGGTGGATTGAGGTGGGAGGCACCGAGTACAAGTGCTCTCTATTTGCTGATGATGTCCTAGTATATATCACTCAATCACATATATCCATCCCTGCTGTTATGGCTGAAATAGATCACTTTGTTACATGGTAAAATTTTAAAATCAATGCAGCGAAGTCTGAGGCCCTCGATGTCTCCCTCCCTAAATCCATATAGGATTCCATCCAGTCCAACTTTCCCTTTGCCTGGCCCTCACAGCGTATCAAATACTTAGGAATTCCTATTCATAGAGACCTCTCCCATCTATGTTATCTTAATTTTGGGCCCTTTATTGAACAATTCCATACAGACCACGGTTGGCAAGTTAGAACTGTAAGATTCACTACGTGAACCACTGGTGTTTAGTGGAAAAGCACATGTACACCGCGTTCCAAATTATTATGCAAAAAGTGTTTAGGAGTGATAAGGGAAGAATTTGTTTGTCAGTTAAACTCATTGATGGTGATGTGTGTCAGGGCTCTTTATATCACTGTAAGCAATTGCAGACACCTGTGCTAATTAGTTTGGCAGGTGTGTCCAATGAAAGGCAAGACTACTTAAGAAGGCTCTCTCACATTATTAAGCAGCCTACATTTTCTGCCAAAATGGGAAAGAAAAAGGATGTGTCGGCTGCTGAGAAGCAACAAATTGTGGAGTGTTTAGGTCAAGGCATGACTACAATCAACATTGTGCGATGATCAGGATGAAGTGTCTTGGCAATCAAGAAGTATGTAGCTGATTCACAGTACACACGTGTGCGTGCTGATAAGGGCAAATTGAGGACTCTTTCCTACAGGCAATTACGTCAGGTTGAAAGAGCAGCGGCAAAAAAGCCTTGTCATAGCAGCAGACAAGTTTTTGAAGCTGCTTGTGCCTCCAACGTCCCCCGAACAACAAGATGCAGGGTCCTTCAGAGGTTTGCAGCTGTGCATACGCCATCCTGTCGACCTCCTCTATCCACTTCACACAAGCAGAAACGGCTCCAGTGGGCCAAACATTACATGAAGACTGATTTCAAAACTGTTTTATTCACGGATGAGTGCCGTGCAGCGCTCGATGGTCCAGATGAATGGAGTGGAGGATGGCTGGTTGATGGACACCCCACGCAAACACGGCTACAGCGCCAACAAGGAGGAGGTGGAGTAATGTTTTGGGCTGGAATCATGGGGAGAGAGATTGTCGGCCCCTTTAGGATCCCTGAAGGCGCTAAAGATGAACTCCATAATGTATGTGGATTTTCTCAAACAGCACTTCCTGCCATGGTTCAAGAAGAAGAACCGTGTATTTCACAGCAAGATCATTTTTCTGCATGATAATGCACCATCTCATGCTGCACATAAAACATCTGCATCTCTGGCTGATATGGGCATAAAAGGGGACAAACTTATGGTGTGACCCCCATGCTCCCCTGACCTCTACCCCATTCAGAACCTTTGGAGCATCATTAAAAGGAGTGTCTATGATGGCGGGAGGCAGTTCACATCTAAGCAACAGCTCTGGGAGGGTATTCTGTCCTCATGCAAAACAATTGAAGCAGAAACCATCCAAAACCTGACAAATTCAATGGACGAGAGAGTTCAGAAGCTCCTTTCGAACAAGGGGTCCTATGTGAAAATGTAACATCACCTAGAATAAAGTTTTGAGTTGAAAACTGTTTGATTTCAGTTTCTAACAACCTGCTAATGCTTATAATTTCAAAAATGACCATTTTTTTGGTCTTTATTAAAATGAAAAGGTTGATCGAAAAGTTTGGGGGATCTAAGAGTGTGGCAACCCAGTAGTCATGATTACTTCGAATTCTGACAATATGAGGGTCATGCTGCAGGTAGTGCAGCAAGAAGGCACTTATGTGTCTTGCGCATCTCGGAGCCCCAAAATTATTTTCCGGGCTAGATGCAGCTAAAAATTATTTTTAATTTTAAATCTGGTGAAGCTTATTATAGATGGCCTAATAGGATCAGTGCTGCACACTGCTACAAAGCCCAAATTATTTTCCAGTCAAGATACAGATAAACATGATTAGTAATTTGAAAGCTTAAAACGGTTGGTAGGGTGATTTTAACCAATCATCAAGCTTTTACTCTCCCCAGGATGACACAGGGGTAGAAAAGTCGTTTCGGATCCATGATTTGTTCATCTTTATGAACGTGAGTCTGTCTACATTATCAGTGGAGAGCCGCGTGCGCTTATCTGTCAGCACACCACCAGCAGCACTGAACACACGTTCAGACAGAACGCTGGCTGCGGGGCATGACAAGATCTCCAAGGCGTAAGTGGCTAGCTCCGGCCATTTATCCAGATTGGAAGCCCAAAAAGAGCAAGGGTCCAGTGACACAGTCGTGGCTTCAATGTTTACTTGGAGATACTCCTGTACCATCGTCTCTAGGCGTTGACTATGTGTCAGACTTCTTGTCTCCTGTGGCCTTGCAAAGGATGGGCTAAAAAAGTGGTGAAATGATTCCGCAAAATTGATGTTACCAGCAGATACTGTGGTTCTGTTACGGTTTGAGTGCTGAACACTTGACGGTCCCACGGTTGGCAAGTTGGAACTGTGAGATTCACTACGTGCACCACTGGTATTTTGTGGAAAAGCACATGTAAGATTCTGCAACAGTCTCTGCTGATACTCCTGCATGCGTGCATCCCTTTCTATGGCAGGAATAATTTCTGCAAATTTACTTTTGTACCGGGGATCTAACAGTGTGGCAACCCAGTAGTCAGGATTATTTCTAATTCTCACAATTCGAGGGTCATGTTGCAGGTAGTGCAGCAAGAAGGCACTCATGTGTGTTGCGCATCCAGGAGCACCAAGTCCCTGTTGTGTTGGTGGCGAGGTAACAATCACGCTTCCTTCCTCTGTCCTCTCCCCCCAACCTCGCACAACAGAAATGTGATCAAGGTCTCCCTCATCTGATGAGTCTTCCATCAGTTCGTCCTCCACTTCTTCCTGGGCTCCTGCACCTTCCTCACTAGTTTGGCTGCTACCATGCGCCCTGGTAAAATCATCTCCCCCACCCTCACATGCCTGCCGCCCTGGTGCTGCCGACCGTCTGGACCTTGCAGATGTTAGCCCTTCCGCATACAACTCCTCCTCCTCTACTTCCTCCACCTCCTCTTGTGCCACCACCTGACTCCGAATTCTGTTTAACATGTGCTCCAGCATGTAAATCACCGGAATAGTCATGCTGATAATGGCATCGTCAGCACTAAACATCTTCGTCGCCATTTCAAAACTGTGCAGAAGGGTGCATAGGTCCCTGATCTGAGACCACTCCTCCAGCGTGATTTGCCCCACCTCTGAATCTCGTTGGCCCAGGTTCAACACGTGAGCCATACAAGGCACGTGTGTGACATTGCCCCGGCGAAGGGCCGCACCCAGGTTTGCAGCATTGTCGCACACGGCCTTCCCTGGTTTCAGGTCCAGTGGAGACAACCATTCATGAAATTGGTTCTCCAGAGCTGACCACAACTCCTCAGCTGTGTGACTCACATTTCCCAGACATTTCAATGTAAAAACCGCCTGATGACGTTGAGCCCTACTGCCAGCATAGTAAGGAGGTGTGCAGGATCCCTTCTGCGCAGTTAGAAAGCTTGTGGCATGACCAGACAGGCTTTGGGTGCAGGTGGAAGACCGAGAGGAGGTAGAGGAGGCAGAAGCAGTGGAGGAAAAATGACATAAAGAGGATTGACGCACAACTCGTGGGGACGGCAAGACTTGGACAGCAGCCCCTTGTCCTGCTGTCACCATAGTTACCCAGTGCCCAGTCAGCGACATGTAACGCCCCTGTCCATGCCTACTCGTCCAAGTGTCTGTGGTGAAATGCACCCTGTCACACACAGAGTTTCTCAAAGAAGCGGTGATGTTGTGTGCGACATGCTGGTGGAGCGCAGGCACACCTTTCTTTGAGAAGTAGTGCCGACTGGGCATCTGGTACTGGGGCACTGCGACGGACATAAGGTCTCGAAAATCCTCTGTGTCCACCAGGCGGAAAGGCAGCATTTCTGTAGCCAAGAGCTTGCAGATGGTGAAATTCAACCTCTTAGCTTTCTCATGGCTAGGAGGAAATGGTCTTTTACTTGTCCACATCTGAGGGACCGAGGGCTGGCTATTGTGCTTAGACGGGGTTGATAAGGGTGTCCCCGGCAAACTGCCGGTCTGTGAGGAAGATGCAGGCGGACATGTTAGGTTGCCTTGATCCAAAGGTGGTGCTATCGATGTCGGACAGCGCTCAAGACCAGCTGGTGTTACCACCTCCAAAGAAAATGATGACCTGCCAATCACGCTGGCTGTTGCGGGTAAAGAGGTGGCAGGTCTGCGCCCCAAAACAGGTGTGACTGCTGTCCCCCCAGTCACAGAGGATGAAGAGGCCGCAGATGCACAAGATATGGCAGACGGTGGTTGGCCCGGCCGGCTAGACCGCATTGTAGCACACTGAGCTTCCCACTGCAACTTATGCTTCATGTCCATGTGCCGGTTCATGCATGAAGTACTCAAACTATGTATTTTTTGGCCTCTACTTAGCTTTTGCTGACAAATGTTACAGATAACACGAGTTGGGTCATCTTTATCGATCTGAAAAAATGCCCAGGCTATGCAAGGCTTAGCACCCATGCGACCTGAAGAGCCACCACGACTTGTGGTGAGAGGCAGAGTTGTGTTTGAGGATGCAGTTGTTGACGTGCTTCCAGTACTACGTCTCTGTCCAGGAAGGCGCAACCTGACCTCGTCGTCACTAGCATCTTCCTCCACCTCCTCTGCTGACCTCATCTCTTGGCTGACTGTGGGATGACAGTAAGTGGGATCTCCGACCTCATCATCATCACCCTGTGCGTTATCACACCCGTCGTCCTCAGAGCCAACCTGTTCCTGCCCTGACAAAAAACTAAAGTTGTCGCTCCAATCAGGTATTTGAGTCTTATCATCGTCTTCCTCATTGTCTCCACCAACAGGAGTTACAGTTTGGGAATGAGGGTCTACATTATGGTCAGAACCTTCTGCGTCTGGTCCTGGATCCGACTCATAAAGATTCTGGGCATCAGTGCAGATCATTTCCTCGTCTGGATTCACAGAAGCGCTGGAGTCGACCACTGATTCCCAGGCTATAGTATGAGTAAACAGCTCTGCAGACTCAACCATCTGTTCTACCTCATACTCAAACGGGCAGCTGGAGATTTGGGAGCTGTGAGGAAGCAAGTGCGATTTGGGTGACACCTTTGAGGACTGGAGTATTTGTGATGTTGAAGTTGATGTGGAGGAGAGCCCACTTAAAGGAGCACTTGATATCCGTTGAAGCACCTGCTGTTTTTGTGCCTCATCTGGAATTTGTAGCGATTGGCGTGGCCGTAAGAAAGGGATCTTATCACATTGTCCGCTAAAAGAAGTAGACATTTTAGTTTGGCTGGAAGATGGTCTTTCTTCTGCACCTACCCCACGGACACAACCTTTTTTCCCCTTCCCAACACGCCTATTCCCCTTTCCACCAGCAGCAGGCCTTTTTCCACTCATTTTGGTGGTTAACTAATTCACAACTCTGGAGTTGTTTGCACAAAATAACAATGGATGGTAACCGAGCAGAGCTGAGTGGCCAAACTGTGGTATTAGGCCAAAACTATTGGCTGGGTTAGATGCAGAAAAAAATTATTTTTAATTTGCAACCTGATGGAGGTCAGTATAGATGGACTAATAGACCAAGTCCCACACACCGCTAGAAGCCCAAATATTTTTTCAGAGCTAGATGCAGAAAAAAATTATATTCAATTTGCAACCTGCTGGAGGTCAGTATAGAAGGACTAATAGAACAAGTCCCACACACTGCTAGAAACCCAAATATTTTTTCAGAGCTAAATGAAGAAAAAAAATATTTTTAATTTGCAACCTGATGGAGGTCAGTATAGATGGACTAATAGACCAAGTCCCACACACTGCTAGAAGCCCAAATATTTTTTCAGAGCTAGATGCAGAAAAAAATGATTTTTAATTTGCAACCTGATGGAGGTCAGTATAGATGGACTAATAGACCAAGTCCCACACACTGCTAGAAGCCCAAATATTTTTTCAGAGCTAGATGCAGAAAAAAATTATTTTTAATTTGCAACCTGATGGAGGTCAGTATAGATGGACTAATAGACCAAGTCCCACACACCGCTAGAAGCCCAAATATTTTTTCAGAGCTAGATGCAGAAAAAAATTATATTCAATTTGCAACCTGCTGGACGTCAGTATAGAAGGACTAATAGAACAAGTCCCACACACTGCTAGAAGCCCAAATATTTTTTCAGAGCTAAATGAAGAAAAAAATTATTTTTAATTTGCAACCTGATGGAGGTCAGTATAGATGGACTAATAGACCAAGTCCCACACACTGCTAGAAGCCCAAATATTTTTTCAGAGCTAGATGCAGAAAAAAATTATTTTTAATTTGCAACCTGATGGAGGTCAGTATAGATGGACTAATAGACCAAGTCCCACACGCTGCTAGAAGCCCAAATATTTTTTCAGAGCTAAATGAAGAAAAAAATTATTTTTAATTTGCAACCTGATGGAGGTCAGTATAGATGGACTAATAGACCAAGTCCCACACACTGCTAGAAGCCCAAATATTTTTTCAGAGCTAGATGCAGAAAAAAATTATTTTTAATTTGCAACCTGATGGAGGTCAGTATAGATGGACTAATAGACCAAGTCCCACACACCGCTAGAAGCCCAAATATTTTTTCAGAGCTAGATGCAGAAATTTTTTTTATTCAATTTGCAACCTGATGGAGGTCAGTATAGATGGACTAATAGACCAAGTCCCACACACTGCTAGAAGCCCAAATATTTTTTCAGAGCTAGATGCAGAAAAAAATTATTTTTAATTTGCAACCTGATGGAGGTCAGTATAGATGGACTAATAGACCAAGTCCCACACGCTGCTAGAAGCCCAAATATTTTTTCAGAGATAAATGAAGAAAAAAATTATTTTTAATTTGCAACCTGATGGAGGTCAGTATAGATGGACTAATAGACCAAGTCCCACACACTGCTAGAAGCCCAAATATTTTTTCAGAGCTAGATGCAGAAAAAAATTATTTTTAATTTGCAACCTGATGGAGGTCAGTATAGATGGACTAATAGACCAAGTCCCACACGCTGCTAGAAGCCCAAATATTTTTTCAGAGATAAATGAAGAAAAAAATTATTTTTAATTTGCAACCTGATGGAGGTCAGTATAGATGGACTAATAGAGAAAGTCCGACACACTGCTAGAAGGCCAAATATTTTTTCAGAGCTAGATGCAGAAAAAAATTATATTCAGTTTGCAACCTGATGGAGGTCAGTATAGATGGACTAATAGACCAAGTCCCACACACCGCTAGAAGCCCAAATATTTTTTCAGAGCTAGATGCAGAAAAAAATTATATTCAGTTTGCAACCTGATGGAGGTCAGTATAGATGGACTAATAGAATGATGCTATGCCCAAAAGATTTTACTTCACTAGGTGCAGTAAAAAAATTGGTATTCTATACACAGGTGGTATATCTTGCAACACAGATAGGCTACTCCACTGACTAACACACTCTGCAATAGGCCAAAAAGGATTAGCTTTGCTAGATTCAGCCAAATGCTGTGAAAAAAAACTTGCACAGCACTGGCACAGACCTGCCTGGCAAAAACTGATAGGAACTGATGTAACCTAGTCCTGAAAAGGACTCCAATTACAATTAGTCTTTACTCCCACAATCTATTTAAGAGCACAGACCTGCCTGATAAAAGTCGTAGGAAATGCTGTAACCTAGTCCTTAAAAGGACTGCAATCACAACTATTCCCTACTCCCAAGCTATCTGTATATTTGTGCGAAAATTGGCTTGAAATTAACAAGGTATAGCGCACACAGCAACAGCGGTGCCGTCTAACACGCAGCTGCAGCAGTGAGAAAATGGTGGCGACGGGGAAAATGGCTTGGTCTTATAGGGCAAGGACATGTGACATACACTGCCAATCACACATGCCCTTGCTTGTGTGAAAAAAAGCACTTCGCTCCGTGTGTGCGCTGCTGATAGGCTGACAGATTGCACCTCCCCACTGCAAATGCGGGAAAGAGAAAAAAAAATGGAGATCTTCATTGTTCCTGCAGAGATCCATCCCCTGCCCCTCCCCCCGCCCCGCTGTACACTCAAACTGCGTATTAACATTAATTTTCATCATTACTGAGAAAAAATCCAGTTATGATTTTGGTGCACGAACAGTTATCGAACATAACCTCGAACAGCCGAATTTTTCTCAAATTGTTCGTGTTCGCCGACCGGCTCGAACACCGCCCAAAACAGCTCGAATTTGAGATTGGCGAACAGTTCGAGTAGAACAACGCTCATCTCTACAAAGGAGTGGTTTCAGAACAACTCTGTGACCATTCTTGATTGGCGCAGCCAGAGCCCTGACCTAAACCCAATTGAGCATCTCTGGAGAGACTTGAAAATGGCTGTCCACCAACGTTCACCATCCAACATGACGGAACTGGAGAGGATCTGCAAGGAAGAATGGCAGAGGATCCCGAAATCCAGGGGTGAAAAACTTTTTGCATCATTCCCACGAAGACTCATGGCTGTACTAGCTCAAAAGGGTGCTTCTACTCAATACTGAGCAAAGGGTCTGAATACTTATGACCATGTGATATTTCAGTTTTTCTTTTTAAATAAATTTGCAAAAATTTCTACATTTCTGTTTTTTTTCAGTCAAGATGGGGTGCAGAGTGTACTTTAATGAGAAAAAAAATGAACTTTTTAGAATTTATCAAATGGCTGCAATGAAACAAAGAGTGAAAAATTTAAAGGGGTCTGAATACTTTCCGTACCCACTGTACATGTCACTATAGAGTGAAGAGCATAGAAAAGATGTAATATACACTAGCAATGTAATAGCCATACTCTTTTCTCACCACACTTGGCTATACACAACATAAGGCATCTGGTGCAGCAGTTTAATCCAAACTCTGCATTTTAATGCCCATTTATACCATCAACAAGTCCTCTCAAACTGTACACACTGTCGTAAATTGCAGAATTTTATTACTTCTCATATTACCAAGTACCGTCTCAGCCACTTCCAGTTCCCCTTTCATTACATATTTTTATGTGCTCTATGTGACCATTTTCCAAGCTACATTAGGGATAATATTATTCTTCATGCATTGTGTCTGGAAATAGCAAATAATAGCCTGTTAAGCAAATGGGAAGAAATATGCTGAATGTGCTGTGGTTGATAATAGGATGGGCACCCTGAGACTGGTAAATATATAGATGCCAGTGGCTGGCAATGCCAACTAAACTATGTATCTTACATCTTGCAACTCAGATAAAGCCATGTCCAATGAACGCGTATATGAGATATTGGCTGGATAACTGGTTTCATATCAAAATAACTCAAAGATACATGAATAAACAAAAGACTGCACCTTCAGAGAGATACAACACAAACTTGGCAAATGAAAAGTCCAAAATAATAAAAGAAAGGGACAACTGACCCCAAGCTCAAAATATGAGCACGGCTAAAAAGGATAGGAATAAGACCAATCTATAAAGATCTTCATATAAGTATATAGTCCGTCAATGCACCCCTCTGGGATCTGTGGCACCAATGCGCAGCAGGGCACCACAAGAGCCAATAAAACATCATGCAAAACCGTATTAATGCATTAATTAAAGTGACCAATAATTTATCAAAACCTAAAAAGAGGAATTAACTCACCCCAAATAGTTTAGAGAGTAAAGATGAGCAAACCCGAACTTAAAAGTTCAAGGTTCGTACCGGACAGTTAGTATCTAGTTAGTTTCCAGCATTAAACACCGAACACAGACTTTTACCGGAAGTCCGTTGGAAAGCTCAGAGTCCCGAGAATAGTCTGTCGCAGAGAGAGAGATTTTCCAGCTCAAAAGTCCTGGTCCCCATTGTTTTCAATGGGGTTCGGATTCTGGTTCAAGTTTGGGTACAGTTCTGGTACAATTGAACTTTAGACTAAAGTTTGGGTCGGGTACCAGAATCTGAAATTCCATGAGTCCACTCTGCTCATCCTTATTAGAGAGTCACAAAGTGCATCAATAACAAAATTTAATATATAAAAATAAAATGAAAAGAATATGTCAATATTTTGACATCGGAATCCCAATAAAGAGTAACCTTAACCCCTTTCCGACCTGGTCAGTAATAGTACGCACCAGGTCGGAAAGGCCGGTTCAGCGATGGCTCCAGCGCTGAGCCCGCACTGAAACGGGCACATGTCAGCTGATTCTTACAGCTGACATGAGCCCGCAACAGCCGCGGGTGGAATCAAGATCCAACCGCGGCTGTTAACCAGTTAAATGCCGCTGTCAATCTCTGAAAGCGGCACGTAACTCGCGCTTCCAGGAAGCGCGTCCTAAGCCCCGCCCATTGGTGACCCCGTCACGTGATCGCGGGTCACCAATGGGTGGGCATGACAACCCTGGGACAGCAGCCAACCCCTGTAGTTGTCATGTCTCAATTGCTATGAGTGCCACCTAGTGGTCGGCGCTCATAGCAAGTGAGCATTTCTGCTGCATACAAGCGATCTGCTCATTGCCTGTATGTAGCAGAGGCTATCAGACAACTGCTGCTTCTAGTCTCCTCTGGAGACTATTGAAGCAAGCAGAAAGTGTAAAAAAAATGTTTTTAAAAATATAGAAAAAATAAAAAAAATATAAAAGTTTAAATCACCCCCCTTTCGCCCCATTCAAAATAAAATAATTAAAAAAAAACCCACATACACATATTTAGTATCGCCGCGTTCAGAATCGCCTGATCTATCAAGATAAAAAAAGAATTAATCTAATCTGTGAACGGCGTAACGAGAAAAAAATTCTAAAATCCAGAATTACGTTTTTTTGGTCGCTGCAACTGCAATAAAATGCAATAATGGGCGATCAAAACATCGGATCTACCCAAAAATGGTATCAATAAAAACGACAGCCCGGCGTGCAAAAAATAAGTTCTCACCCGGACCCAGATCCTGAAAAATAGAGAGACACTAAATGGTGTCATTTTTTTTTAGCAAACTTTGGATTTTTTTTTCACCACTTAAATAAAAAAGAACCTATATATGTTTGGAGTCTACGAACTCATAATGACCTGGAGAATAATTATCGCAGGTCAGTTTTAGCAATCAGTGAACTTGGTAAAGAAAGGACCCAAAAAACTACTGTGGAATTGCATTTTTTTTGCAATTTCACCTCACTTGGAATTTTTTTCCCGTTTTCCATGACACGATATGGTAAAACCAGTGATGGCGTTTAAAAGTGAAACTTGTCCCGCAAAAAATAAGCCCTCACATGGCCATATTGAACAAAAATTAAAAAAGTTCTGGCTCTGGGAAGAAGGGAAGCAAAAAATGAAAACACAAAAACAGAAAGACCCAAGGTCGTTAAGGGGTTAAAGGTTCAAGAAAGCCAAGGAGTGGGAAAGACTTGTATTGCCATCATACTGTGGCTTCCTCAGGGGGTATGCATGGACCCCGATTTATCAAGATGGCAATTTTCTCACCGGTATTGATGAGGGTGCGTTTTGGAGCCAGACACTCCTGATTCATTAAGAGGCGAATGACTCTTAATGAATCAGGAGTGTCTAACAAGGTAGGAAACTGGCGTGAAAATGGCAAAAGTAGAAAAATTTTATCAGGTGACCAGCAGCCTGGTTACACTGCAAGATAATTGTGAAACAAGCCTTTTTAAGAATGATTGTTAAGGATGACTGGACCCGTGGAAGTTCGAGTTCTGGTACCTGACCCGAACTTTATTCTAAAGTTCGGTTTGAGTACCAGAACTGTACCCGAACTTGAACCCGAACCCCATTGATAACAAATTGGACCCGAACTTTGCAGCTGAAATATTTTACTCTCTGTTCTCCCGGAACTCCGTACATTGCAAAGAACTTCCGGGAGAAGTCCATGTTCGGCGTTTAGCTCAGGACACTAACCTTCCGGTACGAACCACAAACTTTTAAGTCCAGGTTCACCCATCTCCAATGATTGTCTTTCACTGTAAATGCAACTTTATGAAGGAGGTTGAGACAGAACAAAGACTATTAAATTGGAAAAAAATAAACTGCCGGTAATCCCGGCTGGGTGTTGCTTTCTCCATTCAACAGCTCTGTCAACTTTATTACCGAGATTGAAATGGTGGCGTTTGACAGACAAAATCAGTAGAGGAGCAGGTAACTTTATTACTTTGCTGTGATAATAAACCTGTGCTCTTGTG
This sequence comes from Phyllobates terribilis, assembly GCF_046119375.1. Lineage (NCBI taxonomy): Eukaryota > Metazoa > Chordata > Amphibia > Anura > Dendrobatidae > Phyllobates > Phyllobates terribilis. Next base: position 214,872,655 of record NW_027362767.1, on the reverse strand, counting down.
ATACACAACTCATACATACATGTTTATGGTGAAGTCGGAGGAGAGATCCTCTGTCTAGACAAGTCCTGGATAATTATTTTTATGTTCTGATGGAAAAAATGTTCATTGGTCCAAAGCTGTAATAAACACTTCTGTCCTGGAAAATAAGGATTATTAAGTTGTCTTATATCTCTGCATTATTCTTAGGTAAAGAAATTATAGGTAAAAAAAAAATCTGAACTTCACTTTGTATTTTTATCCTTTCCAGCTTCTAGCCCTTTCCTATGTATACACGGAGTTAATCTGACTTCTGCACTGACTGATAGTAAACTGACTACAACATGATATATACTGTATATACCACAAGAATAAAGCCGGAAGCATCAGGGAACAGACGAAAAGCCTTTGAGCGACTCTTGTAAAGGTCAGGGTCTTTTATATGTATTCCTGCTATATCTTGCTCCTGAACACACATGTAGATGTGCCTTAGGCTAGGAAAATAGATTGCAAGCTCCTATGGTGGGAACACTTGTGCGCTGTTGTATTTCAGGAATTAGAAGCAAAAAAACTTAAAGGAAAAATATTTTTTATATAAATTTACAAAATACTGTAATCTATGTATCGGTCATTTCAGATAATGGAGAGGGTAACTGTACTGTGTAACAATTCGTATACAGAAAAATATCTGCCCCCCTGATCAGTGACTTATCATATACATCTCCACTATCAAGAATGTTAATAACTCTATATCCAACTCGTCGAGAAGCTCTGGAGAGGGACAGAAGCGCACACAAAATAGGGCAATACTGTCTGGTAAGCGATAGGTATAAGCGATGGTAACACTCACCTAAGGGTATTGTGTGCAGGCACAGCACCTATAAAGGTGTGGAAAGCCGGTGCTGCTGCCCCATGGCTGGAGGAAAGGTTCTTCCAGAGGTATAATAGATAAAAAAATGGAAGCTGGCACGTTTAGGTGGGCTGCACTGCTGGAATGAAGAGCCTTAGGATTCCTATTAATACCAACGCGTTTCTGTGCCGGACCGGTGCCTTTCTCAAGTAATAAAAACCAAGTGAGCAGGGTACAACAACTGGAGGCTTTAAATAGGAGAAAATGGCTCCAAAAAGCATAAGAAACTGCCCGGAAGGGGAGGAAGAGGAAATAAAGGAAAAGAAAAAGAATTTTAAAAAAGGTGCTGAGACAGAGAAGGTGGAGTGGTTAATAAATAAGGGGGAAAAAATTGGAGGAGGAGAGGAGAGCAGGGAAGAAAGTTAAAACCTGATCGAGCTGATTGATATGTAAGATATAGAGAAAAGTGATAGAAATATATAAATGTTAAGAATTGTAAAGGAATATAAATATAAAGAGTAATAAAAAAGAGTAATAAAAAAGAGATAAAAAAAAATATATATAGGAAAGTGAGACAAGCAAGATTCTCCCTTTTAAAGCCTCCAGTTGTTTTACCCTGCTCACTTGGTTTTTAAACCTTGAGAAATGAATTGATATTAATAAAAAAAAAAGTTTTGGAATCCCAAGACCCTTCATTCCCGCAGCGTGGGATTCCATTTTTGCTATTATATCCCACTCGTTGACACAGTATGGGGCAGATATATGAAACGGTCAAAAAAGGAAAATTTGCCCACAGCAGCCAATCACCATGCAGCATTAATTTTTCAAAAGCATCTAATAAAATGAAAGCTTGGACTTTGAATGGCCACTATTACAGATGTCTGAGCGAATCGATTCAATGTAAATAGAATTTGTGTTGAATCTTTGGAAATTCATTAGACCTGGCGAATTCAAACGATTTACGCTTTGTTCGAATCGTGAAAAATTGCTGCATGCCCACATGACCTCAGGCGGGCTTCGCTATAGTGCCCTGTAAATCTATCACATGATATAGCACATCCAATCAGGATGGACTATTATTGCCTGTATAAAAGCATAGGTAGGGAATGCAGTGGCCATTTTGGAGTGAATCTAGATAGTGAAATGTTGTCAGCCATAGATATAGTAGAGAAAGATATGAAACACTGGATAAACTGTATAGATAGTATGTGTAATAGCACAACAGTGAAGATCAGTTACCATCAGTTTACTAATAGCCAAATATATATATATAGGTAACTTTGACATCATTAAAGCCTCATTCAGACATTGATTTTTCTGGTGCACAAAATATCTAGTTTCATCTTCATCATTGTTTTGGATCCAGTGTTTTTACTAACAGTTTTTCATCAGTGATTTTCTCAAATGAAAAATAAAAAAATAAATTGCAAAGCTTTTCCTACCAATTATATATTAAAAATGGAGCACACGGGTTGCAGATGAATGTCAGTGATTTTTCTCGTACTCATTGATTTGTGTGGGTAATTTTGATTGTTTACTTAATCAAAAACAGACGTGATTTTTTTTGCGGTCACATATTACACAAAAAGCATGTAGAAGTGAATAACATCATAGACTATAATGGGTTCTTTCCGTGAAAACCACAGATAGACTTATGTGAAAAATGGACATCTGTATGAGGTATAAGGCTGTGTTTGCGTTACGGGAAATCTGTCAGTCGGGTTTTGCTATGTAATCTTAAGGCAACATGGGGTAAGAGCTGAGACACTGATTATAGTGATGTGTCACTTATTAGGCTGGGTACTGTTGTTTCCATACAATGAATGTTTTATCAGCAGAGGATTATTACTACAGGACTGCGGCTCACGTGAAACCTATCTAAACCTGCCCCCTCCTCTGATAACACACTGTTCAACAAATTTTCATGAATTCTTTGCAAAATGATTAAAATTAGATTATTTACATTTCTATGACCATAAAGTGAACAGAATATTACCAAATCATTTGCTCTTGTTTTTAAAATAGGAGATGTGGGGCAATGCAATTAATGAAATACATAATTCATGGTTAAAAGGTGAAATTTGCAAAAAGATTCAGCAAATTAATTGGGAATTTTTGTGACAAACTATCATTACATGGGCCAAAGTACATAATAAATAACTACATTTTCTGCAATTTTAAGTTGAACACTTTCTCTCGGCTGCCTCTTTTAGTTTAACTCTGGAGCGTCTCTCTTGAGTGTCCAGCAGTAGTCTCCTAACATTGCCGGCTCAATTTCCCTTCATACCTTTTCTCGATGACAGCAATGTCCTGATTCCGAGTCTAAGAAAATGGCGACATAAGCAAAATTTTTTTTTTACCTTACAAATTTCGGATTTTTTTTCCACCGCTTAAATAATAAAAAGAACCTGCACATGTTTGGTATCTCCGAACTCGTAATGACCTGGAGAATCATAATGGAATATCAGTTTTAGCATTTAGTGAACATGGTAAATAAAAAAAAATGTAAAAAAATTGTGGAATTGTACTTTTTTTTGCAATTTTAACGCACTTGCATTTTTTTCCCTGTTTTTCAGTACACTATACGGTAAAATCAACGGTGTCATTCAAAAATACAAGTCGTCCCACAAAAAAACATGCCCTCATATGGCCATATTTATAGAAAAATATAAGTTATGGCTCTGAGAAGAAAGGGAGGAAAAAAACGAATGGCAAAAAAGTTAAATCGTAAGGCGGTGAAGGGGTTAAAACTATTTCACACCGCCTTTTCGACAGCCTGAAGTACATCATCGAACTGAATATTCTTGTAAAGCTCCCTAATCTGTGGGCCAACAAAGATGCCCTCTTTCAACTTTGCGTGACTTAATCGAGAAAATTTTGATGTCAAATACTTGAGCCCATCACTTTCTTTTTGCTCTTTCCAAAGTTTTTCATTAGTCCTAGTTCGATGTGTAGTGAGCAAGTAACATTTTTATTAGAATCAACCAGTGGATCATTTTGTGAATTTTTTGTCCCAGGCCGAAGTGTTTCTCTTAGATGAGGTATCAAAAATCTGGTGACAGATTCCCTTTAACCCCTTCACGACCGTTGACGTATATTTACGTCAAAGGTCGTGTCCCTGCCTTTGATGTGGGCTGGCCCGACGAGCCGACATCTTTCCCCACACTTGATGGCTGATTTAATCAGCTGTACACTATATATTTAATATGAATGGTGTCATTCAAAAATACAACTCGTCTCGTAATAAACAAGCTTTCATGCGGCGATGTTGACGGAAAAATAAAAAAAAGTGATGGCTCTTGGAAGAAGGGGAGGGAAAAATGAAAACGCAAATATGAAAAATTGCAAGGTCACTAAGGGGTTAAGGAGTTAGAAAAGAATTGAATACAGTCTTAGGAGACCTCAGAGAGTTATACACATCTTTTTAGGGAATTTGGAGATCTTACGATCCATGGTGAATCAATTTAACGCAAATCGAATTTTCAGGAAAAATTAGTCAAAGCTTCCAAATTCGAATTTGAAAAGTTTCACTCATCTTTATGGGCAACAAAGACAACTTTTATTTTAGACCGTTCTTAAATCTCGTCTATGTAATATAGCTTGGACAGACCTTTAAAGGTCTGCTCACATCTGTCTTCAGTGAAGTTTACAGGCTCTATTTTTCAATCTTTAACCCTTATAATTCTAAAGCCAATTTTAAAGCAATCCAATAAACCTATCGGTATGTTTTTGAAAAATGCTACAAAGAGAAAATGAGTTATTAACCACATACATTTTCCAGGAAAGTATAACTTTAAACTAGGGATTGAGTAGTCACTAGTGTTGAGCCACCCCCGTAGTGTTCGAGTTCGGTTCGGTTCGTCGAACACCCGTGTGTTCGCCGAACTGTTCGTCGAACTGTTCGTCGAACACCTTCGAACACCGTTAAAACCAATGGCAGGCAAACAAAAACACATAGAAACACATAGAAAACACCTTCAAAGGTGTCCAAAAGCTGACAAACTGCTCAGAAGACATAACTAACACATGGAAAAGTGACAAGAACATATAGTCATGCGAAAATAAAAAAGGTGGAGGAGTAAAAGGAGGGGGAGACACAGATATAGGCATGTCATGCCCTTCTAAAATCCAAAAAGTGAGAAGCCGACACGGCCAGTCCGCTCCTGCCCGTGCCACCTCCGTGTCGCCGGGTTTGTGCCAGAGCCGCGGTGAACCCTGACGGCCAGCCCCCCTCTCCCAATACTGGTGCCTGTCCGCTGGTGGGTCGAGCGAGCCCCCCTGTGGTGGAGGCAGCTCTAAGCTTTTTAATTTAAATTGTCTCTCTAATTTGAATGAATACACTTTAAATCCATTTACAAGGATCTATTGGAGGGCAAGTCTCATGCCAGCAGCCGCGGTAATTCCAGCTCCAGTAGCGTCCACTAAAGCTGCTGCAATTAAAAAGCTTTTATAAGGATCGAGCTCGGCTGTCCACCGCAAGGCATCCTACTGCCAGTCCCAGCCCCTATGCCTTGGGGTGCCTCCTGATGCTCTTCACTAAGTATCCCATGGTCCCGAAGCATTTCCTTTGAAAAAATTAAGTGTCTAAACTACAGGTGGTGTAGCTTGCTTAACAGCCGGGATAATCCGCTGACTAGCAGACACTGCTACTAGGCACAAAGTATTTCCTGGGCTAGATGCAGTTAAAAATTTGTAATTAGATACTCTCGTTGGATGCTGAGAAAGCATTCCACAGAGTCTCCTGGCACGCCATATATGATTCTCTTAAAAAGCTTGGGGTAGGGGTCTAGGGGACCCTTTTATAGCCAAAATCACGGCCCTCTATCGCAATACGTCACCTAGGCTGAAGATAAATGGAACTGTAGCACCCTGAGGGCTCGGTTGCTACAGACGTATTGCACCTCACCCAGAGGTGTGATATCTCACTCTCAGGTAAGGATGGAGTGTGGATCAGGACCCGACACCTGCATGCATTACACCACATTGCAGTGGGGCAGGGCGACCAATATGCCCCTGAGATGGGCACGACAGTCCCTGTCCCTGGCTGGAGTGGGGGGAGGGAACACTGAGGAAGGGGAACCCTGTAGTGCAGGAGCAGGGAGGAAGCAGTTCCTGGGTGCATTGAGAAGGGAGTATAAAAGGTGGGCACCATCTTAGTTCAGTGCAGAGAAGTCTGAGCAGAAGTGGCAGGGAGCAGGGGCTCTGCATGAGCTCTGCTCCGGAGGCGGGCCTAGTAACAGAGGCCCAGGCCTGGAAGAGGGAGAAGGAAGGAAGAGGAGTGGAGAAGGCTCCAGGAACGAGGAATGAAGGGATCCCAGGGGTGCGGACGGACGAGTCGCCACTGCACGCCCGAATCCACCTGCGTGGAGGGGTCAGGCCAAAGGGGGAGACCGGTCCCCGAACTAGTGGAGGCAGGAAACGACCCTCAGCTAGAAACCGGAGGCTCTGACATTTTATGTGGCGCAGCCCCTCGCTACACCCGCTAGGAAGGCACCACATAGGGTCAGGGAAACTGGCGCCAAGTTTACCGAGAGAAGGCCCGAGGCAGCCGGACAGAAGTGTTGGTAAGAAAGCCAAGACAAAGGACACACAAAGGGGGTCCTGTGAAGTGCTCCAAAGTTATCTGGGAGTTGTCTGAGCCCCTCACCTGGTGAGCACAGTACGACGTGGGCAGCCGTTACCTGCAGACGTGGTCTGGATAATAAGAACTGTGAGTAAAGGCCCTGGACTGCATCACTGACTCCGTGTCGTTACTGCTGCTGCCCTGCACCATCACCCCCATCCTCCGCATACACTGCCCTGAGGCTATACTCCTCCCGTGGGGAGTTATGCTACGCTCTGCTTCACCCACAACACCAGCCTCAGCGGTCTGCCCTGTAGCGGCGGTTCACTCTGACCGCAATCCACGGGTGGCGTAGTCGGACATTTAAACATCAAAACCACATAAATAGTTCCGCCACTGGTTTGACCGCCCTGAGCCACGGAACCGGGTCGCCGCCACGAAGACTACAACCACCAGCATCCACCAAAAAGGGTCCGGCTCCGGGTGTCCCAAGGCCCAGGGGGTGCGTCAGAACATTTTCATCACCTTTCACAATCACCAATGGGACAAGGCAGGGATGTCCTCTGTCCCCTCTCTTATACATCCTAGTGACGGAGCACCTGCTCTCATCAATTCGCCATAACCCCAATATTAGGTGGATTGAGGTGGGAGGCACCGAGTACAAGTGCTCTCTATTTGCTGATGATGTCCTAGTATATATCACTCAATCACATATATCCATCCCTGCTGTTATGGCTGAAATAGATCACTTTGTTACATGGTAAAATTTTAAAATCAATGCAGCGAAGTCTGAGGCCCTCGATGTCTCCCTCCCCAAATCCATATAGGATTCCATCCAGTCCAACTTTCCCTTTGCCTGGCCCTCACAGGGTATCAAATACTTAGGAATTCCTATTCATAGAGACCTCTCCCATCTATGTTATCTTAATTTTGGGCCCTTTATTGAACAATTCCATACATACCACGGTTGGCAAGTTAGAACTGTAAGATTCACTACGTGAACCACTGGTGTTTTGTGGAAAAGCACATGTACACTGCGTTCCAAATTATTATGCAAAAAGTGTTTAGGAGTGATAAGGTAAGAATTTGTTTGTTTGTCAGTTAAACTCATTGATGGTGATGTGTGTCAGGGCTCTTTATATCACTGTAAGCAATTGCAGACACCTGTGCTAATTAGTTTGGCAGGTGTGTCCAATGAATGGCAAGACTACTTAAGAAGGCTCTCTCACATTATTAAGCAGCCTACATTTTCTGCCAAAATGGGAAAGAAAAAGGATGTGTCGGCTGCTGAGAAGCAACAAATTGTGGAGTGTTTAGGTCAAGGCATGACTACAATCAACATTGTGCGATGATCAGGATGAAGTGTCTTGGCAATCAAGAAGTATGTAGCTGATTCACAGTACACACGTGTGCGTGCTGATAAGGGCAAATTGAGGACTCTTTCCTACAGGCAATTACGTCAGGTTAAAAGAGCAGCGGCAAGAAAGCCTTGTCATAGCAGCAGACAAGTTTTTGAAGCTGCTGGTGCCTCCAACGTCCCCCGAACAACAAGATGCAGGGTCCTTCAGAGGTTTGCAGCTGTGCATACGCCATCCTGTCGACCTCCTCTATCCACTTCACACAAGCAGAAATGGCTCCAGTGGGCCAAACATTACATGAACACTGATTTCAAAACTGTTTTGTTCACGGATGAGTGCCGTGCAGCGCTCGATGGTCCAGATGGATGGAGTGGAAGATGGCTGGTTGATGGACACCCCACGCAAACACGGCTACAGCGCCAACAAGGAGGAGGTGGAGTAATGTTTTGGGCTGGAATCATGGGGAGAGAGATTGTCGGCCCCTTTAGGATCCCTGAAGGCGCTAAAGATGAACTCCATAATGTATGTGGATTTTCTCAAACAGCACTTCCTGCCATGGTTCAAGAAGAAGAACCGTGTATTTCATAGCAAGATCATTTTTCTGCATGATAATGCACCATCTCATGCTGCACATAAAACATCTGCATCTCTGGCTGATATGGGCATAAAAGGGGACAAACTTATGGTGTGACCCCCATGCTCCCCTGACCTCTACCCCATTCAGAACCTTTGGAGCATCATTAAAAGGAGTGTCTATGATGGCGGGAGGCAGTTCACATCTAAGCAACAGCTCTGGGAGGGTATTCTGTCCTCATGCAAAACAATTGAAGCAGAAACCATCCAAAACCTGACAAATTCAATGGACGAGAGAGTTCAGAAGCTCCTTTCGAACAAAGGGTCCTATGTGAAAATGTAACATCACCTACAATAAAGTTTTGAGTTGAAAACTGTTTGATTTCAGTTTCTAACAACCTGCTAATGCTTATAATTTCAAAAATGACCATTTTTTTGGTCTTTATTAAAATGAAAAGGTTGATCGAAAAGTTTGGGGGATCTAAGAGTGTGGCAACCCAGTAGTCATGATTACTTCGAATTCTGACAATATGAGGGTCATGCTGCAGGTAGTGCAGCAAGAAGGCACTTATGTGTCTTGCGCATCTCGGAGCCCCAAAATTATTTTCCGGGCTAGATGCAGCTAAAAATTATTTTTAATTTTAAATCTGGTGGAGCTTATTATAGATGGCCTAATAGGATCAGTGCTGCACACTGCTACGAAGCCCAAATTATTTTCCAGTCAAGATACAGATAAACATGATTAGTAATTTGAAAGCTTAAAACGGTTGGTAGGGTGATTTTAACCAATCATCAAGCTTTTACTCTCCCCAGGATGACACAGGGGTAGAAAAGTCGTTTCGGATCCATGATTTGTTCATCTTTATGAACGTGAGTCTGTCTACATTATCAGTGGAGAGCCGCGGGCGCTTATCTGTCAGCACACCACCAGCAGCGCTGAACACACGTTCAGACAGAACGTTGGCTGCGGGGCATGACAAGATCTCCAAGGCGTAAGTGGCTAGCTCCGGCCATTTATCCAGATTGGAAGCCCAAAAAGAGCAAGGGTCCAGTGACACAGTCGTGGCTTCAATGTTTACTTGGAGATACTCCTGTACCATCGTCTCTAGGCGTTGACTATGTGTCAGACTTCTTGTCTCCTGTGGCCTTGCAAAGGATGGGCTAAAAAAGTGGTGAAATGATTCCGCAAAATTGATGTTACCAGCAGATACTGTGGTTCTGTTACGGTTTGAGTGCTGAACACTTGACGGTCCCACGGTTGGCAAGTTGGAACTGTGAGATTCACTACGTGCACCACTGGTATTTTGTGGAAAAGCACATGTAAGATTCTGCAACAGTCTCTGCTGATACTCCTGCATGCGTGCATCCCTTTCTATGGCAGGAATAATTTCTGCAAATTTACTTTTGTACCGGGGATCTAACAGTGTGGCAACCCAGTAGTCAGGATTATTTCTAATTCTCACAATTCAAGGGTCATGTTGCAGGTAGTGCAGCAAGAAGGCACTCATGTGTGTTGCGCATCCAGGAGCACCAAGTCCCTGTTGTGTTGGTGGCAAGGTAACAATCATGCTTCCTTCCTCTGTCCTCTCCCCCCAACCTCGCACAACAGAAATGTGATCAAGGTCTCCCTCATCTGATGAGTCTTCCATCAGTTCGTCCTCCACTTCTTCCTGGGCTCCTGCACCTTCCTCACTAGTTTGGCTGCTACCATGAGCCCTGGTAAAACCATCTCCCCCACCCTCACATGCCTGCCGCCTTGGTGCTGCCGACCGTCTGGACCTTGCAGATGTTAGCCCTTCCGCATACAACTCCTCCTCCTCTACTTCCTCCACCTCCTCTTGTGCCACCACCTGACTCAGAATTCTGTTTAACATGTGCTCCAGCATGTAAATCACCGGAATAGTCATGCTGATAATGGCATCGTCAGCACTAAACATCTTCGTCGCCATTTCAAAACTGTGCAGAAGGGTGCATAGGTCCCTGATCTGAGACCACTCCTCCAGCGTGATTTGCCCCACCTCTGAATCTCGTTGGCCCAGGCTATACGTCAGAACGTATTGCACCAGGGCTTGTCGGTGCTGCCACAGTCGCTGCAACATGTGCAGAGTTGAATTCCACCGGGTAGGCACATCGCATTTTAGCCGGTGAAGTGGCAGGCCCAACGACTTCTGTAGAGATGTAAGTCGCTGAGCTGCGGGATGCGAACGGCGGAAGTGAGCACACAGCGACTGTGCCCTCTGCAGAAGGCCATCTAGTCTGGGATAGTGGGCTAAAAATTGCTGGACAACCAGGTTCAACACGTGAGCCATACAAGGCACGTGTGTGACATTGCCCCGGCGAAGGGCCGCACCCAGGTTTGCAGCATTGTCGCACAAGGCCTTCCCTGGTTTCAGGTCCAGTGGAGACAACCATTCATGAAATTGGTTCTCCAGAGCTGACCACAACTCCTCAGCTGTGTGACTCACATTTCCCAGACATTTCAAAGTAAAAACCGCCTGATGACGTTGAGCCCTACTGCCAGCATAGTAAGGAGGTGTGCAGGATCCCTTCTGCGCAGTTAGAAAGCTTGTGGCATGACCAGACAGGCTTTGGGTGCAGGTGGAAGACCGAGAGGAGGTTGAGGAGGCAGAAGCAGTGGAGGAACTTTGACATAAAGAGGATTGACGCACAACTCGTGGGGACGGCAAGACTTGGACAGCAGCCCCTTGTCCTGCTGTCACCATAGTTACCCAGTGCCCAGTCAGCGACATGTAACGCCCCTGTCCATGCCTACTCGTCCAAGTGTCTGTGGTGAAATGCACCCTGTCACACACAGAGTTTCTCAAAGAAGCGGTGATGTTGTGTGCGACATGCTGGTGGAGCGCAGGCACACCTTTCTTTGAGAAGTAGTGCCGACTGGGCATCTGGTACTGGGGCACTGCGACGGACATAAGGTCTCGAAAATCCTCTGTGTCCACCAGGCGGAAAGGCAGCATTTCTGTAGGCAAGAGCTTGCAGATGGTGAAATTCAACCTCTTAGCTTTCTCATGGCTAGGAGGAAATGGTCTTTTACTTGTCCACATCTGAGGGACCGAGGGCTGGCTATTGTGCTTAGACGGGGTTGATAAGTTTGTCCCCGGCAAACTGCCGGTCTGTGAGGAAGATGCAGGCGGACATGTTAGGTTGCCTTGATCCAAAGGTGGTGCTATCGATGTCGGACAGCGCTCAACACCAACTGGTGTTACCACCTCCAAAGAAAATGATGACCTGCCAATCACGCTGGCTGTTGCGGGTAAAGAGGTGGCAGGTCTGCGTCCCAAAACAGGTGTGACTGCTGTCCTCCCAGTCACAGAGGATGAAGAGGCCGCGGATGCACAAGATATGGCAGACGGTGGTTGGCCCGTCCGGCTAGGCCGCATTGTAGCACACTGAGCTTCCCACTGCAACTTATGCTTCATGTCCATGTGCCGGTTCATGCATGAAGTACTCAAACTATGTATTTTTTGGCCTCTACTTAGCTTTTGCTGACAAATGTTACAGATAACACGAGTTGGGTCATCTTTATCGATCTGAAAAAATGCCCAGGCTATGCAAGGCTTAGCACCCATGCGACCTGAAGAGCCACCACGACTTGTGGTGAGAGGCAGAGTTGTGTTTGAGGATGCAGTTGTTGACGTGCTTCCAGTACTACGTCTCTGTCCAGGAAGGCGCAACCTGACCTCGTCGTCACTAGCATCTTCCTCCACCTCCTCTGCTGACCTCATCTCTTGGCTGACTGTGGGTTGACAGTAAGTGGGATCTCCAACCTCATCATCATCACCCTGTGTGTTATCACACCCGTCGTCCTCAGAGCCAACCTGTTCCTGCCCTGACAAAAAACTAAAGTTGTCGCTCCAATCAGGTATTTGAGTCTTTTCATCGTCTTCCTCATTGTCTCCACCAACAGGAGTTACAGTTTGGGAATGAGGGTCTACATTATGGTCAGAACCTTCTGCGTCTGGTCCTGGATCCGACTCATAAAGATTCTGGGCATCAGTGCAGATCATTTCCTCGTCTGGATTCACAGAAGCGCTGGAGTCGACCTCTGATTCCCAGGCTATAGTATGAGTAAACAGCTCTGCAGACTCAACCATCTGTTCTACCTCATACTCATACGGGCAGCTGGAGATTTGGGAGCTGTGAGGAAGCAAGTGCGATTTGGGTGACACCTTTGAGGACTGGAGTATTTGTGATGTTGAAGTTGATGTGGAGGAGAGCCCACTTAAAGGAGCACTTGGTATCCGTTGAAGCACCTGCTGTTTTTGTGCCTCATCTGGAATTTGTAGCGATTGGCGTGGCCGTAAGAAAGGGATCTTATCACATTGTCCGCTAAAAGAAGTAGACATTTTAGTTTGGCTGGAAGATGGTCTTTCTTCTGCAGATGTTACTGTTGCTTTAACACCTACCCCACGGACACAACCTTTTTTCCCCTTCCCAACACGCCTATTCCCCTTTCCACCAGCAGCAGGCCTTTTTCCACTCATTTTGGTGGTTAACTAATTCACAACTCTGGAGTTGTTTGCACAAAAAAACAATGGATGGTAACCGAGCAGAGCTGAGTGGCCAAACTGTGGTATTACGCCAAAACTATTGGCTGGGTTAGATGCAGAAAAAAATTGTATTCAATTTGCAACCTGATGGAGGTCTGTATAGATGGACTAATACAACAAGTCCCACACACAGCTAGAAGCCCAATATTTTTTCAGAGGTAGATGCAGAAAAAAATATATTCAGTTTGCAACCTGATGGAGGTCAGTATAGATGGACTAATACAACAAGTCCCACACACAGCTAGAAGCCCAATATTTTTTCAGAGGTAGATGCAGAAAAAAATATATTCAGTTTTCAACCTGATGGAGGTCAGTATAGATGGACTAATACAACAAGTCCCACACACAGCTAGAAGCCCAATATTTTTTCAGAGGTAGATGCAGAAAAAAATATATTCAGTTTGCAACCTGATGGAGGTCAGTATAGATGGACTAATACAACAAGTCCCACACACAGCTAGAAGCCCAAATATTTTTTCAGAGGTACTGTAGATGCAGATAAAAATTATTTTGAATTTGCAACCTGATGGAGGTCAGTATAGATGGACTAATAGAGAAAGTCCGACACACTACTAGAAGGCCAAATATTTTTTCAGAGCTAGATGCAGAAAAAAATTATATTCAGTTTGCAACCTGATGGAGGTCAGTATAGATGGACTAATACAACAAGTCCCACACACAGCTAGAAGCCCAATATTTTTTCAGAGGTAGATGCAGAAAAAAATATATTCAGTTTGCAACCTGATGGAGGTCAGTATAGATGGACTAATACAACAAGTCCCACACACAGCTAGAAGGCCAAATATTTTTTCAGAGGTACTGTAGATGCAGATAAAAATTATTTTGAATTTGCAACCTGATGGAGGTCAGTATAGATGGACTAATAGAGAAAGTCCGACACACTGCTAGAAGGCCAAATATTTTTTCAGAGCTAGATGCAGAAAAAAATTAGATTCAGTTTGCAACCTGATGGAGGTCAGTATAGATGGACTAATAGAATGATGCTATGCCCAAAAGATTTTACTTCACTAGGTGCAGTAAAAAAATTGGTATTCTATACACAGGTGGTATATCTTGCAACACAGATAGGCTACTCCACTGACTAACACACTCTGCAATAGGCCAAAAACGATTAGCTTTGCTAGATTCAGCCAAATGCTGTGAAAAAAACTTGCACAGCACTGGCACAGACCTGCCTGGCAAAAACTGATAGGAACTGATGTAACCTAGTCCTGAAAAGGACTCCAATTACAATTAGTCTTTACTCCCACAACCTATCTATTTAAGAGCACAGACCTGCCTGATAAAAGTCGTAGGAAATGCTGTAACCTAGTCCTTAAAAGGACTGCAATCACAACTATTCCCTACTCCCAAGCTATCTGTATATTTGTGCGAAAATTGGCTTGAAATTAACAAGGTATAGCGCACACAGCAACAGCGGTGCCGTCTAACACGCAGCTGCAGCAGTGAGAAAATGGTGGCGACGGGGAAAATGGCTTGGTCTTATAGGGCAAGGACATGTGACATACACTGCCAATGACACATGCCCTTGCTTGTGTGAAAAAAAGCACTTCGCTCCGTGTGTGCGCTGCTGATAGGCTGACAGATTGCACCTCCCCACTGCAAATGCGGGAAAGAGAAAAAAAAAATGGAGATCTTCATTGTTCCTGCAGAGATCCATCCCCTGCCCCTCCCCCCACCCCGCTGTACACTCAAACTGCGTATTAACATTAATTTTCATCATTACTGAGAAAAAATCCAGTTATGATTTTGATGCACGAACAGTTATCGAACATAACCTCGAACAGCCGAATTTTTCTCAAATTGTTCGTGTTCGCCGAACGGCTCGAACACCGCCCAAAACAGCTCGAATTTGAGATTGGCGAACAGTTCGAGTAGAACAACGCTCATCTCTAGTAGTCACATGGAAGTTCGAGTTTGTTGGATCCCACCGAACTTTAGTCCAAAGTTGGGTTCGGGCATTAGAACTGTACCCGAACTTGAACCTGAACTCGAACCCCGTAGAAATCAATTGGGATCCAAACTTTGGAGATGGAAAATCTCTTTCTCTATCTTTCTCTCTCTCTCTCTCTCTTCATGTTCGAACTTCAGCACCGGACACTTTTTCATCTCTACGTAAAACACTTGCGCGATAATGAAAAAATCTGTCATGGGGTCCTAACTGTAACAGTGTGGGTTATTTCTAAAACTATCTTCCTTTGTGACAAGGAGGCATTTTGACTTTTGACTCCTCTCAAGCACCAGGGTGACCTCTGCTCCCTCTATAGCTACACCCCTGACCTTTTCTATTATATGTCCCTTGATATCCTTTATTTTGAAAAAATTAGAATATAATTTTATCGCTTCCATACTTTCATTAAATATTGCTACTTTCCAATAATTTCAGAGATCCCATTGATCTATTTTGCCTCTATCTGTTTTGCTTGTAAATGTCCTAGCTGCCTGTGACAAGTTCCCAGAGAGGCAATGAATCATTTCAAGTGTTAGGCGAAAGTTCAAATGTCATTCCTCCACCCCCCACACTTTCCACAGGCGTATAATTAGAAAGGACTTTGTATGACAATATATGGCAGTCCGTGATAATCTTTATCTGCCCAATTGCCAATATCCTGACACACAACAGGGAGCACATTATTGACTTGCTGAACTAATGGAACACATGGAGAAACAATAGGTGGGCTGGGGGATTCTGGTACAGTTTACTCCAGACACAGAGACCACCCAAGTTGGAGTCTGAACAGATAGTTTTCCTATAAATAACTCCACGTTTCCTTATTTACTAAGATATTGATTGAGAAAGAGATTGTCCTTCATTGTGATCACTCAATATTGCAAGTGCAATGAAATTGCAAAAAAAGTTTAATTTCACAAGTGTGTTTTTTTTTATCTTGTTTATTAAATGCTAAAACTGACCTGCCATTATGATTCTCCGAGTCATTACGAGTTTGTAGATACCAAACATGTACAGGTTCTTCTCTATTTAAGTGCTGAAAAAAAAATTCAAAGTTTGAAAAAAAAAAGTTGCCATTTTCCGAGACTCGTAGCGTCTCCATCTTTTGGGATCCGGGGCTGGGTGAGGTCCTAGTTTTTGCGCACAGAGCTAACGTTTTTATTGATACCATTTTTTTCGGTAGATATGATGTTTTGATCACCCGTTATTGCATTTTTTTGCAATGTTGTGGATACAAAAAAAATGCAATTCTCGTGTTTTGATTTTTCTTCTTGTTACGCCATTTACCAATCGGAACAATTATTTTTATATATTGATAGATCGGGCGATTCTGGTGTTTTGATTTTTTTTCTTGTTACGCCATTTACCAATCGGAATAATTATTTTTATATATTGATAGATCGGGCGATTCTGAAGGCCGCGATACCAAATATGTGTATATTTGATTTTTTGTTAATTGTTTTATTTTGAATGGGGTAAAAGGGGGGTGATTTGAACTTTTGTACATACACTGCTCAAAAAAATAAAGGGAACACTTAAACAACAGAATATAACTCCAAGTACATCAAACTTCTGTGAAATCAAGCTGTCCACTTAGGAAGCAACACTGATTGGCAATCAATTTCTCATGCTGTTGTGCAAATGGAATAGACAATAGATGGAAATTATTGGCAATTATCAAGACACACTCAATAAAGGAGTGGTTCTGCAGGTGGGGACCACAGACCACATCTCAGTACCAATGCTTTCTGGCTGATGTTTTGGTCACTTTTGAATGTTGGTTGTGCTTTCACACTCGTGGTAACATGAGACGGACTCTACAACCCACAGAAGTTGCTCAGGTAGTGCAGCTCATCCAGGATGGCACATCAATGCGAGCTGCGGCAAGAAGATTTGCTGTGTCTGTCAGCGTAGTTTCCAGAGGCTGGAGGCGCTACCAGGAGACAGGCCAGTACACCAGGAGACGTGGAGGGGGCCGTAGGAGGGCAACAACCCAGCAGCAGGACGGCTACCTCCGCCTTTGTGCAAGGAGGTGTAAGAAGGAAGACTTGCCTAGGGACAGGTGCGGAGCTCCGGTGCCAGAACTGCCAGGGTCCTGCCCAGTGTTGCCAGGGGACGGGATTAATAGTGCACGGGGGACTTCCTGGACAGTGCTGGGGGACAGAGGAGAGGGACGGAAGAGAGGAAGTCAGGTGTCTGGGCTCACGCGAAAGAGACAGTTGGTTGTGGAGAGCAGACCGGCAGTTGGGAAGAAACAGTCTGACCTGCCGACAACGAGAGAGAGACGTGCTGCCCTGTCCTCGGTGAAATAGAGACGTGCTGACCTGTCTGCGGTGACGGACGAACGGGTGGCACAGCTTGCCGCAAAACAAGGGGCGTGCGATCAGTACAGGGCCTACAGAAAGTGATCGTTCAGTTACCTGCATCACCACAGTTTTCCAGACATCTAACGGTGACCTACGGGTGAGGACGCACCCGGGATTAGTGATCCTAACACAGTTTGTTGCACGCTGGAGGAGCTTGCTATGGCTCTT
Source organism: Phyllobates terribilis (assembly GCF_046119375.1). Lineage (NCBI taxonomy): Eukaryota > Metazoa > Chordata > Amphibia > Anura > Dendrobatidae > Phyllobates > Phyllobates terribilis. The sequence continues at coordinate 214,855,261 of NW_027362767.1, read as the reverse complement.
AAAGGAGTCGTGACCGCTGTTGTGTGATCAAAAGGACTGGGGGCCCAGTGGGTGAGACCCGAAACCTCCCACTGACGCCAGAAGACGGACACCCTCCGGAGTGAGTGTCTGAAGACGGACGTACTTATCGCTAAAGGACAGATAAGTGCAAGCCTCCAGTAATCTACCTTCTCTTATTCAGCCTGAACTTTTGGGACTGCGCCGTATTGTTCATCCTTTCTGTGTTATAGTTAAACCACAATTGTTTATTGTTGGGTTACTTAAATTTACACTCCCTGCGTGGAGAAACCAAATCTTGAATTAAACCTCTGCCATGCTCTCTGCGTGCTGTATGCGGCATCCAAGCCTTTTAAAAGAATTATCAATTGAGGCAACTTTATTTATTTTGCTCACTTATATAGCGCCATTTACTCCACAGTGCTTCATGGACAATATGGGTGCTGTCCCCATCAGGGCTCACAATCTACATTCCCTATCATAATTTCTTTGGAGTGTGGGAGGAAACCAAAGAACCCAGAAGAAACTCACACAAGCACGGGGAGAAGATATAAACTCCTTGCAGATGTTGTGGTTTGTGGGATTTGAACCCAGGACCACAGTGCTGCAAGGATGCAGTGTTAACCACTGAGCCACTGTGCGGAGTTTCATAGAAAAACAGAAATTCAGCAATGGTACACCAAGATCTTTTGCTACTTTGGCATTAACAAAATTTCCCATGGAACTACAATTAATAAAGGCCTTAAACTACACAGATTTTTTCAACAGAAGGTAAACAAACATACAGGGACCAATAATTTAGCAGAATCATAGGAAAATACATGTGAGATTGGTGGCCATCCCCAGAAACACCTAGGCTCTTATGGTAGCAGTTGACTTGAGCAGGCACATATCTGATATCCAGATGCTCCACAGTAGCTACATAGATCCTGCTTTGGTCATTTGACCCCATATTGTTGATAAGAAAGAGTCAACCAAATCTGTAGGGACCTGATCCTGAATAACATGGACCTTCCCAGGGCCTCCCTGCCCACCAAAGTAATTTCAATGTTATCTCCATCATCTGTATGCAGCTAGAATTGAATATGACTAGCCCAGGGGATGGGGGATGACTCGGTTACCCGGGCCTTTAGCCTTAAGGAGGTTGCGGTGATCGGCTCCCGGGCCCGTACTCTGGGGTAGTGTTGAGCCACCCCCGTAGTGTTCGAGTTCGGTTCGGTTCGTCGAACACCCGTGTGTTCGCCGAACTGTTCGTCGAACTGTTCGTCGAACACCTTCGAACACCGTTAAAACCAATGGCAGGCAAACAAAAACACATAGAAACACATAGAAAACACCTTCAATGGTGTCCAAAAGCTGACAAACTGCTCAGAAGACACAACTAACACATGGAAAAGTGACAAGTACATATAGTCATGCGAAAAGAAAAGAGGTGGAGGAGTAAAAGGAGGGGGAGACACAGATATAGGCATGTCATGCCCTTCTAAAATCCAAAAAGTGAGAAGCCGACACATTCAGTCCGCTCCTGCCCGTGCCACCTCCGCGTCGCCGGGTTTGTGCCAGAGCCGCGGTGAACCCTGACGGCCAGCCCCCCTCTCCCAATACTGGTGCCTGTCCGCTGGTGGGTCGAGCGAGCCCCCCTGTGGTGGAGGCAGCTCTAAGCTTTTTAATTTAAATTGTCTCTCTAATTTGAATGAATACACTTTAAATCCATTTACAAGGATCTATTGGAGGGCAAGTCTCATGCCAGCAGCCGCGTAATTCCAGCTCCAGTAGCGTCCACTAAAGCTGCTGCAGTTAAAAAGCTTTTATAAGGATCGAGCTCGGCTGTCCACCGCAAGGCATCCTGCTGCCAGTCCCAGCCCCTATGCCTTGGGGTGCCTCCTGATGCTCTTCACTGAGTATCCCGTGGTCCCGAAGCATTTCCTTTGAAAAAATTAAGTGTCCAAACTACAGGTGGTGTAGCTTGCTTAACAGCCGGGATAATCCGCTGACTAGCAGACACTGCTACTAGGCACAAAGTATTTCCTGGGCTAGATGCAGTTAAAAATTTGTAATTAGATACTCTCGTTGGATGCTGAGAAAGCATTCCATAGAGTCTCCTGGCACGCCATATATGATTCTCTTAAAAAGCTTGGGGTAGGGGTCTAGGGGACCCTTTTATAGCCAAAATCACGGCCCAGTATCGCAATACGTCACCTAGGCTGAAGATAAATGGAACTGTAGCACCCTGAGGGCTCGGTTGCTACAGAGGTATTGCACCTCACCCAGAGGTGTGATATCTCACTCTCAGGTAAGGATGTAGTGTGGATCAGGACCCGACACCTGCATGCATTACACCACATTGCCGTGGGGCAGGGCGACCAATATGCCCCTGAGATGGGCACGACAGTCCCTGTCCCTGGCTGGAGTGGGGGGAGGGAACACTGAGGAAGGGGAACCCTGTAGTGCAGGAGCAGGGAGGAAGCAGTTCCTGGGTGCATTGAGAAGGGAGTATAAAAGGTGGGCACCATCTTAGTTCAGTGCAGAGAAGTCTGAGCAGAAGTGGCAGGGAGCAGGGGCTCTGCATGAGCTCTGCTCCGGAGGCAGGCCTAGTAACAGAGGCCCAGGCCTGGAAGAGGGAGAAGGAAGGAAGAGGAGCGGAGAAGGCTCCAGGAACGAGGAACGAAGGGATCCCAGGGGTGCGGACGGGCGAGTCGCCACCGCACGCCCGAATCCACCTGCGTGGAGGGGTCAGGCCAAAGGGGGAGACCGGTCCCCGAAACTAGTGGAGGCAGGAAACGACCCTCAGCTAGAAACAGGAGGCTGTGACATTTTATGTGGCACAGCCCCTCGCTACACCCGCTAGGAAGGCACCACATAGGGTCAGGGAAACTGGCGCCAAGTTTACCAAGAGGAGGCCCGAGGCAGCCGGACAGAAGGGTTGGTAAGAAAGGCCAGACAAAGGACACACAAAGGGGGTCCTGTGAAGCGCTCCAAAGTTATCTGGGAGTTGTCTGAGCCCCTCACCTGGTGAGCACAGTACGACGTGGGCAGCCGTTACCTGCAGACGTGGTCTGGATAATAAGAACTGTGAGTAAAGGCCCTGGACTGCATCACTGACTCCGTGTCGTTACTGCTGCTGCCCTGCACCATCACCCCCATCCTCCGCATACACTGCCCTGAGGCTATACTCCTCCCGTGGGGAGTTATGCTACGCTCTGCTGCACCCACAACACCAGCCTCAGCGGTCTGCTCTGGAGCGGCGGTTCACTCTGACCGCAATCCACGGGTGGCGTAGTCGGACATTTAAACATCAAAACCACATAAATAGTTCCGCCACTGGTTTGACCGCCCTGAGCCACGGAACCGGGTCGCCGCCATGGAGACTACAACCACCAGCATCCACCAAAAAGGGTCCGGCACCGGGTGTCCCAAGGCCCAGGGGGCACGTCAGAACATTTTCATCACCTTTCACAATCACCAATGGGACAAGGCAGGGATGTTCTCTGTCCCCTCTCTTATACATCCTAGTGATGGAGCACCTGCTCTCATCAATTCGCCATAACCCCAATATTAGGTGGATTGAGGTGGGAGGCACCGAGTACAAGTGCTCTCTATTTGCTGATGATGTCCTAGTATATATCACTCAATCACCTATATCCATCCATGCTGTTATGGCTGAAATAGATCACTTTGTTACATGGTCAAATTTTAAAATCAATGCAGCGAAGTCTGAGGCCCTCGATGTCTCCCTCCCCAAATCCATATAGGATTCCATCCAGTCCAACTTTCCCTTTGCCTGGCCCTCACAGGGTATCAAATACTTAGGAATTCCTATTCATAGAGACCTCTCCCATCTATGTTATCTTACTTTTGGACCCTTTATTGAACAACTCCATACAGACCACGGTTGGCAAGTTAGAACTGTAAGATTCACTACGTGAACCACTGGTGTTTTGTGGAAAAGCACATGTACACTGTGTTCCAAATTATTATGCAAAAAGTGTTTAGGAGTGATAAGGGAAGAATTTGTTTGTTTGTCAGTTAAACTCATTGATGGTGATGTGTGTCAGGGCTCTTTATATCACTGTAAGCAATTGCAGACACCTGTGCTAATTAGTTTGGCAGGTGTGTCCAATGAAAGGCAAGACTACTTAAGAAGGCTGTCTCACATTATTAAGCAGCCTACATTTTCTGCCAAAATGGGAAAGAAAAAGGATGTGTCGGCTGCTGAGAAGCAACAAATTGTGGAGTGTTTAGGTCAAGGCATGACTACAATCAACATTGTGCAATGATCAGGATGAAGTGTCTTGGCAATCAAAAAGTATGTAGCTGATTCACAGTACACACGTGTGCGTGCTGATAAGGGCAAATTGAGGACTCTTTCCTACAGGCAATTACGTAAGGTTGAAAGAGCAGCGGCAAAAAAGCCTTGTCATAGCAGCAGACAAGTTTTTGAAGCTGCTGGTGCCTCCAACGTCCCCCGAACAACAAGATGCAGGGTCCTTCAGAGGTTTTCAGCTGTGCATACGCCATCCTGTCGACCTCCTCTATCCACTTCACACAAGCAGAAACGGCTCCAGTGGGCCAAACATTACATGAAGACTGATTTCAAAACTGTTTTGTTCACGGATGAGTGCCGTGCAGCACTCGATGGTCCAGATGGATGGAGTGGAGGATGGCTGGTTGATGGACACCCCACGCAAACACGGCTACAGCGCCAACAAGGAGGAGGTGGAGTAATGTTTTGGGCTGGAATCATGGGGAGAGAGATTGTCGGCCCCTTTAGGATCCCTGAAGGCGCTAAAGATGAACTCCATAATGTATGTGGATTTTCTCAAACAGCACTTCCTGCCATGGTTCAAGAAGAAGAACCGTGTATTTCACAGCAAGATCATTTTTCTGCATGATAATGCACCATCTCATGCTGCACATAAAACATCTGCATCTCTGGCTGATATGGGCATAAAAGGGGACAAACTTATAGTGTGACCCCCATGCTCCCCTGACCTCTACCCCATTCAGAACCTTTGGAGCATCATTAAAAGGAATGTCTATGATGGCGGGAGGCAGTTCACATCTAAGCAACAGCTCTGGGAGGGTATTCTGTCCTCATGCAAAACAATTGAAGCAGAAACCATCCAAAACCTGACAAATTCAATGGACGAGAGAGTTCAGAAGCTCCTTTCGAACAAGGGGTCCTATGTGAAAATGTAAAATCACCTAGAATAAAGTTTTGAGTTGAAAACTGTTTGATTTCAGTTTCTAACAACCTGCTAATGCTTATAATTTCAAAAATGACCATTTTTTTGGTCTTTATTAAAATGAAAAGGTTGATCGAAAAGTTTGGGGGATCTAAGAGTGTGGCAACCCAGTAGTCATGATTACTTCGAATTCTGACAATATGAGGGTCATGCTGCAGGTAGTGCAGTAAGAAGGCACTTATGTGCCTTGCGCATCTCGGAGCCCCAAAATTATTTTCCGGGCTAGATGCAGCTAAAAATTATTATTAATTTTAAATCTGGTGAAGCTTTAGTATAGATGGCCTAATAGGATCAGTGCTGCACACTGCTACAAAGCCCAAATTATTTTCCAGTCAAGATACAGATAAACATGATTAGTAATTTTAAATCTGGTGGAGCTTATTATAGATGGCCTAATAGAATCAGTGCTGCACACTGCTACAAAGCCCAAATTATTTTCCAGCCAAGATACAGATAAACATGATTAGTAATTTGAAAGCTTAAAACGGTTGGTAGGGTGATTTTAACCAATCATCAAGCTTTTACTCTCCCCAGGATGACACAGGGGTAGAAAAGTCGTTTCGGATCCATGATTTGTTCATCTTTATGAACGTGAGTCTGTCTACATTATCAGTGGAGAGCCGCGTGCGCTTATCTGTCAGCACACCACCAGCAGCGCTGGACACACGTTCAGACAGAACGCTGGCTGCGGGGCATGACAAGATCTCCAAGGCATAAGTGGCTAGCTCCGGCCATTTATCCAGATTGGAAGCCCAAAAAGAGCAAGGGTCCAGTGACACAGTCATGGCTTCAATGTTTACTTGGAGATACTCCTGTACCATCGTCTCTAGGCGTTGACTATGTGTCAGACTTCTTGTCTCCTGTGGCCTTGCAAAGGATGGGCTAAAAAAGTGGTGAAATGATTCCGCAAAATTGATGTTACCAGCAGATACTGTGGTTCTGTTACGGTTTGAGTGCTGAACACTTGACGGTCCCACGGTTGGCAAGTTGGAACTGTGAGATTCACTACGTGCACCACTGGTATTTTGTGGAAAAGCACATGTAAGATTCTGCAACAGTCTCTGCTGATACTCCTGCATGCGTGCATCCCTTTCTATGGCAGGAATAATTTCTGCAAATTTACTTTTGTACCGGGGATCTAACAGTGTGGCAACCCAGTAGTCAGGATTATTTCTAATTCTCACAATTCGAGGGTCATGTTGCAGGTAGTGCAGCAAGAAGGCACTCATGTGTGTTGCGCATCCAGGAGCACCAAGTCCCTGTTGTGTTGGTGGCGAGGTAACAATCATGCTTCCTTCCTCTGTCCTCTCCCCCCAACCTCGCACAACAGAAATGTGATCAAGGTCTCCCTCATCTGATGAGTCTTCCATCAGTTCGTCCTCCACTTCTTCCTGGGCTCCTGCACCTTCCTCACTAGTTTGGCTGCTACCATGTGCCCTGGTAAAACCATCTCACCCACCCTTACATGCCTGCCGCCTTAGTGCTGCCGACCGTCTGGACCTTGCAGATGTTAGCCCTTCGGCAAACCACTCCTCCTCCTCTACTTCCTCCGCCTCCTCTTGTGCCACCACCTGACTCCGAATTCTGTTTAACATGTGCTCCAGCATGTAAATCACCGGAATAGTCATGCTGATAATGGCATCGTCAGCACTAAACATCTTCGTCGCCATTTCAAAACTGTGCAGAAGGGTGCATAGGTCCCTGATCTGAGACCACTCCTCCAGCGTGATTTGCCCCACCTCTGGAGCTCGTTGGCCCAGGCTATACGTCAGAACGTATTGCACCAGGGCTTGTCGGTGCTGCCACAGTCGCTGCAACATGTGCAGAGTTGTATTCCACCGGGTAGGCACATCGCATTTTAGCCGGTGAAGTGGCAGGCCCAACAACTTCTGTAGAGATGTAAGTCGCTGAGCTGCGGGATGCGAACGGCGGAAGTGAGCACACAGCGACCGTTCCCTCTGCAGAAGGCCATCTAGTCTGGGATAGTGGGCTAAAAATTGCTGGACAACCAGGTTCAACACGTGAGCCATACAAGACACGTGTGTGACATTGCCCCGGCGAAGGGCCGCACCCAGGTTTGCAGCATTGTCGCACACGGCCTTCCCTGGTTTCAGGTCCAGTGGAGACAACCATTCATGAAATTGGTTCTCCAGAGCTGACCACAACTCCTCAGCTGTGTGACTCACATTTCCCAGACATTTCAATGTAAAAACCGCCTGATGACGTTGAGCCCTACTGCCAGCATAGTAATGAGGTGTGCAGGATCACTTCTGCGCAGTTAGAAAGCTTGTGGCATGACCAGACAGGCTTTGGGTGCAGGTGGAAGACCGAGAGGAGGTTGAGGAGGCAGAAGCAGTGGAGGAACTTTGACATAAAGAGGATTGACGCACAACTCGTGGGGATGGCAAGACTTGGACAGCAGCCCCTTGTCCTGCTGTCACCATAGTTACCCAGTGCCCAGTCAGCGACATGTAACGCCCCTGTCCATGCCTACTCGTCCAAGTGTCTGTGGTGAAATGCACCCTGTCACACACAGAGTTTCTCAAAGAAGCGGTGATGTTGTGTGCGACATGCTGGTGGAGCGCAGGCACACCTTTCTTTGAGAAGTAGTGCCGACTGGGCATCTGGTACTGGGGCACTGCGACGGACATAAGGTCTCGAAAATCCTCTGTGTCCACCAGGCGGATAGGCAGCATTTCTGTAGCCAAGAGCTTGCAGATGGTGAAATTCAACCTCTTAGCTTTCTCATGGCTAGGAGGAAATGATCTTTTACTTGTCCACATCTGAGGGACCGAGGGCTGGCTATTGTGCTTAGACAGGGTTGATAAGGGTGTCCCCGGCAAACTGCCGGTCTGTGAGGAAGATGCAGGCGGACATGTTAGGTTGCCTTGATCCAAAGGTGGTGCTATCGATGTCGGACAGCGCTCAACACCAGCTGGTGTTACCACCTCCAAAGAAAATGAAGACCTGCCAATCACGCTGGCTGTTGCGGGTAAAGAGGTGGCAGGTCTGCGCCCCAAAACAGGTGTGACTGCTGTCCCCCCAGTCACAGAGGATGAAGAGGCCGCGGATGCACAAGATATGGCAGACGGCGGTTGGCCCGGCCGGCTAGGCCGCATTGTAGAACACTGAGCTTCCCACTGCAACTTATGCTTCATGTCCATGTGCCGGTTCATGCATGAAGTACTCAAACTATGTATTTTTTGGCCTCTACTTAGCTTTTGCTGACAAATGTTACAGATAACACGAGTTGGGTCATTTTTATCGATCTGAAAAAATGCCCAGGCTATGCAAGGCTTAGCACCCATGCGACCTGAAGAGCCACCACGACTTGTGGTGAGAGGCAGAGTTGTGTTTGAGGATGCAGTTGTTGACGTGCTTCCAGTACTACGTCTCTGTCCAGGAAGGCGCAACCTGACCTCGTCATCACTAGCATCTTCCTCCACCTCCTCTGCTGACCTCATCTCTTGGCTGACTGTGGGTTGACAGTAAGTGGGATCTCCAACCTCATCATCATCACCCTGTGCGGTATCACACCCGTCGTCCTCAGAGCCAACCTCTTCCTGCCCTGACAAAAGACTAAAGTTGTCGCTCCAATCAGGTATTTGAGTCTTATCATCGTCTTCCTCATTGTCTCCACCAACAGGAGTTACAGTTTGCGAATGAGGGTCTACATTATGGTCAGAACCTTCTGCGTCTGGTCCTGGATCCGACTCATAAAGATTCTGGGCATCAGTGCAGATCATTTCCTCGTCTGGATTCACAGAAGCGCTGGAGTCAACCTCGGATTCCCAGGCTATAGTATGAGTAAACAGCTCTGCAGACTCAACCATCTGTTCTACCTCATACTCAGACGGGCAGCTGGAGATTTGGGAGCTGTGAGGAAGCAAGTGCGATTGGGGTGACACCTTTGAGGACTGGAGTATTTGTGATGTTGAAGTTGATGTGGAGGAGAGCCCACTTAAAGGAGCACTTGATATCCGTTGAAGCACCTGCTGTTTTTGTGCCTCATCTGGAATTTGTAGCGATTGGCGTGGCCGTAAGAAAGGGATCTTATCACATTGTCCGCTAAAAGAAGTAGACATTTTAGTTTGGCTGGAAGATGGTCTTTCTTCTGCAGATGTTACTGTTGCTTTAACACCTACCCCACGGACACAACCTTTTTTCCCCTTCCCAACACGCCTATTCCCCTTTCCACCAGCAGCAGGCCTTTTTCCACTCATTTTGGTGGTTAACTAATTCACAACTCTGGAGTTGTTTGCACAAAAAAACAATGGATGGGAACCGAGCAGAGCTGAGTGGCCAAACTGTGGTATTAGGCCAAAACTATTGGCTGGGTTAGATGCAGAAAAAAATTATATTCAATTTGCAACCTGATGGAAGTCAGTATAGATGGACTAATACAACAAGTCCCACACACAGCTAGAAGCCCAAATATTTTTTCAGAGGTAGATGCAGAAAATTTTTTTATTCAGTTTGCAACCTGATGGAGGTCTGTATAGATGGATTAATAGAACAAGTCCCACACACAGCTACAAGCCCAATATTTTTTCAGAGGTAGATGCAGAAAAAATATATATTCAGTTTGCAACCTGATGGAGGTCAATATAGATGGACTAATAGAGAAAGTCCCACACACTGCTAGAAGGCCAAATATTTTTTCAGAGCTAGATGCAGACAAAAAATTATTTTGAATTTGCAACCTGATGGAGGTCAGTATAGGTGGACTAATAGAACAAGTCCCACACACTGCTAGAAGGCCAAAAATTTTTTCAGAGCTAGATGCAGAAAAAAATTATATTCAGTTTTCAACCTGATGGAGGTCTGTATAGATGGATTAATAGAAAAAGTCCCACACACAGCTAGAAGCCCAACTATTTTTTCAGAGGTAGATGCAGATAAAAATTATTTTTAATTTGCAACCTGATGGAGGTCAGTATAGATGGACTAATAGAGAAAGTCCCACACACTGCTAGAAGGCCAAATATTTTTTCAGAGCTAGATGCAGATAAAAATTATATTCAATTTGCAACCTGATGGAGGTCAGTATAGATGGACTAATAGAACAAGTCCCACACACAGCTAGAAGCCCAAATATTTTTTCAGAGGTACTGTAGATGCAGATAAAAATTATTTTTAATTTGCAACCTGATGGAGGTCAGTATAGATGGACTAATACAACAAGTCCCACACACAGCTAGAAGACCAATATTTTTTCAGAGGTAGATGCAGAAAAAAATATATTCAGTTTGCAACCTGATGGAGGTCAGTATAGATGGTGTAATAGAACAAGTCCCACACACAGCTAGAAGCCCAAATATTTTTTCAGAGGTAGATGTGTAGCACCCTGAGGATTCGGCTGCTACAGGGGTATTGCACCTCAACCCAGAGGTGTGATATTCCACTCCCGGGTAAGGATGGAGTGTGGAACTGATCTCGGTAGGCTGCATGCACTACACACATCCCATTTCCGAGGAGCAAACCGACGGTACTCCCACTTAGAAATGTGCAGGTACGACCGAGTCTGTTCCTGGCTGGAGTGGGAGGGGGGTGGTACATCCCAAGTAGTGTAGGGGCAGATAGGGGGAGCAGCCTGGGTAAAGTTAGGAGCTCATTGGGTGCTGGTCACCTGAGCTCACACATAGAGGGTGTATATAAGGTGGGCACCAACTAAGAACAGGGTCAGATGCAGAGAACAAGTCAGCGAGCAGAGGAGAAGGAAAGACCCAGAGTGAGAGAGGAGAAGAGAGAGACCCAGAGGCACAGAAGAAAAGGACTCTAAGATCCCAAACTAAATCCCCGGGTGAAGAGTCGGCACAGGGTACCGGAACCCAAGCTGGTGGGGGTAAAAACATTCCCCAGCCAGAGACCGGAGACCGTGGGCAGCGTTTGCCACGGTCACCCACCACATCCACCCCGAAGGCACACCACATGAAGGGTCAGGGAACCCAAGGCCAAGGGTGTCCCAACAGAAGGCCCGAGGGAGCTGGACCTAGGTGGATCACTGGTGGGGACGGCCAGAGAACGGGACAGAAGGAGAGCTCAGGGCCATGCTCCGGACTTGTTTGGGGGTTGGCTGGATCCAGGACCTGGTGGACGCAGCACGGCTCGGGTGGTCACTCGAAGCTGGAGTGACCAGTACAACATCTGCAGTAAGTAAACACCCTTAACTGCACAACCCGACTCTGTCTTCACTGCCGTCTGCACTGCACCACCACAACCCCCATCCTCTGCACCTGTCCCCCCCTGAGGCTATACCCCACCCGTTGGGGGTTATACCATCACAAGCTGCACCTACACCATCAGCCTCAGCGGACCCTGCTGCAGCGGCGGCCACAGTGACCGCATCACAACGGGTGGCGTAGTCGACACAAAAGAACTCTTAATAACATCTGTAGGACTGCCACATAACACTGAGCTTGACGCCCTGGGCACGGGCCGGGTCACAGCCGCTCGGAGACTACAACCCCCCATCTGATCCGGTGCCGGGTATTCCCCTCAAAAAGGAATATGTCCCAGGGGGCGCGTCAACTTTGGCGTAGTCGGCAGGATTACGTGCCCACAACACCCGGGTACTGCGTGCCTGAAGAAAAGAGCAAGTTTACCTCAGAAAGAAGTCTCCCGCCGGTTCCGGAGGGTCCACGCCATCGGACCCCATCACAGGTCGTTTCCCGCCGATTGTCCGCCATTTCCAGCTTGTTCCCGCCATCTGCAGAGTTTCCCGCCACTGGGCGACGCTTCCCGCCAAATCCGAAGATTTCCCGCCTTGGAAGAGCAGCGGACGCCATTATGGGCGTGCCAAAGGAGGGCAAGAGGCCGCCTCCCATCGTGGGCCGGGACAGAAAATGGCGCCAAAAGTGGAAACCGCCCCCACCAACAGAGACTGTGATGTTGGAGGTGTCTGTCAGCGTGAAAGAACTACCCCTGGAGCTGACAGTCACCGAGTTGCCCCGGGACCGCCCTCGAAGTGGGAGGAGACGAGAGAAAAGAACGAAGATGGGTGCCGCCTGGAGGAGTCTGGAGCGAGCGCACCCGGAGGCAGGAAGCCTGGAGAGGAGTAGCAGAGAAGCTCACCCGGAGATGTCCAGAGAGCAGAGCAGCACCGGCCCGCTGGCCAGGAGCCTGCTGGAAGAAGAGCAGAGCAGCACCGACCCGTTGGTCAGGAGCCTGCTAGACACCACGACCCCACTAGGCCTAGTGGAGGTCCTTGCACAGCTCCCCCGAGACCGGGAGTGTGCACAGACTGCCCTGGAGGGCCTCGCACGGAGGATGGCCCGGGTACAGCGCGAGATATTGGCGGAGTGGAGCCGGGAGATGGCCCAGCAAGCTGAAACCAAGACCCGGAGCACGCCAGCCAAGATGAGGAAGCAGACCGCCTCTGAGGATGGCGCGGGAGGACCCAAGGTCGGAGACGGCGCCGAGAAGGGAGCCGAACGCATGGAGGCAGGTAAAGGGGACGTCTACACCCCAAGCCGGGACACCGCCCACCTGCCCCAGCTCCCCGTCGCAGAGCCCGAAAGTCCCCCTGCTGTGCCCGAAAACGCCATGTCACCGACGCAGACTAGGCCCCAACCGGAAGCCGCCGCCGCGACCCCTGTGACGTCACACGCTTCGACCCCGAGCGTGACCAAGCAGGAAGTACCACCAGCCTGGTCGCAAGGCCTAGTACCCCCGGGCGCCGCAATACCAACAGCGCCCCCTACCTCCGCGGAGCCTCCGGCCTGGCCGCAAGGCCAGGTAGCCCAGGGTGCCGCCGTCCTAACGGTGCCCTTCACCTTCCAGGTGCCCCAGGCCTGGCCGCAGGGCCTGGGCAATCCGGGCGCCACCACCACCGCGCCCGCACCCGTAAAACCAAGGGTGCCGCGTCTGGGAGAGGACTTGTTTGCCCAGCACACGTGGCCGGACGGGCAGCCTTTCATCTGGCCCCAGAAATATTATGAACTGGAGCACCAGAGGAGAGTTGGAGCCATGTGTGCACCCCTGATTCCGGCTCCGAAGCCCGTGATAAGGATCTCGCCTCCTCTGGAAGAAGCCCAATTTGAGTGGGACCCCACCGGAGAAGACCTAATGGGGTTCACTCAGGAAACCAGGGCAGCTGCAGCAGAGCGTGCTGAGTGTTGCCGACAGCAGCTCGAAGAGTTTGCGAGGGAGCGGAGAGAGAGGCGGGTCCGGGAGCAACAGGCCCAAGTACGGAGCGCCGAGCAGAAGAGCCGAACCAGGAGGGACCCCCGTGCAGCGCACAGTCCCCGTACCATCGGGACTGTAATAACGTTTAACCTGCAGCATGGGTGGGGCTTCATCAGAGACCACAACACCCCCGGCGACGTTTTTGTAACGCGCAGAGACGTTGAGTCCCATCTGCCGGAGGGGCACAGAGGTCGTGACCTCTACATCGGAGACGAGGTCACCTTCACCCGGCACAAGTGTGCCAAAGGACCTTACGCCCTCCATGTGCATCGCCTGACAGAGGAGGAGCTGCGATGTGAGGAGGAAGAGCAAGAGGATCCGGACGGGTCTGAAGTTACAACCAGCTACAAGCAAAGAGCAGGAGGAAGACGCCGTTGAGTGCGGCAGAGCAGTAGATGTAAATAGTTACCCAACCGGGTACCAAAGAAACTGTTGCTACATATATATAGTCCCCGTTGGGACCAGCTGAGTGAACTGTTCATCCGTTAACCCCTTAATCCCACAGGCTGAGGACTGTGAGCAGCCATTCCCTTTCCCTCCTTACCTGGCCGAGGACTGAGAGCGGCCAACTTCCCCTGTATATAGTTGCGCATCCTAAAGCGCTCCCTACCGGTTTTATAGAAAACCAGTTTTTCTAAGAGACTGTCGCACTTTTCCCGGACACACGTTGCACAAGTGTCCGGAGGAGGAACCAGAAACAAGAGACGACGAGAATGTTATATGAAAAGTTTTATATATATATAATGTTTTATATGTTTTATATGTTCATATGAAAAATTTGTATGTTTTGGTGATGTTTTATGTCTTACAGCCCGAGGACGTGCTGTGATTTACCAGGGGGGAATGTAGCACCCTGAGGATTCGGCTGCTACAGGGATATTGCACCTCAACCCAGAGGTGTGATATTCCACTCCCGGGTAAGGATGGAGTGTGGAACTGAGCTCGGTAGGCTGCATGCACTACACACATCCCATTTCCGAGGAGCAGACCGACGGTACTCCCACTTAGAAATGTGCAGGTACGACCGAGTCTGTTCCTGGCTGGAGTGGGAGGGGGGTGGTACATCCCAAGTAGTGTAGGGGCAGATAGGGGGAGCAGCCTGGGTAAAGTTAGGAGCTCATTGGGTGCTGGTCACCTGAGCTCACACATAGAGGGTGTATATAAGGTGGGCACCAACTAAGAACAGGGTCAGATGCAGAGAACAAGTCAGCGAGCAGAGGAGAAGGAAAGACCCAGAGTGAGAGAGGAGAAGAGAGAGACCCAGAGGCACAGAAGAAAAGGACTCTAAGATCCCAAACTAAATCCCCGGGTGAAGAGTCGGCACAGGGTACCGGAACCCAAGCTGGTGGGGGTAAAAACATTCCCCAGCCAGAGACCGGAGACCGTGGGCAGCGTTTGCCACGGTCACCCACCACATCCACCCCGAAGGCACACCACATGAAGGGTCAGGGAACCCAAGGCCAAGGGTGTCCCAACAGAAGGCCCGAGGGAGCTGGACCTAGGTGGATCACTGGTGGGGACGGCCAGAGAACGGGACAGAAGGAGAGCTCAGGGCCACGCTCCGGACTTGTTTGGGGGTTGGCTGGATCCAGGACCTGGTGGACGCAGCACGGCTCGGGTGGTCACTCGAAGCTGGAGTGACCAGTACAACATCTGCAGTAAGTAAACACCCTTAACTGCACAACCCGACTCTGTCTTCACTGCCGTCTGCACTGCACCACCACAACCCCCATCCTCTGCACCTGTCCCCCCTGAGGCTATACCCCACCCGTTGGGGGTTATACCATCACAAGCTGCACCTACACCATCAGCCTCAGCGGACCCTGCTGCAGCGGCGGCCACAGTGACCGCATCACAACGGGTGGCGTAGTCGACACAAAAGAACTCTTAATAACATCTGTAGGACTGCCACATAACACTGAGCTTGACGCCCTGGGCACGGGCCGGGTGACAGCCGCTCGGAGACTACAACCCCCCATCTGATCTGGTGCCGGGTATTCCCCTCAAAAAGGAATATGTCCCAGGGGGCGCGTCAGATGCAGATAAAAATTATTTTTAATTTGCAACCTGATGGAGGTCAGTATAGATGGACTAATAGAGAAAGTCCCACACACTGCTAGAAGGCCAAATATTTTTTCAGAGCTAGATGCAGATAAAAATTTTATTCAATTTGCAACCTGATGGAGGTCAGTATAGATGGACTAATAGAGAAAGTCCCACACACTGCTAGAAGGCCAAATATTTTTTCAGAGCTAGATGCAGATAAAAATTATATTCAATTTGCAACCTGATGGAGGTCAGTATAGATGGACTAATAGAACAAGTCCCACACACAGCTAGAAGCCCAAATATTTTTTCAGAGGTACTGCAGATGCAAATAAAAATTATTTTTAATTTGCAACCTGATGGAGGTCAGTATAGATGGACTAATAGAGAAAGTCCCACACACTGCTAGAAGGCCAAATATTTTTTCAGAGCTAGATGCAGACAAAAAATTATTTTGAATTTGCAACCTGATGGAGGTCAGTATAGATGGACTAATAGAGAAAGTCCCACACACTGCTAGAAGGCCAAATATTTTTTCAGAGGTAGATGTAGAAAAAAAATATATTCAGTTTGCAACCTGATGAAGGTCAGTATAGATGGACTAATAGAGAAAGTCCCACACACTGCTAGAAGGCCAAATATTTTTTCAGAGCTAGATGCAGACAAAAAATTATTTTGAATTTGCAACCTGATGGAGGTCAGTATAGATGGACTAATAGAGAAAGTCCCACACACTGCTAGAAGGCCAAATATTTTTTCAGAGGTAGATGTAGAAAAAAAATATATTCAGTTTGCAACCTGATGAAGGTCAGTATAGATGGACTAATAGAGAAAGTCCCACACACTGCTAGAAGGCCACATATTTTTTCAGAGGTAGATGCAGAAAAAAATATATTCAGTTTGCAACCTGATGGAGGTCTGTATAGATGGATTAATAGAACAAGTCCCACACACAGCTAGAAGCCCAATATTTTTTCAGAGGTAGATGCAGAAAAAAAATATTCAGTTTGCAACCTGATGGAGGTCAGTATAGATGGACTAATACAACAAGTCCCACACACAACTAGAAGCCCAATATTTTTTCAGAGGTAGATGCAGAAAAAAATATATTCAGTTTGCAACCTGATGGATGTCTGTATAGATGGATTAATAGAACAAGTCCCACACACAGCTAGAAGCCCAATATTTTTTCAGAGGTAGATGCAGAAAAAAATATATTCAGTTTGCAACCTGATGGAGGTCAATATAGATGGACTAATACAACAAGTCCCACACACAGCTAGAAGCCCAATATTTTTTCAGAGGTAGATGCAGAAAAAAATATATTCAGTTTGCAACCTGATGGAGGTCTGTATAGATGGATTAATAGAACAAGTCCCACACACAGCTAGAAGCCCAATATTTTTTCAGAGGTAGATGCAGAAAAAAATATATTCAGTTTGCAACCTGATGGAGGTCAGTATAGATGGACTAATACAACAAGTCCCACACACAGCTAGAAGCCCAATATTTTTTCAGAGCTAGATGCAGAAAAAAATTATATTCAATTTGCAACCTGATGGAGGTCAGTATAGATGGACTAATAGAATGATGCTATGCCCAAAAGATTTTACTTCACTAGGTGCAGTAAAAAAATTGGTATTCTATACACAGGTGGTATATCTTGCGACACAGATAGGCTACTCCACTGACTAACACACTCTGCAATAGGCCAAAAAGGATTAGCTTTGCTAGATTCAGCCAAATGCTGTGAAAAAAACTTGCACAGCACTGGCACAGACCTGCCTGGCAAAAACTGATAGGAACTGATGTAACCTAGTCCTGAAAAGGACTCCAATTACAATTAGTCTTTACTCCCACAATCTATCTATTTAAGAGCACAGACCTGCCTGATAAAAGTCGTAGGAAATGCTGTAACCTAGTCCTTAAAAGGACTGCAATCACAACTATTCCCTACTCCCAAGCTATCTGTAGATTTGTGCGAAAATTGGCTTGAAATTAACAAGGTATAGCGCACACAGCAACAGCGGTGCCGTCTAACACGCAGCTGCAGCAGTGAGAAAATGGTGGCGACGGGGAAAATGGCTTGGTCTTATAGGGCAAGGACATGTGACATACACTGCCAATGACACATGCCCTTGCTTGTGTGAAAAAAAGCACTTCGCTCCGTGTGTGCGCTGCTGATAGGCTGACAGATTGCACCTCCCCACTGTAAATGCGGGAAAGAGAAAAAAAAAATGGAGATCTTCATTGTTCCTGCAGAGATCCATCCCCTGCCCCTCCCCCCCACCCCGCTGTACACTCAAACTGCGTATTAACATTAATTTTCATCATTACTGAGAAAAAATCCAGTTATGATTTTGGTGCACGAACAGTTATCGAACATAACCTCGAACAGCCGAATTTTTCTCAAATTGTTCGTGTTCGCCGAACGGCTCGAACACCGCCCAAAACAGCTCGAATTTGAGATTGGCGAACAGTTCGAGTAGAACAACGCTCATCTCTACTCTGGGGTCTCTCTTTAAAAAGGCGTTGATAGATATCAAGTTTATAAAAGTTCGTGATGCCACCTATGGTTTCTGATGATATTCACAAGCGCTGCGCAGTCCACTGAGGCTGGTGATAAGGCAGCTAGATGCTATGGCTCCCAACAGGTGGAGCTAGGCCTCAGGGCAGTGTATGAACGGGGAAAGCAGGACGAAGAGACCCCGCCAGGTCAGAGCAAGAACAGGGACAGACACGATAGTCACTTCAGTACCTTTTACTGATGGAAATGCAGGCACTCCCCGGAGCACTGTAGGGTGAAGGGTGTATGTCCGGATCCTCCCCAATGAGCGGGTTTTGGGCCTCCTGGTTCTTGCTGCTGCGTAATAATTTTCTGGCCTGCCTGGAGCTAGGCCTAACTTTGTCTCTGTCCTGCGCTGGCTGACCTTGTGGTAGGGCCTTCTCTTGGAGTGCACGCTCATGACCTACGGGGCCTATGTGTCTCCTGGCTCTGGTACGTATCAGCACTTTAGCGATCCTGGGACCTGTAGTTCTCCAGGGATTCCGGTTTATCTTACTGGGTCGTGGAGATCCCGGCAAGCTTCGGACCCGGTGTCCGGTAACTGCTTCTTCGGGGTGAGCTAGTTAAGCTCCTCTGCCCCTATGAGCTAACTCTCTCTATTCTTCGCCTTCGGCCTACTCGGGCCCTCAATAGGCTACTCACACTAACGGCAGCTAGCCGCGCTTCACCGATCTTATGGCGCCGGCACACCTAAAGCTCACCTCTCTGAGCTACACGGAGTCTTGATCTGGAAGCTCCACTGCAGGATAGCAATTGCAGGAGCTGGAACAGACTTTTGTCCTCTGAGGTAACTCTTCTCAGACTGCACTGGACTCACTGTTAAACCAGACTGAACTCTGACTCCAACTCACACAGACTAACTGCTGCCTAGCTCCACCTTCCCTTTTATATCTCCAAAGCGGGCTCCCTCTGGTGGTCTGAGGTGGAAGGTGGAGATGTGTGAATGGTTATGGGGGCCTCTTGTGGAGGAATCCTTCAATACACCCTTCTAGGATCTGTGATACCAAGCACAGCTGGGCTTCACATTCCCCCCTAGTTAAACTCAGCACTCCCGGGCTGAAGTACATTTTATAAAACAGTAACAATATGAACATAAGCAATTCTAGAACATTCTTCCCTTTATGGGAGGCACGAATCTTAAACGTTGCATAACAATAACAAATCAGAGTGTCCTCAGAATCCAAGTCTCTGGTGGTGAGGTTCCCAAAAAGGATGTCCATCTCACAAAGTAGAGTACTTGGTGTTTTTGACGGACCTGTCCTAAACCCTCTACGTAGGCCCTGGGGTGGCTGCAGGGCATGAAGATCCCGAATCGGACCTCCACACGTGCCACTCCAGACTGGTTTTTCTTCTGAGGTCACCTAAAGGGCACTCCAGGGAGCGCAATTATATACAAAAGCAGTTTTTGGGCTGCACACGGTTCTCAGCCAAAAAGTCCTTTGGTAAATAAGACAGTAATTAATGAGGTAAAGCACAAATTGATAAACATGCATGAAAATACACAATTAATTCAATACATTTTCAGTTTATTACACAATACCCCAGGGGTAACTATCTACACTCTCTGAAATTTTGCTACTTTACTCAGTGTACCTAGCAGGGGGTTTACCTCTCGTGCTGCGTACTGATCTGCGTAGTGCTGTGGTTGGTGGAGTGTCAATGTCTGTATCCTCAGTTACTCTACCAGTTCTACGTGTAACCATGTTGTAAAACTGCCTTAAGCTCTCTCTTGGACTGGCAAGTCTACAATTGGCTAGGCCCTCTTGCTCTGCTCCTGCCGGGGATCCTTCATCCGGGGATACTTCTTGAGCTGGCTCTTCTGCAGCACTTACAGGTACAGCTTGCTGTGGAGGGTTTTCTGGATGTTCATAGAATTGGAGTACTGGAATGATTACTGCACCTCCTATCTGAGGCCAATCTGCTGGGAAGTCTCCTAGGTCAGTGTGTATCACCGCTTCTTTAGGTTCTTCCTGGGTTGTGAGAGACAATTCTTCCTGAGTTCTTAGTAGATGTGGACACAATTTTAGATGGTCCCTGGACACTGTAGCAGATGTTCTTCCTCCATCATGACTAATTACGCAGGTCTTTTTGTTGTCAAACCTTGATGGTAACACAGTGTAGGGGTCTTTTTTCCACTGGTCGTCGAGTTTGTGGTTGCGTCTTTTCCTTTTTAGTACTGTTTCACCTGGTGTGAAAGGTTCTGCTGGTGCGTTTTTGTTGTAGTGCATTTCCTGCTTTTCTCTCACCCGAGTAAGACTGTCCTTGACACAAGCTTGTACCCTTCTATACTGCTCTTGTCTGGTCTTATCCCAGTCCTCAGTGGTCATATCAGCTTCAGGTTCAACAACACCAAGCTCCAGATCCATGGGCAGCTTTCCTGGCCTTGCCGGTATGAGATATGCCGGAGTGCAATTGGTGGAAGTGACTGGTATATGATTGTACAGATCCACTAGGTCTGGTAGTAGGTCTGGCCACTGGTTTCTCTCCTCAAGTGGCATGGTCTTCAGCAGGTCGATGATGATGTTGTTCATCTTTTCGCAGAGACCATTTGTTTGTGGGTGGTAAGGTGTAGTTCTTATCTTTTTACACCCGTAGAGATGGCAGAACTCCTTGAACAACTCAGCCTCAAAGGCCGGACCTTGGTCCGTCAGCACCTGCTCAGGGTAGCCATGGGGTCTGCAGAAATACGCTTGGAACGTTTTTGCTGCCGTCTCTGCCGTCAGGTCTTTGACGGGGCGACCACCAGGAAACGTGAGTAGTGATCTACCATGGTCAGAGCATAGGAGTACCCTGACCTGCTGGGGGAGAGCTTGACATGGTCCAGGGCCACGATCTCCAGGGGCCGAGTCGTCTTGATGGATTGCAGGGGTGCCTTCTGGCTGCTGAAGTCTTTCCTTCTTAGGCCGCAGGGTCCACAATCCCGGCACCACCTCTCGATGGAGCTGCGTATTCCTACCCAGTAGAATCGACATTTCAGCAGGGTCTCTAGCTTTTTCCAGCCAAAGTGCCCCGATCGTGGTAAGCTTCCAATACCATCTGGATGTCTGTCTTCGGGACCACTATCTGCCATACCATCTCATGGGTTCTTGGATTAACGTACCTCTGGCACAGCTTCTCACGGTAGATAAACAGCCGGCTTCTCTCGTTCCACAGCTGCTTTGCTTGCAGAGACGCATCTTTCTCCAGGGAGGCACCTTCTTGGGTTATCAGCTGTTTGATGCGGCTGACAACCGGGTCACTGTCCTGGGTCTCTTTCCAGCTGTGGTGAGGCAGGGGGTTTAACGTCTTTTCACGCGGCTTCCTGGAGGCTCGTTGCTCATGGATCATCCCACTCTAGTGAAAGGCCGGTAGCTCTATCTCTTCCAGGTCATCCACTTCTTCTTCTGTGTCTGACTGGTGAGGCATCCTAGACAGGGCATCGGCGTTGGCGTTCTTGCGGCCCGTATTTAATTGTAAATTGGTAGTTTGACAGCCGAGACTTCTATCGTTGTTCCAGTGCCCCCAACTTAGCTGTTTCAAGATGGGTCAAGGGGTTGTTATCAGTAAAGGCAGTGAACTTGCTGGAGGCCAGATAGTGCTTGAACCGTTCAGTGATGGCCCAGACCAAGGCCAGGAACTCCAACTTGAAGCTGCTATAGTTCTCTGGGTTCCTCTCAGTCGGACGGAGCTTCCTGCTTGCGTATGCGATGACTTTCTCTTGCCCATTCTGCTTCTGACTTAAGACAGTGCCCAGGCCTTCGTTGCTGGCATCCGTATACAGCAGGAACGGTTGGCTGTAGTCAGGGTAGGCTAGGATCTCATCACCTGTCAGGATCTCCTTCATCTCCTGAAACGACTCTGCTTGCTCCTTACCCCAGTGGAATGGAGGGTTTTTACCTTTGGGGGACTGCCCTACCAGGAGGTCTTGCAGAGGAGCTGCTTTCTTTGTGCAGTCCTTTACGAACCTCCCGTAGTATCCTACTAGTCCCAAGAAGTGACGCACCTCCTTGAGGTTCTTCGGCTCCGGCCACTTCTGGATGGCTGTGACTTTCTCCGGGTCTGGTGCTACGCCTTCCGGACTGACAATGTGTCCCAGGTACTGTACCTTCCTCTTGAGCAGGTGGCACTTTGAGGGCTTCAACTTCATCCCGTACCGGGACAGTGACTCAAATGCCTCTGCCAGGTGTTTCAAGTGGTCCTCGTACGTTCCAGAGTACACAATTACGTCATCCAGGAAAAGTAACACAGTCTCGAAGTTGCGGTGTCCCAGGCAGCACTCCATCAATCTCTGGAACGTTCCGGGGGCATTGCAGAGTCCAAACGGCATGCTGTTGAACACGCAGAGTCCCATCGGGGTGGTGAAGGCCGTCTTCTCCCGATGCTCCTCAGCCACAGCTACTTGCCAGTATCCACTAGTGAGGTCAAGGGTGGAAAAGTAATTTGCAGACTTCAAGGCAGCTAGGGACTCCTCTATGCGTGCTAAAGGGTATGCATCTTTATGTGTAATGCGATTTACTTGACGGTAATCTACAAACATTCTCATGCTCCCGTCCTTTTTCCTAACCAGCACTAGGGGAGCCGCCCAGGGACTACAACTATCCCTTATCACTCCCGCCTTCCTCATGTCATGCAGCATTTCTTTTGCCTTCTGGTAGTGAGCTAGGGGTATAGGCCTATAACGTTCTTTGATTGGGGAATGGTTGCCTGTGGGGATATGATGTTGAACCCCCTTAACCCTCCCGAAGTCTAGTGGATGTTTACTGAACACCTGCGAGTACTCTTGAACCACCCGGTGTACACCCTGTTTTTGATGGGCCGGAGTGGTGTCTGTCCCAACATGGAGCTGTTGACACCAATCCTCCACCTGGGTTGCAGGGTCATTATCCTCTACTTCATCTGGTGAGGTTATGGACTCCGCCTCATGGATGCAGTTATTATTGACAGCATGTAATTTGGCAACAGTGGCATAACGTGGCAGTTTGACCTCATCTTCCCCTAGGTTAAGAAGATGGACAGGCACCCTCCCATTACGTACATCTACCACTCCCCTGGTGGTTAAGAGCGTGGGTCTATGCTCGGAGCAAAGGGGTTCTACTACCGCCTGGTAGCTCTGTCCTCTAAGACCTATGGCAGCTCTACACCAGATGAGCATTTCACTCATTGGGGAGATGACAATGGGTACGGGGTCTGTTACCCTCACGTTACCGATTTCACCATCTGTCAACCTTACTTGCTGCTGATACATCAGGACGCGGATCTCTCTCTGCAGTGCCCTCCTTTGTCTCGGTCTGGCAGTGTCAGCGATCTGTTGGAGTAAGAACACAACCTCTCCCAAACAGTTACCAACAACATTAGGGCCTAGTACCATATATGGGTTGCTGTCATCAGGGTTAGTCTCCACTACAATTAGTCCCTGGTCCTTCAGCTCCACTCTCCCCACCTTTATAGTCACATTCTTAACCCCGAGTAGGTTAAGGGGGAGTCCATTTGAAGCATATACAGACAAATTTGGAGCTGGCGGACGTAGATCGTCCATGGACCAAAACCTCTTGTAGAGGACTTCAGGCATGATGGTTACCTGAGATCCTGTGTCCAGCAGGGCATGCGTCGGGATCCCGTCCAATACAATGGACAAGAAAGGTCTTCCTCCGACGAACCTGTTGTACCAGTCTGATGGGCCTGGTGAGTCTACTCCTGGGTGTCGGCCCTCGGACCCAGGGTTTTCTCATTTAAAGGACACTTATGGGCGAGGTGTCCGGTCTTACGGCATCGGTAGCAGGTTGGTTCCCTCGGTGGGCGGCGCTGGTCACTGGTCCTTGGCGAGGGTGGTGTTGGCCTCCTCTGCATCCAGGGGACATCCTCAGGGCTGTCGGCGAGCAGGATCTTCCCTCCTTCCTCGAGCTCCGTCCGCAGCTGCAGGGCACTCAGCACTGTGGTCAGAGTTTTGCTCAACTGACGCACCTCAGAGCACAGACTGTCCAGTTCTTTAGGGGACGTTGCTGGAACCTTAGCTTCAGCAGTCACTGGGGAAAAGGTGGGTGTAGCAGGCACTGGAGTAGCCCCACCCTGATAACGTTGGATGGCATTTGTTTCCAGGGGCTGCAGTCCTTTAATAGCCATGTCCTTAAGATTGTCAAAGGTGGCATCCGGATGATCCAGGGACCACCAACGCACAGTCCTGCTCTCCTCTGGAGACTTCAGTCCCTAGACAAACTGTTCCTTCAGCATTTTCTTCTCTTTCTCAACGCTGGTTGGACTAACCTGGTTCAGAGCCCGCAGGACCCCTTGGAGACGCCAGGCGTAGTCCCGAACATTGTCCTCTGGTTGTTGGGAGCAGCTGTAGAACCTCATCCGGAGGTCCGCCTCAGTCAGGTCCTCAAATACAGTCTGTAGTTTTTGGAATATTGCGGACACTGACTCCTGGTCTGCGGCTGACCATGTTTCCACTTCCCGTTCCGCAGCACCGGTCAGTTGTCCTAATACAACGGCAGCTCTTTGTTTGCCAGTCATAGAGTACATGTCTAAGATACCACATATCTTCTGTTTGAATCCAGACAGGTATCTGGTTTGCCGTTGTACTGGGGGAGCCACTTTGCTCCAGGAATGTACGGTAAAGTCTTAGGAATCACAGGTGTTACAGGCGCTGCCGGTGAAGCGGCGGCTTCGGCCTGCTCATCATCGGGTGCGGGCTGAACATCAGGGACGTTGACCGGCAGGTCGGCGTTCTGCTGTTCGACGGACATCTTAGCGCCACACTAGTTAACCGTGGCCTACCTGCTGGTTTTTCTTCCGGTAGGCCGCAGCTCCGCAGGTGACGGTTATCTTCAGGACCTTGCGTCGCTTGCGACCTACGTCAGAGCGTTCAGCAACGCTCCGTACAGGACCTGGCGCTTCCTGATTTGACGTCGAGGCGTGGGGCGTGTCCGGGACTTCGCGCTCTTTTGCAGGTATGCCCCTTATTTTCCCGCGGCTACGCCCTTCTTCTCGCTCAGCGGCTCAACAATGGCGGCAACCTTCACCACAACTTCACATACACAGTTCAGAATAAAGGCGCACAGTACCCGGTGGCAACGGGCAAAACACAACGTTGTTGCAGCGGGCACGCTATTCTGTTCGTGATGCCAGAAGAGATGACTAGCCCAGGGGATGGGGGATGACTCGGTTACCCGGGCCTTTAGCCTTAAGGAGGTCACGGTGATCGGCTCCCGGGCCCGTACTCTGGGGTCTCTCTTTAAAAAGGCGTTGATAGATATCAAGTTTATAAAAGTTCGTGACGCTACCAATGGTTTCTGATGATATTCACCAGTGCTGTGCAGTCCACTGAGGCCGGTGATAAGGCAGCTAGATGGTATGGCTCCCCACAGGTGGAGCTAGGCCTCAGGGCAGTGTATGAACGGGGAAAGCAGGACGAAGAGACCCCGCCGGGTCAGAGCAAGAACAGGGACAGACACGATAGTCACTTCAGTACCTTTTACTGATGGAAATTCAGGCACTCCCCGGAGCACTGTAGGGTGAAGGGTGTATGTCCGGATCCTCCCCAATGAGCGGGTTTTGGGCCTCCTGGTTCTTGCTGCTGCATAATAAGTTTCTGACCTGCCTGGAGCTAGGCCTAACTTTGTCTCTGTCCTGCGCTGGCTGACCTTGTGGTAGGGCCTTCTCTTGGAGTGCACGCTCCCGACCTACGGGGCCTATGTGTCTCCTGGCTCTGGTACGTATCAGCACTTTAGCGATCCTGGGACCTTTAGTTCTCCAGGGATTCTGGTTTATCTTACTGGGTCGTGGAGATCCCGACAAGCTTCGGACCTGGTGTCTGGTAACTGCTTCTTCGGGGTGAGCTAGTTAAGCTCCTCTGCCCCTATGAGCTAACTCTCTCTATTCTTCGCCTTCGGCCTACTCGGGCCCTCAATAGGCTACTCACACTAACGGCAGCTTGCCGCGCTTCACCGATCTTATGGCGCCGGCACACCTAAAGCTCACCTCTCTGAGCTACACGGAGTCTTGATCTGGAAGCTCCACTGCAGGATAGCAATTGCAACAGCTGGAACAGACTTTTGTCCTCTGAGGTAACTCTTCTCAGACTGCACTGGACTCACTGTTAAACCAAACTGAACTCTGACTCCAACTCACACAGACTAACTGCTGCCTAGCTCCACCTTCCCTTTTATATCTCCCTAGAGGGCTCCCTCTGGTGGTGTGAGGTGGAAGGTGGAGATGTGTGAATGGTTATGGGGGCCTCTTGTGGAGGAATCCTTCAATACACCCTTCTAGGATCTATGATACCAAGCACAGCTGGGCTTCACAAATACAATGGAGGAAGAGGGAGCAGTTGGCTTCATGTTCCACCATTCAGCCTATGTGTCTGAGTCTCAGCACAACAGGTACATTAACATCACTAGATTGTGCCTGCTGCACAGACCAGAGCAGTATACCAGAGAAATAAGGCTGGGTAATTCGTTTTTATTTATTTTTTATGGTTTCAGTATTTTTAGGTGCATTATACTGTGTGGGGGTCATGATGCTGTCTGTTGTGGGGCCTATGATAATTTGTAGGAGGCTGTGTATGTCATGGAATCCACAATACTCTGTGTGGGGCTTTGGGGGACATGATACTATTGGTGGGATCTGTGTATATCATCATACTAAGTGGGGGGCTGTGGAGGCTAAGATAATGTCATTGGGATCATCCTACTATAAGAGGAGCATTGGGGGCAATGATACTCTCTGTGTGGACTGTGGGGGACATCATACTGTGTGGGAGGCTGTGAGGGGCATGGTACTGTATGTTGGAGGGCCATCATCCTGTGTGAAGGGGTGTGTGGGCATGATGCTGAGTTTGGTGGACTTTGGTAGCCATGGTACTGTGTGTGAGGGCCAGCATATTGTGTGGGGGGCTTTGAGGGCTATGCTATTGACTGTGGTGGCTCCAAGACCAACGTCTGGGTAGGCACACGGGACAAGAGCGATGGTGCAGCAGATATGTGGGACATGCAGGACACGGACAGCCAAGAAACAAAGAGACAGGAGACCGCATGCAGGTAGGCAGAATGTAGAAAATCACAGGCACAAGATATCCACCTACTCTGCTCAATTTTTGGGGGAGGATTAACCATTAACGTCTTTTGCTATGGGGCCCGATGATTTCTTTGTATGCCACTGGGCCCAGATCTGAAACTCAGCACAGAATTACTCAGCAGTACATCTCCCTAAGCATAGACATTTTTTTTTTACAATCTGCTAATGCTACATGATCAGAGTCATCATAGAGGAGCCCTAGGTACTCAAAGAAAAAGAAAACTGTGGAAACTGTGGAGAGTTCAGGAGCATCAGGGGATAGTGAGCAGACTCAAACCTTAGGGTTACTTTGAAGCATATATTGGCTATCAAAACCAGACACATGTGGGTGGAGCCTGAATTACAGGCAATAACTTTCCCAAAGAATATATTTTATTTTACAGTCACCTGAAAAACGGTCAGGTAGATTTATTTTGGGTTCAGGATTGTTCAAGGGAAGTGCTGCAGTGCCTTGATGTCTGAGCAATCTCACAATGCTAATCCTGCTCTTAAAGATCCTGGATCAATTGGGCCGGATCTTGCATTTAATCAACCACCGCTTTTAGATGATCCATAATTTTGGGCTCGTTATACTGTAATGGAGGTCTGTTACTGCTGATCGGTGGAGCGAGTTGTCAAAGAGAAGGGTCATAATGCCAGATTGTTACCATGGGTGCAAAGTAAGGGACAGAATTTGGAAGCAATCCGGTAGTCAAAATACAAGTTAAGGACAGGAACTTATGACCAGTAAAAAACAGATACCGAGACAAGTCAAGCAACAAATCAAAGTAGTTAAAACTACAACAGTCAGGTATTCCCAATTAATTCCCAATGCAGTCTCTTTTATTACAGCTTCGTGTTGTGTAGTTCCTCTGTAATCATCCTGGAAATTTGTGATTAAATGAATGGCTGGTAGTGTTGAGCAAGTATGTTTCATTAACACTTTTGGCGAGCATGCTCGGGTGCTCGCCGAGTATTTTGGTGTGCTCAACATTTCTTTTACTGTCTCCGCAGCTGCAAGTGTCACGGCTGTTAGAAAGTTGTGACACATGCAGAGATTGCCTGTTTAACAGGCAATCTCTGCATGTGTCACAGCTGTCTAACAGCCGTGACACTTGCAGCCGCGGCAACAGTAAAAGAGTTGCCGAGCACGCCAAAATACTCGGCGAGCCCCCGAGTGTGCTCGCTGAAAAGGTTAATGAAACATACTCGCTCAACACTGATGGCTGGGTGTTACCAGTTGAGGGTGTATACTTTACCTATTCGCTAGGATACTGTCCAATCGATGCACTCCATTTTAGTGACTGTGAGGCTGCCCAGTTTGAGTCAGGGTTGTTCCATTCTTCGTGGTCCATACTTTGACTATGAAATACAGATGTGTGAGTCTAGGACTAACAGTAGGGGGGGGGGCTGATGGGAGTAATTGTTATCTATGGATTATTTTAGCAGTAGTATATAGTCCATAATAAAAAGCTTCACTTTATTAGTAGCAAACATCATAGTTCTATGCAAACATAATAAATCTATTCCACTGAGCCAGAATGATTGTGTCACTAAGTAGTAAATTCTGGTCTGCATTTCATGTTTTCATTAAGGACATACGCTAACGACGCTCACAAAGAATACTTCATTCATTAGCTGCCCAGTTTTGACCTCTCGTGGGAGCAGACATATATTGTTGTTACACAGTCTAGAAAAAGAATAACTGCTGCTCCCCGAGGTTATCAATTTTACACATTGCAATATGAGATCAGACAAGCTTACTTTCCACCAGAGTAACCACGAAGACAGGGATTCTTTCTAGCATAAATGTCTTATTTTATCATCATAGTGTTCCTGCTTTGTTTGTCAAGTGTTTGACCTGGATTCCCAACCGTGTTACTTTGTGCAGTGATTATCTCTAGGGTTTATACATTACATGTAGAATTAGACTCATAATATTGATAATGAAGGGATATCCCGCTATGCATATTCTGTAGATGAGGCAATGTGCGCCTATAATATCCTTACTGAGTAAAGAAAACACTAAAACACTTGTCAACTTTTTACATTCATCCTATTGACATTTGAGTCTAATGTCAAAATGGTTGATAGAGATATTAGTAATGTGCAAAATACTATAATTGGACAGCACGGTGGCTCAGTGGTTAGCACTGTTGTTTTGTAGTGTAGGGGTCCTGGGTTCAAATCCCACCAAGGACAACATCTGCAAGAAGTTTGTATGTTCTCCCCGTGTTTGCATTGGCTCCTTCCAGGTTCTCCAGTTTCCTCCCACACTCCAAAGACTGATAGGGAATGTAAATTGTGAGCCCCAATGGGGACAGAGATGACGATGTCTGTAAAGTTCTGTTGAATTAATGGTGCCATATACATGAGTAAAATAACTTCCATTGATGAACAGTGCAGAAAGCTTTGTCCATTCATTCATCACCCCACAACTTTTTGCACCTCTATCATTTATTTTTAAAGTGAAGGCTATAAAATCAACCCTGATGATGTGATGGATGACACTTCATCATCTGTTACATTAATTCCTTGCTCACTTTATCAATTTATAGAAAGAAAAGTGGAATATAAATTAGATTCCTAAGCGTACTTGCACACAGTGTCTATTAGACGAAGCAGAAGATACTTAAGGAAAATGCCGGCGGTGTTTTTCTTAAGCCTTAAACCATCTTCTTTGTCGACATTTTTGTGGCAGCTTTGCCACTGACATCTTTGGTTTTTTTTCAATTTTATACATAAGATAGTGGCAGTTTTCAAGCAGAAGCCTCCAGATGAATGATCAGGTCCCTTCTTTTAGCTTCTTCAGCTAAAAGCTTCTTCTTTAGCCTGAGGTGGTTAAAAGTAGTTACAATTGACGGAAGATACGCACAGCAAGTCATTTCGACATTTTAATGCATGCGTTCATTATTTTTTAATGCTTATTGAGCACTTTTTCAGTTGAATACCAGTTGGAATCCACCTGAAAAAGTCATTGGGCGCACAAACGCTAAGGTCACATTCACACGGTCAGTGTTTGGTCAGTATTTTACATCAGTATTTCTAAACCAAAACCAGGAGTGGGTGATAAATACAGAAGTGGTGACGAGTTTCTTTTATACTTTTCCTCTGATTGTTCCTCTCCTGATTTTGGCTTACAAATACTGAGGCAAAATACTGATCAAATACTGAACGTGTGAATGTGGCCTAAAAGTGTATGTCGAGCATTATTGTTTTTTTTTTGCAGAAACACTGCCAACCTTGCCTAGAAGATGTGTTTGCAGCTCTGTCTCGCTAACCTAAATAAGCAAATCAGACCCATTTTTATAACTTTTGTCGAAAGTAAAATTTGGTTTAAAATTTTTCTATGGATGTCGTACTAAAATCTACAGTAAAATATTAAATTAACCTCATTAAAGACACTTTGCGATATTTTTGGCATTTGAAGCCTTATTTTTTTTTTTTATTAAGACTGGCACACACTCATCTTAAATTGATACACCAAATTTATTAAGAGGCTCAAACCTCATAATGAATTTGGCACACTTTGGACTGTTTTAAAGCCAGAAAATGAGGTCTGCTATTATGACACATGCTATTACTTGGGCAACACATGGTGTTTCCTAATATCAAGCTACTGTTTCTGTAAGGAGACTCCTAGGTTTTGATCTCCAGGGTTAAGTTTATGGGGTTTTTAAGTACCCAATAATGACACTGGTATTGCTAATGACCTAATTATGGGAAGACAGAAAAAGAGCAGAAACGCTGGCACTGCTATTGCACATGAAAAATCTGTAAATTGGGAAGCATAATATGGCAAAATCTTGCACCGGTTATCCAGATATGGTGGTGCTCAGCCCACAAGTGAAGTCTCATAAATGAAAGTTATTGAGATACAAAATGTCCAGAAAAGAAGCAGCACTCAACACTGGTATTTGAATTAATGGCACTTTATTGAGGTCGTCACATGAGGATAGGAAATATGGAGGAGAGATTGAGCAACAGCTGTTTCACGTAACCTACACTTCTTCACATAATCTACGCTTCTTCTTCAGAGCCAGAAGAAGAACAGGTTATGTAAAAAAGCTGTTGCTCAACCACTCCTCCATATTTCCTATCCTCATGTGACAACCTCAATAAAGTGCCATTAATTCAAATTCCAATAGTGAGAATGTCACTATTGACATTGGCACAGTCAATGAGCTACATTGTGTTTCCGCAAGAGCTAAATCAGTGGACTGCCTCTCCTGAGGTGGTGCCACCTGGTTGTGATTGGTCCCCGTCTTTGATTGTTCCCATTTTGTGGCTGGTAGAGTATGGTTTCTCTTGGGTAAGGGGGAAAAGACATTCAGCAAGGCAATCAGATAGCTGTTTCTCTGTAAGGTAGTGGATGGAGGAACCTGTTGCTGTCACTTTCTGACTGTACTGATGCCGAATATCAATATATAGAAATTAATTTTGGGCAGATATTTATACACTTCAATCTGTCAGGCTGTCAGAATTCCATTTGTCCTTCTATAGTTTGACCACTAGTAGCAGCTATTGTTCACCTTAATAATTGTGCTGCAATCCCACTCCTTACCACTTGAGGCTGCTATTGTGTTCTGCAATTGCCGTTTTCTAAGATGGCAGCTTCTGAACCTGTGGGATCCATCTTGTTTCCTGTTTGGGCCTACTTAAAGCCGCATGGATCTCTCACTCATTGCTTGAGTATTGTGTCTAGCTGTTAGCCTAGTTTCCAGTCTCCAAGCTCCTTAACATTCTTACCCAGACTGTTCTCACCTATCTACAGATTGTTTCCTACAACTCCTTTTGCTAACTACAAGAACTTCTACTACCGCTTGCTGTTCTGCTCATACTCCTTCGGCCACTGGTTTTCAGCAGTACTATGCCAGCATTGCAACACAGGCTGATTATTTTAGATGTCCGTTTCCAGTCAACTTTCTAACTGCTTCTGTTTTCTTTCTAATTTCAAAACTTTATGTAAAGGCTTCTGTAAATATATATAATAATATAATACTAACAGGGACTAGGGAGGAGATAAAGAAATTGTCGCCAGTTGGTGACCTGACAATCGAGTTTTTTCAGATGATTTCAAGGTTGCTAAGACCCTCCACATGCAGACATTGTTCCTAGTCCTTTAGGTGGTTCTCCCTTATTTCTTGACTGAAACTTCCATCATATCTATGAGTTGCACTGGTGATTGAAAGTATCAAAGCAAGAGGCAGGAGACTAGCAGAAATTCTAGTGCAAGAAACCTGGTGCCTTCACAATGTAGATTAGTTCTTCAAAACTAAGGTTTTTGTTGTGGGTTAAGAATGCTCATTTCACAATAATCTTTCCATTTAAACAGGCTGCTAATCATTCTATGAATGAGCAAAATGCTTGGTAATCAAATGAAATTATCGTTTGCGTGGTGCAAGATCATTGTTCTCGGTGACACATCTTCCTGTTTAAACAGTACTCGCACTGCTGAGAACAATGGCAGTCTATGCACACAGACCGATCTTTGGTCTGCCTGTGTAGACATTCTTGGAGTTGGGTTGAAGGGCCAAAATCATTGAGAATGATGTAGAAAAGGTTTAAAAATTGTATTTTGGGAGAGAGATACCCATATATCTTATGCCTCATTTCACTTATCAGGGAGACTGGACCTGGAGTCCTCTTGGCATCAAGTGAACTTTCTTCCTCCCCCTGGTGGACTCAAATCATTTTAACCTATCCTGTAGGTCATTGGTGACTTTAGTCAGGGCAGTTTCAATGGAGTGATGAGGTTGGAAGCCAGATTGTTAGCAGTCAAAGAGGGAGCAGGAGGAGAGGTGGGAGGACAGTTCAAGATGGACGTGTTGTTCCAGTAGTTTTGAGGCATGGGAAAAAAGTGAAATGGGGTGATAGCTAGACACAGAGGATGAGTCAAAGGAGGGCTTTTTGAGTATGAATGTGATGGAGGAATGTTTGAAGCATGAGGGGAAAATACTACTTGTTAGTGACAGGTTAAAGAAATGGGTTAGGGTTGTGATGAAGACTGTAGTGAGGTTTGGGATGAGGTGGGACGGGATCGGGTCGAGTGCACAGGTGGTGAGATGTAATCTTGAGAGTAGAGAGGAAAGTTGATCTTTTGTAATGGTGGAGAAGTGGTTTTGGAGGAGCAGGGTGGAATAGTTATGAGGAGGGTCAGTGGGGGTTATAGGCCAAAGCTTTGTCTGATGTTATAGATCTTCTGCTTGAAGAATGAGGCAAAGTCTTCAACTGAGATGAGTGGAGAGGACTGAGGTGCAGGGGTATGGAGGAGAGAATTGAAAGTGTTGAATAGTTGTTTAGGGTTGTGAGACAGGGAGGATATGAGACATGAAAAGTAAGTTTTTTTTCCTGCAGTGAGTGTGAACTTGAAAATATTGAGGGACTGTTTGAATGCGATGAAGTGCTCATTGGAGTGGGATTGTTTCTATCTCTGCTCAGCAACCCTGGAAGCCTGCCTCAGTTATTTAGTCAGGCTGGTGTGCCAGGGTTACCTTTTGATTTTGCGAGCTGAGGTATGTGTGAGGGGGTGACCGATTTGAGAGCTGCAGCTGTTGTTGTGTTATATAAAGTGGCAGCAGCATCTGCATTGTGTAGGGAACTTATGTTTGCAAGAGGGAGAAGGAATTCACAGAGTGAGTGTAGATCAAGATGTTTAAGATTTTGGCGAGGGTGTGCAAGTTTGTGGAGTGGGCATTGTGCACCTGGAGAGGAAAGGGAAGAGAGTGTAAGTACTGTAGGTTGTGATCAGAATGAGGGAGAGGTGAGTTAGAGAAGTTAGATAGGGAACAGAGGTGGGTGAAAATGAGGTCCAGTGTGTGGCCCTCTTTGTGAGTGGCTGTGAAAGATCATTAAGCGAGGCAGAAGGAGGAAATGAGAGATAGAAGCTTAGAGACATCTGAGTGGGAAGTGACAGTGGGGATGTTGAAGTCACCAATGATGATAGTGGGGATGTCAGCGAAAAGAAAGTGAAGTAGCCAGGTGGTAAAGCGGTCAAAGAAGGTGGTGGCTAGCCCTGGGGGGCGGTAAATGACAGCCAATTTGAGATTGGAGGGGGAGTAGACATGCACAGAGTGCACCTCAAAAGAAGGGAGAGTAACGGAGGATAGCAATTGAAATGGGATGAAAGAACAGTTATATGACAGGAGAAAACCAACTCCTCCACCATGCTTGCTGCTGGGGCAGAGGGTGTGAGAAAGGTGAAATCCACCACAAGAAAGAACAGCTGGAAGGCTGTGTCAGAGGGGGTGAGCCAGGTTTCGATGATGCTGAGAAAGGTAAGTTTACCAGTAATGAAAAGATCATAAATGTATGAAAGTTTGTTGCAGACAGAGTGAGCGTTCCATAGAGCTGATGTCAGAGGGACTGAGGAAGCGGGGGCTGGGAAGATGGGTATAATGTATTATGAGTTCTGATCTTAGTTGGTCAAGTGATGCTGATGGACAGGGTGTCTTCCCATTGCTTGACCTTTTGTATAAAACATGAAATCATGTCCATAACATACAGTGAATACATTTTGTTTTATTAGTGTGGAGGAAATCTTTAATATTCTGTAATGTTGTCACTTGCTTTTATAGCCCAGAAATGTCAAACCAGTAACTAGTCCTGTTTATTGATGATTCTATTAGTTTTGGATAGATTTTTGGAAAGGAACGGTGTGCAAGAGAGTTACCCGTGTCTTGGACGGTTTCCAGCTTTTGAACTAATTCAACCATCTTAATACTATGCTCCATATTTAATACTATGCTCCATCCTCTGGAGCTGATGATGACGCAGCAGAGTTGATTCAGCTGTCCACAGAAAGAGCTTAGCTCCAGGCAGGAAGTGGTGATGCTATAGATGTTGCTGTGCAGTGTAGTGCCTGGGATGGCGCAGTTAATAATCAGTCCACAACTTAATGGCGGTTTCCTCTTATCTTTACTTGCGGTGGTTAGGCAGACCGGGGCACGGGTACTAGCCGTATGGCAGGCAGCTCGGGCCCTCCTGGATGTCGCTCCCACGTGGCGGTGCTGGGCCCTATCGTGCTGCTGACCCTCCAGGCGTCTGATGGGGCCAGGAGACCTGCATTATTCTGCCTTCCGGTTTCTGCTGCTGGGCCTTCAGTGCCCCACAACCTTGGACTCCGGTGTCCGGTTCTTCTACGCTCCTCTCTGGGAAGAGCTGCCGTGCAGCTACACTTCCCAGGTCTTTCCTCGTTGCTGTCCTGACTTCAATTCCTCTCACTAACTCCAACTAACCCCGCCTCCAGATTCCAGTTGCTAAGGGGAGGAGCTCCCCTTGCTGGTCTGGAGCCAGGAAAGTGTTGCATGCTAGTATACCTGACTAGGGGACCCTTGCTTGCTTCCAGGCATGGCATCACCTCTTGTGAGGGAGGCAATGCCACTGTGGCAACCGGACCCCTGGGGTGCCACACAATAAGCCCTTTGTGCATCGGGTAGGACTCTGCATAGAGTCTTCAGCTCTGCCACAGCTCCTCCGATGCCTCTGATATCCTTATTTTCATATTATTTTCAATTTCGCGCCGCAGTCCTTAACGCGGGCGACGCTTGGGCACAATGATCTCGTGCTGGCTTCAGGAAATTTGCTCCGATGTTGGCAGATTTAGATTTCAGCTAATGACGAGCCAAGATCTCAATCTGCGCATGTGCCTCCACTGGCACCATTTTACTGAAGACCTCATGGAATTCAATGCGCTCCTGTGCCCACATTGGTGACATTTTCCTAAAGCCCACTTCAAGATCAATATGAACAAGTGCCACTCGCAGTTAGGACATCGCTTGTGCAAAATTTAAAAAACAATAAGACATATGGACATCAGAGGGAGCTGAGGGCCCGTAGCAGAGCCAAAGACCCTACCCATAGACCTGTCCCACAGTCCCGCCCTAATGCACGAAAACCGTATTGTCCCCAATTTTCTAATGATAAATGACCAAGCTGCGGATTTCTACATTGAAGGTACCTATTAAATCAATATAACAGTGTCTTAATGTCAATTCCTTTAGTTTACCATGCATGATCCTGATGACAGCTTCTCTTTAAGGCTTCGGCTGTCACATAGTGTATTATGGGAAAAGAGGAGATGGAAAGTGAATAGCAGGGCCATTTTCAGAAATGATTCAGGTAGGCTAGAGGTGACTTAGTTTTAGCTTTGTCTTTAGGGGTTTTAAATACTGTTGTCTAAAGGCATCTAAAGGGACTCAGAGGTTTAGCGCGTTAGTAGATTATTTTGTATATTACACAGGTTTCAGTAGACTTGAATAGGTGATTCAATGCAATTCCTAGCAGTCTGAATTTTGGGTCCGTCTTACATGTTCTAGGATTTGCAACGGATTAAGTGTCATGCAATTTGGCTTTAAGAACATGATTATTTCCACGCAGTTTTTGGCCATATGCAATCACCTAAAATATTTGTGGTGCATAAATGTTTCATATAGCCTAGAATTGAAAATTGCTTTAAAATTTAATGAAAGGGCTATAATTATGGAAGAAAAAACAAGACAAAAGCAGAGGAAAAATGAGTAGATGATCTTGGTGCCAGCTGGCCAGAAGTTGATGGGATGTATGCTGGTGGGATGGCCACCTCCCATTCACATAGAAATCCAAAAAGAAGGCAAATGGAATGAATGGAAAATTCACTTCACGTTTTGAAGTGAATTTATTTTGAATTTAGATATGTGAAACACCACTAGTGAATATTATTTTACAGGATTGCAAAGGTTTAGGTCTTCTTGGCCTTCTTCAGGAATAGGGGAGTGAGGAAAAGTCAATATTTTCAAATGCAAAGTATTAAAAACCATCAGTGTCTATTAGCTATGAAATCAGAAGAACACACTGGTAAAGTAGAGTTTTTTTGTTCAGCATTAGGGTCCATACAAATAAGGTGTTGTATAAAGATAAGTGATGAGCAAGCACTAAAATGCTTGGGTACTCGTTCTTCGGGTCGAGCCAAATTGGAATACTCGGGTGCTCAACCCGAGCAACGAGCCCAATGTAAGTCTATGTGAAACTCTAGCATTTTTCAGGCGGCTCCCACCGGCGGTCTGCAGAGGCCTAAAAATTGCCCAAATCAATGAAAATAGTGCTCAAATGACATGGGATCAGCATAGGGAAGACCGCTGGAAGCATTTCTGACTCTCAGATCACTGCTGTCAGCAACGTGGTCAGAGGTATTACGCCACTTTTACGGACTCACAATAAAACATACAAAAACGAAACCAAAATGGATTTTCCTTGGAAAAATGTTAAGGAACATCCTTTCCAGGATAATGACTTGTAAAAAAGGCAAAATAAAAAAAAACAAAAATAAAAATACTCCTCCACACCTTGGGTTATGCACGTAGCATTTTTGATGCGTTTTTGCACTTTTGTATTGCTTTCAACCAAGGCAAATGCATTCACCAGGAAATGTCATTTTAACATTTTACAACCTTATCTGGCCATGTGGTGTGTGACACATCATCAGACCCATCCTGTTTTATTAATAAAGGAGGGACTCTGAAAGTCACAAAAAAATATTTTTTTAGGGCTATTAGGGGGCCTTTACTATTCTTAAAGGGCCAGAATTCGGCTATGTTTTGTTGTTCCCATTATTAAAGAGTGGATCTCCTATACTGTTATTGCATATGCAGTTACTGAGTTTGAACGCACCCCAATACCCATTTGAAGAGACACAGAAGAGGGTCTCAGTAAAAAAAATGTTACCATTATAAAGGAGTGGGTATCCTATAGTGGTAATGCCCATGCAATGACTGCAAGGGCTGCCAAAATTTGGGAAAAACCCCAATACCAATTTAAAGACACATAGAGCTGGGCCACAGTAATGACATGTTCCCATTAGAATGGAGTGAGTCTCCCATACTGTTTGCCTATGCAGTGAATGCAACAGCTACCAAAAATTTGGAGGAACTCCAATGATGTTGCTTGCAAGAGATGTAGAGGTCCAAGGTCTGCGGCCACCATACTGCTTCTTCCTGCCTGTTGTGATGCTACGCCTCCCTCCCCCTGTGTGCTGCTGTCCTTGCTATGCATGTCCTCTTGCCAGGTGAGAGCAGTTACTATGTCATCCACCACCTCATCTTCCACTTCTGCACCCTGGTCCTCCTCCTGACTTTCTGTGAATTGTGTCTCATCATCATCCACCTCTTTCGACAGTAATTGCACTTTCCCACCATTGCCTTCGTGTGACCGTGGATGCTCAAATATTTGAGCATTGCTACACGTGTTCTACTCTTGACTCGCTTGAAGCTGGCGGGGCGAGAGGCCCGAATCTACAAATGGAAAAGTGAACAGCTCTTCTGAGTGTCCAAGTGTGGGATCAGTTGTCTCCGGTCACTCAGCATGGTGGGAGGAAGGAGGATCAGGGTGAGGAATATGCGGTCCAGACTCACAGCTACTGAGAGTTGACCGTGTGAAAGACAGGGTGGTAGTTGTGGTGGAAAAGTGACTGGAAGCATTAGCTGCTATCCAACCAACAACCTTTTGACATTGCTCTGGGTTCAATAGTGGTCTGCTGTGGTCCCCTAGCAATTGGGACAGGAAGGTCAGGCGACAAGATGTGGGTGTTTGTTATGGCACAATTTCACCTTGCCCATGTTCTCCGCCTCGGCCTCTGCATGCACCATGACCATCACATCCACTTCCCCGTCCCTTGCCATGCACCTTGCCCATTTTAAATGGTGAACAGTATTTTCCACGTTCACTAGAAATGACTGATTTTGGAACGCAGTTATATGTGATACGTCTGACAGAGAACCACAGTTTTAAATAGTAGGCTTGTAATTTACTAATACTATTCTTCATAGAGACCTAGTGTGAATAGCTTGACCGACACACTGCAACAGAATGGAAGGCAGAAATGGCTTATTTTGGAACACAGTTATATGTGAGATACATCTGACAGAGAACCACGGTTTTAAATAGCAGGCCTGTAATTTACTAATACTATTCTTCACAGAGACCTAGTGTGAATAGCTAGACTGACACACTGCAATGAAATGGAAGGCAGAAATAGCTGATTTTGGAACACAGTTATATGTGAGATATGTCTGACACAGAACCACAGTTTTAAATAGCAGGCCTGTAGTTTAGTAATTCTATTCTTCTCAGAGACTTAGTGTGAATAGCTTGATCGACACACTGCAACAAAATGAAAATGTAAGCCAATATTTTCCAAGTTCAGCTCAAATTTCTGGATTTTTATCGCTGAAGTATGGAACAGATCTGGCTTTATTCTACAATGAGAACAAGCAAATGGAGCAGAAAAATTGTGTACTCTTGATTGCTTTTTAAGCAAATAACCAGGATTAAGATAGAAAAAAAAATTCCCTGGTCCCTGATATCTGGGGCTATGTCTAAAAATTATATGCAGCTGGATTAGTCCTCAGAAGGACCGCTAGTTCAGATATATATATATATATATATATATATATGTATATATATATATATATTTATATATATATATATATATATATATATATATATATATATATATACACTGCTCAAAAAAATAAAGGGAACACTCAAATGACACATCGTAAATCTGAATGAATGAAATATTCTCATAGAATACTTTGTTCTGTACAAAGTTGAATGTGCTGACAACAAAATCACACAACAATAATTAATGGAAATCAAATTTATTAACCAATGGAGGCCTGGATTTGGAGTCACCCCCAAAATTAAAGTGGAAAAACACACTACAGGCTGATCCAACTTTGATGTAATGTCCTTAAAGCAAGTCAAAATGAGGCTCAGTATTGTGTGTGGCCTCTACGTGCCTGTATGACCTCCCTACAATGCTTGGGCATGCTCCTGAAGAGGTTGCGGATGGTCTCCTGTGGGATCTCCTCCCAGACCTGGATTAAAGCATCCGCCAACTCCTGGACAGTCTGTGGTGCAACGTGACATTGGTGGATGGAGCGAGACATGATGTCCCAGATGTGCTCAATTGGATTCAGATCTGGGGAATGGGTGGGCCAGTCCATAGCTTCAATGCCTTCATCTTGCAGGAACTGCTGACACACTCCAGCCACATGAGGTCTCAGGGCCAACCGCACCAGCACATGGTCTCACAAGGGGTCTGAGGATCTCATCTCGGTACCTAATGGCAGTCAGGCTAACTCTGGAGAGCACATAGAGGGCTGTGCGGCCCTCCAAAGAAATGCCACCCCACACCATTACTGACCCACTGCCAAACCGGTCATGCTGAAGGATGTTGCAGGCAGCAGATCACTCTCCACGGCGGCTCCAGGCTCTGTCACATCTGTCACATGTGCTCAGTGTGAGCCTGCTTTCATCTGTGAAGAGCACAGGGCGCCAGTGGCGACTTTTCCAATTCTGGTGTTCTGTGGTAAATGCCAAGCATCCTGCACGGTGTTGGGCTGTGAGCACAACCCCCATCTGTGGACGTCGGGCCCTCATGCCACCCTCATGTAGTCGGTGTTCTAAACTTTGTGCAGACTCATGCACATTTGTGGCCTGCTGAAGGTCATTTTGCAGGGCTCTGTCAGTGCTCCTCTTGTTCCTCCTTGCACAAAGGCAGAGGTAGCCGTCCTGCTGCTGACAATCAATTTCACATGCTGTTGTGCAAATGGAATAGACAATAGATGGAAATTATTGGCAATTATCAAGAAACCCTCAATAAAGGAGTGGTTCTGCAAGTGGGGACCACAGACCAATCTCAGTACCAATGCTTTCTGGCTGATGTTTTGCTCACTTTTGAATGTTGGTTGTGCTTTCACACTCGTGGTAGCATGAGACGGACTCTACAACCCACAGAAGTTGCTCAGGTAGTGCAGCTCATCCAGGATGGTACATCAATGCGAGCTGTGGCAAGAAGGTTTGTTGTGTCTGTCAGTGTAGTGTCCAGAGGCTGGAGGCGCTACCAGGAGACAGGCCAGTACACCAGGAGACGTGGAGGGGGCTATAGGAGGGCAACAACCCAGCAGTAGGACCGCTACCTCCGCTTTTGTGCAAGGAGGAACAGGAGGAGCACTGCCAGAGCCCTGCAAAATGACCTACAGCAGGCCACAAATGTGCATGTGTCTGCACAAAGTTTAGAACACCGACTACATGAGGGTGGCATGAGGGCCCGACGTCCACAGATGGGGGTTGTGCTCACAGCCCAACACCGTGCAGGATGCTTGGCATTTACCACAGAACACCAGAATTGGAAAAATCGCCACTGGCGCCCTGTGCTCTTCACAGATGAAAGCAGGCTCACACTGAGCACATGTGACAGATGTGACTGGAGCCGCCGTGGAGAGTGATCTGCTGCCTGCAACATCCTTCAGCATGACCGGTTTGGCAGTGCGGTTGGCCCTGGGTTACTCCTAATGCAGGACAATGCCAGACCTCATGTGGCTGGAGTGTGTCAGCAGTTCCTGCAAGATGAAGGCATTGAAGCTATGGACTGGCCCGCCCGTTCCCCAGACCTGAATCTGAATGAGCACATCTGGGACATCATGTCTTGCTCCATCCTCCAACGTCACGTTGCACCACAGACTGTCCTGAAGTTGGCGGATGCTTTAGTCCAGTTCTGGGAGGAGATCCCACAGGAGACCATCCGCAACCTCATAAGGAGCATGCCCAGGCATTGTAGGGAGGTCATACAGGCACGTGGAGGCCACACACAATACTGAGCCTCATTTTGACTTGTTTTAAGAACATTACATCAAAATTGGATTAGCCTGTATTGTGTTTTCCCACTTTAATTTTGGGGGTGACTCCAAATCCAGGCCTCCATTGGTTAATAAATTTGATTTCCATTGATGATTTTTGTGTGATTTTGTTGTCAGCACATTCAACTTTATACAGAACAAAGTATTCAATGAGAATATTTCATTCATTCAGATCTAGGATGTGTTACTTGAGTGTTCCCTTTATTTTTTTGAGCTGTGTATATATATACTGTACATTGAGGATGGGGGGACCCAGTCCAAATCTTGCACCAGGCCCATCAGAGTCTAGTTACAGCAGTGTAAAGAGTGATTTTGAGTGTCCATGAGTTTTTACAGACACACGGTTCGCAAAAAAAAACATGAACTTGTGAACAGTTCCATATACTATAATGGTTACATGCAGGTTATATCTGTGAAAATCATATATAGGACATGTATGTAGAATGAGGTCTATTTGAGCTTTTGATTTTGTTAATAGTTTAGCAAGAAACAAATATTATGAGATTTTAAGAACTACTGTGGAGACTGATTCACAAAGTGAAAAACACTACAGAACCATGTTCTCTTAATAACTGCCATAGAGTTTGGAAAATATTTTGCATGTTCCTCCTACATTTATTTCCATGGGATTGATGCTAGGGATATATTAGTGGAGGCAAACACTGCTGCTGTGCGGCACTAAAATAAAAAGTCCAAAAATATATAAAAAAGTGTTATACCATAAAATACAATTTCTTCAGTCAGGTACTCTTTATATCTAACAATGTAATAATTCAGCAGGTAGATGAGAAGTCAGAATCAAACCAAAGGTTTGGAACTGGAAGTATACTTTTAGGCAGAGATAAGTGGCTGTATCAGAATTCTAATTTGCTTGTTCGTGTTTTTCCCAGGATATTCAATTCACAGAGAAGTTATTCTCAGCAAATTTAATGTCACTTATAATGTTCTGGGGTCTTTCAAGACCCCAGAAAAAAATAAACGTAAGATGTAAAAACTAAAATAATTACTCACCATACCGGCCACCTCTCCAGCTCCTCCACCCCTCACCATCACCTGTCCGGTCCTCATCACATCTTCTGAAATCCTCAGGCTTCTCACACTAAGTCGGGACATACGGCTCTAATGAGGCACAGGAAGATTTTGCGTAAGCGTGCAAAAGATCACGACTAGTGTTGAGCGAACATGCTCGACACTGCTCGGTACTCGCCCGAGCATCACGCTACTCGGGATGTTCGGCGAGCACTGAGCATTTCCGGGTTACTCGGGCGGGAGCTCGGGTCTCCGCCCTGCATGTTTGGTGCTCTGTACAGAGCCAATGAACATGCAGGGATTGCCAGCCAGTCACTGTAATGCTGCAGCCATGTTGGTTGTGGGCATTACAGTGATTGGCTGGCCGCACAGCATCACCTCGAGTATTATTAACCTTTTGGTGTGTCCACCCCCCCCCCAAAAAAAAAGCGTGTCTCTGATTTTTCAGACACAAATATAACTGTTGAAAATAGTCTGGTGTAGGCTAGAGAAACAGAAGTGTTGTTTTGCACTTCCACGGTTCAAACCTCTGTATTA
The DNA here is from genome assembly GCF_046119375.1 of Phyllobates terribilis. Classification (NCBI taxonomy): domain Eukaryota; kingdom Metazoa; phylum Chordata; class Amphibia; order Anura; family Dendrobatidae; genus Phyllobates; species Phyllobates terribilis. The sequence goes on along the minus strand of NW_027362767.1, from coordinate 214,811,945 downwards.
TCCATTTTGGGCCATTTGTATCTAAAAATAAAAACTGTTTGAGTGTGTCGCTCACTGTTCAGCCACAAATATCTCTATTTAAAAAAGTGTGGTATACCCCAGTAAACAATAACTGTGGTTTTGCCATCCCACGGTAAAAAATCTCTATTATTCAGCTTTTGGTAGTTTTTTCCGTAAAGAAAAACAGTAGTGTCTCCTGACTGTTGTGACACAAAAATATATCTGTTGAAAATAGTCTTGTGTAGGCCCGACATCCCAGTGTGGTTTCGCAGTTCCACGGGTCAAATCGCTGTACTATCCAGTTTTGGGCCTTTGGTATCTAAAAAAAAAGCAGTTTGAGTGTGTCGCTCACTGTTCAGCCACAAATATCTCTATTTAAAAAAGTGTGGTATACCCCAGTAAACAATAACTGTGGTTTTCCTCTTCCACGGTTCTAATCTACTCTTTATTACCCTTTTTCCATTGATAGTGCAAGTGTAATCTATTTTACTTCATTTACAATGGGCAAGGCGCGTGGCAAGGGACGTGGAAGTGGACGTTCTGGTGATGATTCGTGCAGAGGACGGGGCCGTGGCCAAGGTGAAAATGTGCCACAACCAACAGCCACATCTTCTCGCTCCCACTTCTTGACCGAATTACTAGGGAAGCACAGAACAACACCAGTATTGAGAACTGATCAGTGTGAACAGGTTATTAATTGGATAGCAGACAATACTTCCAGTTACCTGGGCACCACCACCTCCGGTCTGTCTTCCACACGGTCAACTCTTAGGAGCCGTGAGTCTCGACCGCATACTCCTCCTCACCCTGATGCTCCTTCCTCCCACCATGCCGAGTGTCGTCAGACAGCAAGTGATCCCACACTTGGACACTCTGAAGAGCTGTTCACTGGTCCATTTCCATATTTGGGCCCCTCGCCTGATACGCTTGAAGTGGTGGAAGAGGAGATCCCATGTTGCGATGCCCAAATATTTGAACAGCCACGGCCACAGGAAGTCGACGTTGGCAATCTGTCACAAGAGGTGGACGATGACGAGACACAATTGCCAGGAAGTGAGGAGGAGGATCGTGGTGCGCAAGTGGAAGAGGAGGAGGTGGTGGATGATCTAGTAACTGACCCAACGTGGAAGGAGGACATGCAGAGTGAGGCCAGCAGCACACAGGGGGAGGGAGGCAGAGTACCCCAACAGGCAGGAAGAAGCAGTGTGGTGGCCGCAGACAGAAGGCAGGCAACCGTTCCCCGTAACACCAACATGAGGGACGTTGCCAGTACAAGCGGTAGGTCTTCCAGAGTCTGGAATTTTTTTAAAGACTCTGCTGATAACCCCAAAAAGGCCATATGTTCCACCTGCCATGCCAGCATCAGCAGGGGTGACAAAACTACCAGCCTGACCACCACCAGCATGATCAGGCACATGGAATCAAAGCACCCTACTTTGTGGGGCGAAACCCAGGGTCCACGACCAGTGTCAGCGGGTGTCACCACTGCTTCTTCCACTGTTGTGCGTGCAATAGAACCCCCTGTTGTGTGTGCAAGGCAATCCCCTGTCCATTCTGCATGTAAAGATGCCCCCTCCTCTCAGTCTTCACTTGTTATGGCAGTTTCTCAAGAAACAGCATCAACGTCCACGTCCACGTCCCACCGCAGCATTCAATTGTCCATATCCCAGACCTTTGAACGAAAGCAGAAATTCGCAGCTAACGCCCCACAGGCCACAGTCCTAAATTCGCACATTTCACGACTGCTTGAATTGGAAATGATGCCTTTTAGGCTGGTGGAGACGGAATCCTTCCGCAATCTTATGGCGGTGGCCGTCCCTCGGTACTCGGTCCCCAGCCGACACTATTTTGCCCGGTGTGCCATCCCTGCACTACACAAGCACGTGTCCCAAAGCATCTGCCATGCCCTCAACAACGCAGTTACTGGGAGAGTCCACCTGACAACGGACACATGGACAAGTGCTTGTGGCCAGGGACCATACATCTCTCTGACGGCACACTGGGTAAACATAGTGGAAGCCGGGACCCAGTCGGACCTTGGGACGGAACACATCCTTCCCACACCGAGGATTGCGGGCCCTATGTCAGTCAGAGTTGCCCCCACAGTGTACAGCTCCTGCGCATCCTCCTCCTCCTCCTTCTCATGTTCAGCCTCCATCTCAGATATCACCACATTAGTTACAAGCTGGAAGCATTGCAGTACTGCCTCCGACAAGCGGCAACAGGCTGTGCTGAAACTCATAAGCTTAGGTGATAAACCTCACACTGCTTGTGAGTTGTGGACAGCTGTGAAAGAGCAGGCAGATCTGTGGCTGAGACCGCTGAACCTACATCCCGGCATGGTCGTGTGTGACAATGGCCGTAACCTGGTGGCGGCTCTGAGGCGAGGTGAGATCACACACGTACCATGCCTGGCTCATGTGCTTAACCTCATGGTTCAGCGGTTTCTTAAATCGTACCCCGAGTTGCCAGATCTGCTCGTGAAAGTACGCCGCCTGTCAGCTCATTTTCGCAAATCGGCTACAGCTTCCGCTGCCCTTGCTGTGTTGCAGCAGCGTTTGCAGCTTCCGGCACACCGACTGATGTGTGATGTCCCCACACGTTGTAACTCTACCCTCCACATGTTGCAAAGGATTTGTGAGCAGAAGAGAGCAGTTGTGGAGTACCAGCTGCAACAAGGCCATCGATATTCAGGTCAGACTCCACACATAAGACCTCAGGAGTGGACCTGGATGTCTGACATATGTACCATCCTGACAAACTTTGAGGAGGCCACCAAGATGGTGAGTGGTGATGACGCCATCATTAGTGTCAGCATCCCACTTGTCTGTCTTTTGCAACGCTCTCTGCAGAGAATTAAAGAGGAGGCATTGCAGCCAGAGTATGATGAGATGGATCAAGAAGCCGTAGCGGGCGATTACACACAGCCCAGCCTCATCTCATCCCAATGTGCATTGGGGGACAATGAGGGAGAGGAGGAGGAGGAGGAGGAGGAAGAACAGGAGGTGCTATCATGCGTTGTAGACGGTAGTACCTGTACAAGTGTCATACCGTTGGTTCAGCGTGGGTGGCCTGAGGACAGGGGGGCGGAGGAAAAGGAGGAGGAGGAGGAGAGCATGGTCAGTCGTCATCTTGGTGAGGACACGGAAATCTTGCCCGTTACCAGTCTGGCACGCATGGCTGACTTTATGCTACGCTGCCTTAACCGTGACCCTCGCGTTGTCAAAATGTTGGGTGACAGTCATTACTGGTTGGTGACACTTGTAGACCCCCGCTACAAGGAGAACTTTCACTCTCTTATTCCTGAGGTGGAGAGGTCTACAAAAATGGGGCAATACCAGAAGGCCCTTGCTGCAGAAAATTCCCATCTGAACACGCTAGCGGCAGAGGTCACAGTTCGTTGCCCAACCAAGGCGTACAGGCTAGAGAGATGCAACTCCAATCCAGCAGAGGCAGGGGAACACTGTCAACGTTCTGGGACAGTTTTCTGACACCCGCCCAGCTTACAGGCCCTGAGGCACGGGGTACTCTCACAAGGAGTGGAAAGTTTCAAAAGATGGTGAGGGAGTACCTTGCCGATCGTACCAGCGTCCTCCGTGATTCCTCTGTGCCTTTTAATTATTGGGTATCCAAGCTGGACACTTGGAATGAACTCGCTCTGTACGTCTTGGAGGTCCTGGCCTGCCCTGCCACTAGCGTGTTATCGGAGCGTGCTTTTAGTGCCGCTGGGGGACTTATAACTGATAAGCGCACTCGCCTGTCAACTGACAATGCTGACAAGCTGACCCTTATCAAAATGAACAAGGGCTGGATTGGGCCAGACTTCTCATCACCACCAAATGACAGCAGAGTAACATAAAGTCAAATCCACTGTGTTATTTCGGGAGGTATGTTCACATTCACCGCTTCACACACACACATGGGTATACGCTTCCTCATTTCGTCTGTTTAATCTTCTTCTCCTTATTCTCAGCCTCCACCACCACTATACCACCAGGGTGCCAGCATTGCAAGTTCCTCCGTCCTTATTTTTGGCAGCTTTTGCTTGCAAGGCATAAGCAAATACTATGGGACACCCACTCCCCAATAATGGGACTTATGTTTGTAATATGCTGTACTGCATGGCTCTTGTAAGGGGCATTGCAAGTTGCTCCGTCCTAATTTTTGGCAGCTTTTGCTGGGAAAGCATAAGCAAATACTATGGGACACCCACTCCCCAATAATGGGACTTATGTTTGTAATATGCTGTACTGCATGTGACGCGCCCCCTGGGCCGTGTGTACACGTGTGTGGGATACCCGGTGCCGGGTCTCTGGGGTCTGTAGTCTCAGTGGCGGTGACCCGGTCCCGTGGCTCAGGCTGGTCAAACCAGTGGCAGTCTTTCTTAGGTTTTGAGGTTAATTGTCCGACTGCGCCACCCGTGGATTGCGGTCAGGGAGTACCACCGCTGCAAGGCAGACCGCTGAGGCTGGTGTAGTGTGCGCAGCATAGAATGGGATAACTCCCCTCGGGAGGAGTATAGCCTCAGGGCAGTGAGTGTGGATGATGGGGCTGATGGTGCATGAGTGCAGCAGGAATGACTCAGAGTCTTTGCAGTGCAGTTCAGGGTCTTTACTGATGATTATAAGGTAGACCCTCCCGGGAGTACTGGCTAGCATAAGAGGCCTGGTCAGTCTGTGAGCAAGCAGGAGTTCCCCTGGCCAGGTGGATTTGTAGGCCTCCCCGTCTGTCTGCACTCTTCCTGGCTACCTTGCTGTAAGCGGGTAGAAGTAGCCCACGTCCCTGAGTGTACCGTGTAGTGCTCACCCATATGGCTGGTGACTTGGGGCCTTCTGTTAGCCTCCGCTCCACGACGGCGGTGCTGGTCCCTTGCTTGTGACTGAGCCTCTGGGCTTCTATGGCCAGAGGACCTGAAATCCCCTGCCGGCTGGTTTCTGCTGCTGGATATATAAGTCCTCACAGCTTCGGACTCCTGTGTCCGGTTCCTATTGTCTTCTGCCAGGACGAGCTCTGCTCAGCTTCCAGCCCCTGGTCTTTAACTCCTAGCTCCTACAGAGCTCCTTGCTGTTACTTTCCCTTGCTCTCACTCTGACTCTGACTGTTCTCTGACTCACTCAACCCCGCCCCAGATCCAGTTTATAAGGGCAGAATTCTCCCCTCCCAGGACTGGGGCAGGAGGATGTTGCATGTTTAAGGGATCCTGACCAGGAAACCTCCCACTTGCTCTCCGACGTAATATCTCTATTACTGTGGTGACCAGACCCCTGGGGTGCCACACATGGCTCTTGTAAGGGACATTGCAGTGCCTCATAATTTTTGGAAAGCCTTCCATTCACTGCTTAGGCCAACAGTGTGCGGGAGACCCAGTTGCTATAAATGGAAAAAAAGGTTTAGTTAACACCCTCTGACCTCCATGTCATTTCCAAGGGGCATTGGAGTGGCTCGAAATTATTGGTAGGCATTGCACTCATTGTATGCCCTATAACTGTGTAGCCGAACCGCTCCTTTTGTTACAGAAACATATCCTACAAGACATATCTGGTTGACTGGCCTGATATTGATGTGAATGGTCCCTGTTCCTCCTGCTCTTTCTCCTTTGCCACTACCTCATCCATCATTTATCACCTGAAGCTTTGTTTTAACGGGAGTCATAGAACTTGGATAGTAGCAGGAAAACATCCAGCAATCCTCGGAGGAGGTAGGATATGCGCCAAAACGCTGACCACCTCAGGCCTAGCCGCTACTACATACATGCGCTTGCATTACAACAAAACAAAGCAGATGCTAACTTCTATCATCCTCATCATGCTCCTCACCTTGGCACTCTCAACTCCCCTGATGGAGAAGCCAGGGCCCACCGGAGGAGTCTGATTGTCCGGTGGGCTCGGCCAATGCTGCCCTAAAGCAGGCCAGGCTAAGAAAAGTGTGGGAAAGGTTACCGGGATAAATAGGGGTGGCTGGGGACCGAGTATGGACACTCGGCCACTCCCTGGAGGCTGGGGAGCAAGCGGGGACACCCGGCCACCAGGCGGCTGGGGACTGAGTATGGATACCAGGCCGCCGACACAGCCATGGCGTGGTGGCCAGATTCCGCCTCCACATGCCTAAAAGGCCCAATTTAAAGTGCAAGCAAGCAAGCAGTATGGTATTGCAGCCTGGGGGTGGGTGGGTGGCAGGCTGCATACTTGAGCTTGTATTGCAAGGAATGGGCGAGGTGCAATTGAACACTGCCCTGGGACTAGAACTTGCATGGGGATAGTTGCAAGTCTGCATCTTCTGATGCGGTAAGGATCACTTATGATGGGCACACTTTTAGACAGTGACCTGGGAGTCAGAGATGCTTCCAGGGGTCTTCCCCATGCTGTTCCCTTGTCTTTTCAGCACTTTATGCATGTGTCACACTGCACATGGCCAGATAAGGTTGTAAAATGTTAAAATGACATTTCACGGTGAATGCATTTGTCATAGTTGAAAGCAATACAAAAGTGCAAAAACGCATAAAAAATGCTACTTGTGAACATAGCCGAAGGTGTGGAGGAGTATTTTTGTTTTTGGTCATTTATTTTAACTTATACACAAGTCTTTACCCTGGAAAGTATGTTCCTTAACATATTTCACAGGAAAAAAGTTTCACTTTCGTTTTTGAACGTTTTATTGTGAGCCTGTAAAAGTGTCTTAATACCTCTGACCACGTTGTTGACAGCAGTGACCTGGGGGTCAGAAATGCTTCCTGGGGCAATCCCCATGCTGTCCCCATGTCATTTGAGCACTGTCACTATCGTTTTGGGCACTTGTTAGGCTTTTAAAAGACTGCCGGGGGTGCCACCGCAAAAATGCTCGAGTCTCCCATAGACTAACATTGGGCTCGTTGCTCGGGTCGAGCACCCGAGTATCACGGCGAGCTCGGCCCGAGCTTCGAGCACTGGAGCATTTTAGTGCTCGCTCAACACTAATCACGACGCTTCCTCACGGATTCAGCATTATGGCCGATGCACTTTGTGATGGGGATTTCAGCACTCAGAAGATATGACGTGGATGGGTCAGGTGATGATGAGGAGCGGAGGGGCTGAAGAGGAGAGTGGTTAGATGATTATAAGGATTTTTTAATTTTTTAACTTTTTGATGGCCCTTTACGATTCAGAAAAGTGGCGACCAGTGGCCGCCATGTAGCTGAATCTGCTCAGAAGTTAAGTACTAAAAAAATTTGCCTTTAAGTAAACGCAGATTTTTGTGAAATTTGAGTAGAATTTAATTCCACTCAGCTCAAATGCATTCATTCATCTATTATTAGTAAAATAAAGCGGCATTCAGTGGTCTGTGTCAGCAATAATAGGTGCATGAAGGGTTCATAGCCATATTCTCCTTTGCTATTATAGACATTAAAGCAGGGATATCAAAATCATTTTAACCAAGGGCCTAGGTAGTAAGGATATAAGAAAGCTGTCCTTGGGAAGTAGTGCTAAGAGAGCTGTCCCTGGGCAGTAGGGCTAAGAGAGACGTGTCTGGGTTGGGTAGTAGGACTAAGAGAGATGTGTTTGAGTAATAGGCTAAGAGAGATGAGTCTGGGTAGTAGGGCTAAGAGAGATGTGTCTGGGTAGTAGGGCTAAGAGAGATGTGTCTGGGTAGTAAGGATGTAAGAGAACTGTCCCTGGGTAGTAAGGCTAAGAGAGCTGGTCCTGGGTAGTAAGGATATAAGAGAACTGTCCCTGGGTAGTAGGGCTACAAGAGCTGTCTCTGGGTAGTAGGGATAAGAAAGCTGTCTCTGGGTAGTAGGGATAAGAAAGCTGTCTCTGCGGGTGGCAGGGCTAAGAGAGATGTGTCTGGGTTGTAGGGCTAAGAGAACTGGTCCTGGGTAGTAAGGCGAAGAGAGCTGGTCCTGGGTAGTAAGGATGTAAGAGAACTGTCCTTGGGAAGTAGGGATAAGAACGCTGTCCCTGGGTAGTACAGCTGAGACACCTGTCTCTGGTTAGTATGGCTAAGAAAGCTATCCCTTGGTAATAGAGCTGAGAGAGATGTCCCTGGGTTGTAGGGATAAGAGAGCTGTCCCTGGATAGTAGGGCTAAGAGGGCTGTCCCTGCGTGATAGGAATATAGGAAAGTTGTCCCTGGGTAGTAGGAATATAGGAAAACTCTTTCTGGGTAGTAGAGCTAAGATAGCTGTCCCTGGGTAGTAGGGTTATGAGAGATGTTCCTGGGTAGTAAGGCTAAGAGAGATGTCCCTGGGTAGTAGGGCTAAGTGAGATGTCCCTGGGTAGTAGGAATATAGTAAAGTTGTCCCTGGGTAGTAGGGATATAGGAAAGCTGTTCCTTGGTAGTAGGGCTAAGATAGCTGTCCCGGGGTAGTAGGGCTAAAAAAACTGTCCCTGGGTAGTAGGGCTAAGAGAGATGTCCCTGGGTAGTAGGGATAAGAGAGATACCCTTGGGTAGTAGGGCTAAGTGAGCTGTCCCTGGGTAGTAGGAATATAGGAAAGCTGGGTAGTAAGGCTAAGAGAGATGTCCCTGGGTAGTAGGGCTAAGAGAGATGTCCCTGGGTAGTAGGGCTAAGAGAGATGTCCCTGGGTAGTAGGGCTAAGAGAGATGTCCCTGGGTAGAAGAGCTAAGTGAGCTGTCCCTGGGAAGTAGGGCTAAGTGAGCTGTCCCTGGGTAGTAGGGCTAAGTGAGCTGTCCCTGTGTAGTAGGAATATAGCAAAGTTGTCCCTGGATAGTAGGGATATAGGACAGCTGTTCCTGGGTAGTAGGGCTAAGATAGCTGTCCCACGGTAGTAGGGCTAAGAGAACTGTCCCTGGGTATTAGGGCTAAGAGAGGTGCACCTGGGTAGTTGAACTAAGAGAGATGTACCTTGGTAGTAGAGATATAAGAGAACTGTCCTTGGGAAATAGGGCTATAGGAGAGCTGTGCAAGACCTCAGAGTCCAAAATTGATTTATATGCTAGGATATGCCATCACTTTATGATAAGTGGAAATTGACCTCTGGAACCCCCACCACCACCCTGTTGTGCACTAGTGTTGAGCCACCCCCGTAGTGTTCGAGTTCGGTTCGGTTCGTCGAACACCCGTATGTTCGCCGAACTGTTCGTCGAACACCTTCGAACACCGTTAAAACCAATGGCAGGCAAACAAAAACACATAGAAAACACATAGAAAACACTTCAAAGGTGTCCAAAATCTGAAAAACTGCTCTGAAGACACAACTAACACATGGAAAAGTGACAAGTACACATAGTCATGGGAAAAGAAAAGAGGTGGAGGAGTAAAAGGAGGGGGAAACACAGATATAGGCATGTCATGCCCTTCTAAAACCAAAAAAGTGAGAAGCCGACACGTTCAGTCCGCTCCTGCCCGTGCCACCTTCGTGTCGCCGGGTTTGTGCCAGAGCCGGGGTGGACCCTGACGGCCAGCCCCCCTCTCCCAAAACTGCTGCCTGTCCGCTGGTGGGTCGAGCCCCCCCGCGGTGGGGGGGGGGTAACATCTGCAGAAGAAAGACCATCTTCCAGCCAAACTAAGATGTCTACTTCTTTTCGTGGACAATGTGATACGATCCCTTTCTTACGGACACGCCCATCGCTACAAATTCCAGATGAGGCACAAAAACAGCAGGTGCTTCAACGGATTTCAAGTGCTCCTTCAAGTGGGCTCTCCTCCACCTCAACTTCAACATCACAAATACTCCAGTCCAGAGAGATGTCATCCCAATCGCACTTGCTTCCTCACAGCTCCCAAGTCTCCAGCTGCCCGTCTGAGTATGGGGTAACACAGATGTTTGAGTCTGCACTGCTGTTTACTCATACTATAGCCTGGGAAACGGAGGTCTGCTCCAGAGCTTCTGTTAATCCTGACAAGGAAATGATCTGCACTGATCCCCAGAATCTTTATGAGTCGGATCCAGGACCAGATGAAGAAGGTTCTGAGCATAATGTAGACCCTCGTTCCCAAACTGTAACTCCTGTTGGTGGAGACAATGATGAAGACGATGATGAGACTCAAACACCTGATTGGAGTGACAACTTGACTTTTCGGTCAGGGCAGGAAGAGGTTGGCTCTGAGGACGACGGGTGTGAAAACACACAGGGTGATGATGACGAGGTTGGAGATCCCACTTACTGTCAACCCACAGTCAGCCAGTCGATGAGGTCAGCAGAGGAGGTGGAGGAGGATGTGAGTAGCCCAGGGAATGGGGATGACTCGGAACCCGGGCCTTTGCCTGGCCTTGGGGATGTCGCGATGGTCGGCTCCCTGGCCCGTACCCTGGGGTCACTCTTTAAAAGGGTGGATAATAGTTAATTTTATAAGAGTTTGTGACGCCACCTGTGGTATCTGGTGAGAAGCACCAGCGCTGCAGCAGTCCACTGAGGCCGGTGATAAGGCAGCTCGATGGTATAGCTCCCCACAGGTGGAGCTAGGTCTCAGGGCAGCATATGCAGGGGGAATGCAGGACAGGAGAGACCCAGCTGGGTCAGAGCAAGAACGGGAACGGACACAGTAGTCTCTTCAGTACCTTTTACTGGTGGAAATTCAGGCACATCCCGGAGCACTGTAGGGTGAAGGGTGCATATCAGGATCCTCCCCAATGAGCGGGTGTAGGGCCTCCTGATTCTTGCCTCTGCGTAGTAAGTTTCTGACCTGCCTGGAGCTAGGCCTAACTTTGTCTCTGTCCTGCGCTGGCTGACCTTGTGGAAGGGCCTTCTCTTGGAGTTCACGCTCCCAGTATGCGGGGCCTAAGCGTCTCCTGGCTCTGTTACGTATCAGCACCTTAGCGATCCTGGGACTTGTAGTTCTCCAGGGATTCGGGTTATGCCTTACTGGGTCATAGAGATCCCGGTAAGCTCGGATCCGGTGTCCGGTAAATGCTTCGGGGTGAGCTGGTTAAGCTCCTCTGCCCCTTATGTACTAACTCGCCACTAGCCTTCGGCCTACTCGGGCCCTCACTAGGCTATACACACTAACGGCAGCTTGCCGCGCTTCACCGATCTTATGGCGCCGGCACACCTTAAGCTCTATCTGGGCTCCCTGAATCTAGCTAGCAGGAGCCTCGTGCTCCACTACTGAACTATTAACTGAGTTCTCTAGGCTAGACTGAGCTCCACTGCAGACTGACCTCTCTTAGGCTTCTCTACTGCAGGAACTCTTCAGAGGAACTGAACTGCCTAGCTCCACCTTCCCTATTTATTTCCCTAACGGGCTTCCTCTGCTGGTCTGAGGTGGAAGGTGGAGATGTGTGAATGTTTATGGGGGCCTCTTGTGGAGGATTCCATCAATGCACTCTTCTAGGATCTGTGATACCAAGCGCAGCAGGGCGTCACAGATGCTATTGACGATGAGGTTAGGTTGCGCCTTCCTGGACAGAGACGGAGTACTGGAAGCACGTCAACAACTGCATCCTCAACCACAACTCTGCCTCTGACCACAAGTCGTAGTGGCTCTTCAGGTCGCATGGGCTCTAAGCTTTGCATAGCCTGGACATTTTTTCAGATCGATAAGGATGACCCAACTCGTGTTATCTGTAATATTTGTCACCAAAAGCTAAGTAGAGGCCAAAAAATCCATAGTTTGAGTACTTCATGCATATACCGTCACATGGATATGAAGCATAAGTTGCAGTGGGAAGGTCACTGTGCTACAATGCGGCCTAGCGGGCCGGGCCAACCACCGTCTGCCCCATCTTGTGCACCGCAGCCTCTTCATCCTCTGTGACTGGGGGGACAGCAGTCACACATGTTTTTGGACGCAGACCTGCCACCTCTTTACCCGCAACAGCTAGTGTGAATGGCAGGTCGTCAGTTCATTGGGAAGTGGAAACACCTGCTGGTGTTGAGCGCTCTACGACATCGAGAGCACCACCTTTGGATCAAGGCAACCTAACATGTCCGCCTGCATCTTCCTCACAGACCGGCAGTTTGCCGGGGACACCCTACTCAACCCCGTCTAAGCACAACAGCCAGCCCTCGGTCCATCAGATGTGGAAAAGTAAAAGACCATTTCCTCCTAGCCATGACAAAGCTAAGAGGTTGAATTTCACCATCTGCAAGCTGTTGGCTACAGAAATGCTGCCTTTCCGCCTGGAGGACACAGAGGATTTTCGAGACCTTATGTCCTTTGCAGTGCCCCAGTACCAGATGCCCAGTCGGCACTACATCTCAAAGAAAGGTGTGCCTGCGCTCCACCAGCATGTCACACACAACATCACCGCTTCTTTGAGAAACTCTGTGTGTGACAGGGTGCATTTCACCACAGACAATTGGACGAGTAGGCATGGACAGGGGCGTTACATGTCACTGACTGGGCACTGGGTAACTATGGTGACAGCAGGACAAGGGGCTGCTGTCCAAGTCTTACCGTCCCCACGAGTTGTGCGTCAATCCTCTTTATCTCGAAGTTCCTCCACTGCTTCTGCCTCCTCAACCTACTCTCGGTCCTCCACCTGCACCCAAAGCCTGTCTGGTAATGCCACCTGCTTTCTAACAGCGCAGAAGGAATCCTGCACACCTCCTTACTATGCTGGCAGCAGGGCTCAACGGCATCAGTGTTTACTTTGAAATGTCTGGGAAATGTGAGTCACACAGCTGAGGAGTTGTGGTCAGCTCTGGAGACCCAGTTTCATGAATGGTTGTCTCTACTGGACCTGCAACCAGGGAAGGCCGTGTGCGACAATGCTGCAAACCTAGGTGCGGCCCTTCGCCGGGGCAATGTCACACACGTGCCTTGTATGGCTCACGTGTTGAACCTGGTTGTCCATCAATTTTTAGCCCACTATCCCGGACTAGACGGCCTTCTGCACAGGGAACGGTCGCTGTGTGCTCACTTCCGCCGTTCGCATCCCACAGCTCAACGACTTACATCTCTGCAGAAGTCGCTGGGCCTGCCAGTTCACCGGCTGAAATGCAATGTGCCGACACGGTGGAATTCAACTCTGCACATGTTGCAGCGACTGTGGCAGCATCGACAAGCCCTGGTGCAATACGTTGTGACATATAGACTGGGCCAACGAGATCCAGAGGTGGGGCAAATCACGCTGAAGGAGTGGTCTCAGATCAGGGACCTATGAAGTTGACGCGCCCCCTTGGCCCTTTGAGCCGGGCCGGTAGACGCTGGGGGTTGTGGTCACTGTGGCGGTGACCCGGTCCGTGACCCAGGGCGGTCAATCCAAGGGTAATTTGTATATATGGGTTTTATAATGTCCAACTACGCCACCTGTGGAGTGCAGCCAAAGGGGCCGCCGCTGCGGAACAGTCCTCTGAAGCTGGTGGTTTTGCAGCAATGGTATTATTACTCCCCAGAGGAAGAGTGTAGCTTCAGGGCAGTATGGGTGGATGATGGTGGTTGTAGTGCAGGGAGTCATTAATGAACACAGAGTCCGTGTGATGCAGTCCCAAGATCTTTACTCACAGTTGTTGCAGTCCAGATTACAGGTACCAGAGCAATCTCCCCCGTCGTGCTGTGCGTACTCAGTGAGGGGCTCAGTCCACCCCCAGATAGCTCCGGAGAACTTAGCAGGACCCCCTTCTGTGCGTCCTTTCTCTGGCCTTCTCCCTGCACCTCACACCCAGTGACACTTCTATCCGGTATCCTCGGGCCTTGGCGGGCGACGTGTGTTCCGTCCCCTGGGTCCTATGTGGCTACCTTCTTAGTGAGACTGGTGTGGCCTGCAGTACATGAAATGCTGCCGCCTCCGGTTTCTAGTTGAGCCTTGCTGTTTCTCCACTAGTTGAGGGACCAGTTCCCCTTATCTGGCCAGACCCCTCTACCTCCTGGTAGCAGCGGGAGTACCCGTGGCCTTCTGCACAGCCCGTACCCCTATGGTCCCTTCGGTTCCTGGAGCCTTCCTGCTCCCACTCCTCTCTTCTCTCCTTCAGTCCTGGGCCTCCCAGGCTTGGCCCGCCTCCGGAGCAGAGCTCATGCAGAGCCTCTGCTCCTGTTAATTTTCCTCCTCTGACTGGCTTGCTCTTTCTAAGATGGCTTCCCATTTATACTCTCCCTGTCATGTGCTCCCCTAAGCTGCTCCCCTAAGCACCCACTACATAGGACCCTCCCGCCAGCTAGGGACCTGGGACTGTGCTCTCCCTTAGGAGCAATCTCGCCCTACCCCCACTGCGGGTATGTGATGGATGCAGGTGTTAGGGTCCCGAGCCATACGCCTTCCTTACCTGAGGGTGAGATACCACACCTCTGGGTGAGATGCAGTAATTCTGTGGCGACTGAACCCTCAGGGGCGCCACACACCCTTCTGCACAGTTTTGAAATGGCGACGAAGATGTTTAGTGCTGACGACGATGCCATTATCAGCATGACTATTCCGGTGATGTACATGCTGGAGCACACATTAAACAGAATTCAGAGTCAGGTGGTTGGACAAGAGGAGGTCCAGACGGTCGGCAGCACCAAGGCGGCAGGCATGGGAGGGTGGGGGAGAGGGATTAACCAGGGCGCATGGTAGCAGCCAAACTGTTGAGGAAGGTGCAGGAGCTGAGGGAGAAGTGGAGGACGAACTGGCGATGGGCATGGAAGACTCATCAGATGAGGTAGACCTTGATCACATTTCTGTTGTGCGAGGTTGGGGGGAGAGGGCAGAGGAAGGAAGCATTTAACAGTGCGGGCCTGCGAGGCCCCAGGTATGCGTCCTAGGGTTAAGTGGTGTCTGTGGCACAATTTTGGGAAAAAATGGAGACTCTTTTTGAAGTCCCCTTGCTGTGTCTTACATGACGTTGGCATCGTCAATTCCAGGTGGGTTGGGTCGCTCCCCGCCCCTTTTAACTGTAAGAAACTACATACACTATGGCTTGGGGTAACACAGATGGTTGAGTCTGAAGAGCTGTTTACTCAGAGGTCTGCTCCAAATCTTCAGTGTCTGCTAGTCAGCGTAGTAGCCCAGCTCTGAAGCAAGCTACTCCGCCTGTGTATCTAATAAGAATTTTTAATTGCATCTAGCCTAGGCAATACTTTGGGCATAGTAGCCCAGCTGCGAAGCAAGCTGCACCGCCTGTGTATCTAATAAGAATTTTTAATTGCATCTAGCCTAGGCAGACTGTGGGAACCCCCAGCCAAACCCAGATGCTCAGCCCCCTACCGCCCCCCTTTCCTTGACAATACAATAATGTAACTCTTACAACTGGATGGGTGAGGATTGGTCACAGCTTTATTAACTCTTTAGAGTCATTCCATTAGAAAGGCATTTTATTTCTAAAATAATTCAGCTTGTTGCAGCATGCCCTGGGTCTCCACTCCGGCAAGTTGACCAATAAGTGTAACTCTCCAACATGTCCTTTCTATTTCCAGGCCACGGAGGATCCTGCGTACTCGTATGCAGGACTCTGACCCCCACCCATCACTCTTAATGCTTGTTCCATTCCATCCTGGAGTACTGACAGGAATATGTCCAGTCCAATATCCATTAAGTGAACACCGTCGGGCCGTATGAGGCCTGCTTTATCTCCTGCCAGTTGTCCGTGTCGTATTGCTACACCACCTCTGTCTCTTCTAAATTTTGCCATCCGAATATTTATTACCCGCCATGTCCGTCCGATGGCCGTGATGTCTCGCGCACCTTGCCATACCGCTATCGGCACAATCTCTGACCATACTATAGCTAGTTTTGTGAAAAATTCTCTGAAGCGCTCAATGTCTAGTTTCATTATTGCCATTAGTTATGCGCTCTTGTGATGACCTAGGTTGTTTCCTCCAGCCTGTATAACTAAGATGACCAGACCTCTTGCCTCTCTCCCTACCTTGATTACCTCCATTAGTACCTGTGGCCATAGCAGGCCTCTAATACCTCTCCAGTTGAAATATGTGTTATGAAACTCTAATTTCCTCCCGCCTGGGCAGACTTTCGCCCTTTTTTCTGCCCAATATATATACGAGTGGCCTATCACCCACACTGTTGGCTTAGCGTCACCTGTAAAAGAAACAAACCACGTTAGGATAACAAGTCCGGTCTTATGTATCTCGCCAAACACGTGGATCGCCATCTCCCTATCCTCTGAACTTCCGTTTCTGACAGTCCTGTTCTTGCTGCTTCCATGGCCGCGCCTATGCGGAATGAGTGTTTCCCGTAAGCTTTGGGGTGGTTCCCTGCCGATGTTATGCATTTATTATATATAGCTTGGAACTGGTATCTTGATAATGGCGTTCCATCAATGTGTGATAGGAAGAAATTACTTTGTGATCTGATGGTTATATATGTTTTTACTATTGTTACCCGACTAAGTGTAGCGTTTGTGGATTGTAGAAGTACCCAAGTGCCCCTGCCCGCTGGAACCGTTTTCGATTGGCGTATGCGTAGACATATTGCATTATTGGCTATGACTATGTCCTGGTGTAATAAGCCTCCACTGGTGGTAATTTTGGATTGAGGGACTAATTCGCTTATGCATAGCGCCCCGAAGAAGGCGATCACAAATGCAGTAGACAGTAGTGTTGCTTCAAATTGTGAGTGTCATGTTAATGGTGTTAGGGATATGATGTGAGAAATCAGTTTTAGTGACATGGGACGGGACGTCTACACTCATGACTTGGCTGACCCTTTTTCCACCCATTTATGGATTGTCTGATGATGAATCTTTGTCACATCTCCCCAATTCCGTAGTTGGAAGTGAAATGCTACTCCGGTCAGACACCGCTGCGCTGACGCCCCTGATATGCCCCTCATCATTAGCTGGTGGAGAAATTCTATGGTGACTTGTGATCTGGCTTGTTCACATTGGTCAACCCGTCTGCCTGCTACTAGGAGTGTCCACTCTTCCCATGCCTTACCGTATGCTTGCCACGTCGACGGGGCAACTAACACTCTGTTTAATGGCATCAACTATTCGCCACTAGATCCCATAGGGAGAGTGGGCAACTGTTGGATGGGTGGGCGTTGGGGAAGAGCTCTGTGAAAATCTGCCAATTGAA
Organism: Phyllobates terribilis; assembly: GCF_046119375.1. Lineage (NCBI taxonomy): Eukaryota > Metazoa > Chordata > Amphibia > Anura > Dendrobatidae > Phyllobates > Phyllobates terribilis. The sequence continues at coordinate 214,795,058 of NW_027362767.1, read as the reverse complement.
TTGTTATAAAGCATTAGCAGCAGCTTTAGACCCCTCAGCATAGTGGCTAGCGCGGACCCATACATTGTGTTTTAGGAACAGGAATGCTAGCCCGCGTAGTAGGCCTAGCACTGGGAGAGACGATGATGCCATCTTTTTAATGCAATGCGCTAGGCTGGTGGTTTTTGTTATGAAGCGTATATTTTTGTCAGCCAGGCGCGCGCCCCATATTTCTATTGCTACCACTATTGGGAAGAAAAATTATTTTCAAGGCTAGATTCAGCTAAAAATTATTATTAATTTCAAAGCTGGTGGAGCTTGGTATAGATGGCCTAATACAATGAGTACCACACACTGCTACAAGCCCAAATATTTTCAGAGCTAGATGCAGAAAAAAATTATATTGAATTTGCAACCTGAAGGAAGTCAGTATAGATGGACTAATAGAACAAGTCCCACACACTGCTACAAGCCTAAATATTTTTTCAGAGCTAGAAGCAGAAAACAATTATATTGAATTTGCAACCTGATGGAGGTCAGTATAGATGGACTAATAGAACAAGTCCGACACACTGCTAGAAGCTGAAATATTTTTTCAGAGCTAGATGCAGAAAAAAATTATATTGAATTTGCAACCTGATGGAGGTCAGTATTGATGGACTAATAGAACAAGTCCCACACACTGCTACAAGCTGAAATATTTTTTCAGAGCTAGATGCAGAAAAAAATTATATTGAATTTGAAACCTGATGGAGGTCAGTATAGATGGACTAATAGAACAAGTCCCGCACACTGCTAGAAGCTGAAATATATTTTCAGAGCTAGATGCAGAAAACAATTATATTGAATTTACAACCTGATGGAGGTCAGTATAAATGGACTAATAGAACAAGTCCCACACACTGCTAGAAGCCTAAATATTTTTTCAGAGCTAGATGCAGAAAACAATTATATTGAATTTGCAACCTGATGGAGGTCAGTATAGATGGACTAATAGAACAAGTCCCACACACTGCTAGAAGCCTAAATATTTTTTCAGGGCTAGATGCAGAAAAAAATTACATTGAATTTGCAACCTGATGGAGGTCAGTATAGATGGACTAATAGAACAAGTCCCACACACTGCTACAAGCTGAAATATTTTTTCAGAGCTAGATACAGAAAAAAATTATATTGAATTTGCAACCTGATGGAGGTCGGGATAGAAGAACTAATAGAACAAGTCCCACACACTGCTAGAAGCCTAAATATTTTTTCAGAGCTAGATGCAGAAAAAAATTATATTGAATTTGCAACCTGATGGAGGTCAGTATAGATGGACTAATAGAACAAGTCCCACACACTGCTAGAAGCCTAAATATTTTTTCACAGCTAGATGCAGAAAAAAATTATATTGAATTTGCAACCTGATGGAGGTCAGTATTGATGGACTAATAGAACAAGTCCCACACACTGCTACAAGCTGAAATATTTTTTCAGAGCTAGATGCAGAAAAAAATTATATTGAATTTGCAACCTGATGGAGGTCGGGATAGAAGAACTAATAGAACAAGTCCCACACACTGGTAGAAGCCTAAATATTTTTTCAGAGCTAGATGCAGAAAAAAATTACATTGAATTTGCAACCTGATGGAGGTCAGTATAGATGGACTAATAGAACAAGTCCCACACACTGCTACAAGCTGAAATATTTTTTCAGAGCTAGATATAGAAAAAAAGTATATTGAATTTGCAACCAGATGGAGGTCGGGATCGAAGAACTAATAGAACAAGTCCCACACAATGCTAGAAGCCTAAATATTTTTTCAGAGCTAGATGCAGAAAAAAATTATATTGAATTTGCAATCTGATGGAGGTCAGTATAGATGGACTAATATAACAAGTCCCACACACTGCTAGAAGCCTAAATATTTTTTCAGAGCTAGATGCAGAAAAAAATTATATTGAATTTGCAACCTGATGGAGGTCAGTATAGATGGACTAATAGAACAAGTCCCACACACTGCTAGAAGCCTAAATATTTTTTCAGAGCTAGATGCAGAAAAATATTATATTGAATTTGCAACCTGATGGAGGTCAGAATAGATGGACTAATAGAACAAGTCCCACACACTGCTTCAAGCTGAAATATTTTTTCAGAGCTAGATGCAGAAAAAAATTATATTGAATTTGCAACCTGATGGAGGTCTGTATAGATGGACTAATAGAACAAGTCCCACACACTGCTACAAGCTGGAATATTTTTTCAGAGCTAGATGCAGAAAAAAAATTATATTGAATTTGCAACCTGATGGAGGTCAGTATAGATGGATTAATAGAACAAGTCCCACACACTGCTACAAGCTGAAATATTTTTTCAGAGCTAGATGCAGAAAAAAATTATATTGAATTTGCAACCTGATGGAGGCCAGTATAGATGGACTAATAGAACAAGTCCCACACACTGCTAGAAGCCTAAATATTTTTTCAGAGCTAGATGCAGAAAAAAATTATATTGAATTTGCAACTTGATGGAGGTCAGTATAGATGGACTAATAGAACAAGTCCCACACACTGCTAGAAGCCTAAATATTTATTTCAGAGCTAGATGCAGAAAAAAATTATATTGAATTTGCAACCTGATGGAGGTCTGTATAGATGGACTCATAGAACAAGTCCCACACACTGCTAGAAGCTGAAATATTTTTTCAGAGCTAGATGCAGAAAAAAATTATATTGAATTTGCAACCTGATGGAGGTCAGTATTGATGGACTAATAGAACAAGTCCCACACACTGCTACAAGCTGAAATATTTTTTCAGAGCTAGATGCAGAAAAAAATTATATTGTATTTGCAACCTGATGGAGGTCAGTATAGATGGACTAATAGAACAAGTCCCGCACACTGCTAGAAGCTGAAACATTTTTTCAGAGCTAGATGCAGAAAACAATTATATTGAATTTGCAACCTGATGGAGGTCAGTATAGATGGACTAATAGAACAAGTCCCACACACTGCTAGAAGCCTAAATATTTTTTCAGAGCTAGATGCAAAAAAAAATTATATTGAATTTGCAACCTGATGGAGGTCAGTATAGATGGACTAATAGAACAAGTCCCACACACTGCTACAAGCTGAAATATTTTTTCAGAACTAGTTGCAGAAAAAAATTATATTGAATTTGCAACCTGATGGAGGTCAGTATAGATGGACTAATAGAACAAGTCCCACACACTGCTAGAAGCCTAAATATTTTTTCAGGGCTAGATGCAGAAAAAAATTACATTGAATTTGCAACCTGATGGAGGTCAGTATAGATGGACTAATAGAACAAGTCCCACACACTGCTAGAAGCCTAAATATTTTTTCAGAGCTAGATGCAGAAAAAAATTATATTGAATTTGCAACCTGATGGAGGTCAGTATAGATGGACTAATAGAACAAGTCCCACACACTGCTAGAAGCCTAAATATTTTTTCAGAGCTAGATTCAGAAAAATATTATATTGAATTTGCAACCTGATGGAGGTCAGTATAGATGGACTAATAGAACAAGTCCCACACACTGCTTCAAGCTGAATTTTTTTTTCAGAGCTAGATGCAGAAAAAAATTATATTGAATTTGCAACCTGATGGAGGTCTGTATAGATGGACTAATAGAACAAGTCCCACACACTGCTACAAGCTGGAATATTTTTTCAGAGCTAGATGCAGAAAAAAATTATATTGAATTTGCAACCTGATGGAGGTCAGTATAGATGGACTAATAGAACAAGTCCCACACACTGCTACAAGCTGAAATATTTTTTCAGAGCTAGATGCAGAAAAAAATTATATTGAATTTGCAACCTGATGGAGGTCAGTATAGATGGACTAATAGAACAAGTCCCACACACTGCTAGAAGCCTAAATATTTTTTCAGAGCTAGATGCAGAAAAAAATTATATTGAATTTGCAACTTGATGGAGGTCAGTATAGATGGACTAATAGAACAAGTCCCACATACTGCTAGAAGATGAAATATTTTTTCAGAGCTAGATGCAGAAAAAAATTATATTGAATTTGCAACCTGATGGAGGTCAGTATAGATGGACTACTAGAATGATGCTATGCCCAAAAGGTTTTACTTCACTAGGTGCAGTAAAATAATTTGTTTTCTATACACAGGTGGTGTAGCTTGCAACACAGATAGGCTACTCCACTGACTAACTCACTCTGCAATAGGCCAAAAAGGATTTGCTTTGCTTGATTTAGCCAAATGCTGTGAAAAAAACTTGCACAGCACTTGCACAGACCTGCCTGGCAAAAAGTGATAGGAACTGATGTAACCTAGCCCTGAAAAGGACTGCAATTACAATTAGTCTTTACTCCCAACCTATCTATTTAAGAGCACAGACCTGCCTGATAAAAGTCGTATGAAATGATGTAACCTAGTCCTTAAAAGGACTGCAATCACAACTATTGCCTACTCCCAAGCTATCTGTAGATTTGTGCGAAAATTGGCTTGAAATTAACAAAGTATAGCGCACACAGAAACAGCGGTTCCGTCTAACACGCAGCTGCAGCAGTGAGAAAATGGTGGCGACGGGGAAAATGGCTGGGTCTTATAGGGCAAGGACATGTGACATACACTGCCAATGACACATGCCCTTGCTTGTGTGAAAAAAAAGCACTTCGCTCCGTGTGTGTGCTGCTGATAGGCTGACAGACTGCACCTCCCCACTGTAAATGCGGGAAAGAGAAAAAAAAATGGAGATCTTCATTATTCCTGCAGAGATCCATCCCCTGCCCCTCCCCCCGCCCCGCTGTACACTCAAACTGCATATTAACATTAATTTTCAGCATTACTGAGAAAAAATCCAGTTATGATTTTGGTGCACAAACAGTTATCGAACATAACCTCGAACAGCCGAATTTTTTTCAAATCGTTCGTGTTCGCCGAACGGCTAGAACACCGCCCAAAACAGCTCGATTTTGAGATTGGCGAACAGTTCGAGTCGAACACCGCTCATCTCTATTGTGCACCTTCATTCCAAGTTTCCATACACAGCAATGTTCCCGGCCTCCCAGTTGACTGATGTAAATTGTAGATGACCTATTTACTTGAATACGTCTGAGCTACACTTCACTACACAGTTGCTGATCAGGGACTAGATGTGCAAGAAAAGTCAAAATAGAGGATGTAGCTCAAAATTAGCACTGCAGTTCATTACTTCATAGAGGTTGAGTAATATGATGGCATATTCTATTAATATGCTATCATATTACAAAATTGGAATACCCCTTTATGGGGTATACTCACTGGGAAAGGTATAACTCAATTCTCTGTCCGAGTTGCACCAAGAGCACAACGGCAGTACATTGTTTTTCTCAAGGGAGTCGTCCCACAAAAAAATGTTCAAATCAGAAAAAGGTGCATAAAAATAGAGTTTTTGCAATATAATCAAGTAAAAATACTGTGCTGTTTTGAAAACACATTACATTTGAAAATTGTAAAAGCGCTCTGTAGCGTCGGCGTCCCTGCCCCCTGCTAGGCAGGGACGCTGTTCCCCTCACCTCTCCGCTCCGAGCCCGGCGTCCTCCTCCCACTCTGCTGGCAGCGCGCGCTCCTTCCCGGCCACGGTGCTTAGGGCGCGCGCGCGCGCGCTCCCCCCCTCTTAAAGGGGCCGCGCGCGCCGTCCTAAGGAGTCCCCGGCCAATGGCCGGAGGACTTCACCATATATAAGGCACCTCCTCCAAAATGGAGGTGCCCGAGCAATGTTGTTGCACTGTTCACTACTCTGCTTCAGCCCTCAGGTCCCGTTGCCTGTTACCTGCCTGTTACCTGCCTGTTACCTGCCAGTTACCTGCCAGTTACCTGCCAGTTTCCTGCCAGTTTGCTGCCTGATTCCTGCCTGTCATCCCCTTTCCTGCTTGCTAGCCTGAGGTCCGACGGTCTGCCTTCCGACACCTGTCAGTCTGTCTATGGACCAGCTTGCCCGCTCACCTGGGAGCGCTCACCTGCTACCTGTCTGTTAGCCTACCTGGAGGCTCCGCCGTCACGTGCTGTGACCATCTGCCAGTCCAGAGACTCTTGCCTGCTCACCTGGGAGCGCTCATCTGCTACCTGCCAGTTAGCCTACCTGGAGGCTCCGCCGTCACATGCTGTGACCACCTGCTTATCCAGAGACTCTCGCCTGCTCACCTGGGAGCACTCATCTGCATCCGCCTGTTAGCCTACCTGGAGGCTCCGCCGTCACATGCTGTGACCACCTGCTTATCCAGAGACTCTCGCCTGCTCACCTGGGAGCACACACCTGCCATCCGCCTGCTAGCCTACCTGGAGGCTCAGCCGTCACAGGTCGTACCAACCCTATACCCAGAGACTGTCCCGGTCACTTGCTGTGACCTCCTGCCCGTTTACCCAGAGACTGTCCTGGTCACTTGCCGTGACCTCCTGCCCGTTTACCCAGAGACTGTCCCGGTCACCTGCTGTGACTACCTGCCCGTCTTCCCTGGTCACCACCCGCTTCCTTACAAGGATCGCCCCCTTGTATAGTTGCTCAGAGGTTCCACCTCCCAGACTCGTTACAGTTTGCTCGGGCCAAGGAACCCGGTGGTACCCAAGCTCCCTCGCTCTCGGACCTATGTCATGAACTGTCCCGTCAGAGGTCCCAACAGGAGTCCATCCTGGGTCACCTGCGGAATGTCAACTCTCGCCTGGACACTCTGACTGCTCCACCAGCAACCACCGCTAGTGTCATGACTCGCAACCCGGCAGCGCCGCTGCTCACCAATACCATGGTATCCTGTCCTGGACCCCGGCTTTCTGCACCTCCTCGCTACGGAGGTGACTCCGCTCAAGCTCGGGGCTTCATAAACCAGTGCACCCTGCACTTCGAACTCTTGTCCCACCAGTTTATCTCCGACCGGTCCAAAGTGGCCTTTATCATGTCCCACCTCACGGGGGAGGCTCTGGCTTGGCTGAATCCTCTATGGGAGAGAGGAGACCCTCTGGTGTCCGACTTGTCAGCCTTTCTCACGGCTTTCCGGAAAGTCTTCGATGAACCCGGATGGAAGACCTCATCCGCATCGTCTCTGCTACGCCTCCGTCAGGGAGATCTCACCGTGGGCCAATATGCCATATGGTTCCGTACCCTTGCCTCGGAGCTGGCCTGGGATAACGACACTCTGGTGTCTGTCTTCTGGGAGGGTCTGTCCGGCCGTATTAAAGATGAACTCGCCGGTCGGGACATTCCTACCACTCTCGACGACTTAATAACTCTTGCCACCCGGATTGACCTACGGTTCCAGGAGCGCGCCAAAGAGGTCTCTCGTGAGAGAAGGTTTCCACGTCTAGCTCCCATCTTCCAGAAACCCGTTATTCCCTCCGTTTCTCCCCAGGCACACTCTCCTGAGCCTATGCAGGTCGACCAGACCAAGATGGTCAAAACCCGTCAAGACTTACGCCGTGCCGAGGGGAGCTGCTTCTACTGTGGCAGTAAGGAGCACCGGATCCGTACCTGCCCGGAGAGGTCGGGAAACGCCTGTGTCCAGGATCGCTCAGAGAGGAGAGCCAGGCGGAGGTGACCGAGCGGACCGGGAGGACCAGTAGGAGGCGACCGGAGGGACGAGCGCAAGAGAGCGCTGTGGCAGGGTGCAGTGCTGGCCGGCGGAGTGTGCCAGGTGGTGGTGACCAGAAGGTGATCAGGAGGACCGGTAAGGGCGACCGGAGGGTCGAGCACGCTGTGATAGCGAGCAGCGTCCCTAGAGGAGGTGAGTGAGGGGCAGGAGGCCGCGATAAGCGGCCCTACTGAACCCAAGTGTGTACTGTACTGTATTGTATTTGTATCTGTATTGTAATTGTATTGTATTCCCTAGTCCATATTTAATTGATTACCCCCCGTCCATATTTAATTGATCACCCCCGTCCATATTTAAATTGATTCCCCTGAACACCCCCGTCCATATTTAACTGATCCCTCTGACCACATTAAATTGACCCCCCGTCCTCATTTAATTGATCCCCGACCACCCCCCGTCCATATTAAAGTGATCCCCCTGACCACATTTAAATGATTGACCCCCCCAGCCCATAATTGATTGATCCCCCTTGTCCTATTTAATAGATTCCCCTTGTCCACTTTTACTCATCCCCAGTCCCTATCTATTTGCCTTATCCCCCACCATATTTAATTAACCCCTGTCCATAATTAATTGATTGATTCCCCAGACCACAATTAATTATTTCCCCAGTCCATATTTATTGATATTATTGATACTTATTGATCCCCAGTCCTTAGTTAATTGACCCACCGTCCATACCTATTTATTTGCTTTACCCCCCATCCTATTTAATTAAACCCCCTGTCCATAATTAATTGATTGATTCCCTAGTCCACAATTAATTATTTCCCCAGTCCATACTTATTGATCCCAGTCCATAGTTAATTGACACACCGTCCATACTTAATTAATCCACCTGACCCACTCAGCTGATCCCCCGTCCACACTTAATTGATACTTAATTGATCCCCCGTCCATACTTAACGGATCCCGCGTCGATATCTAATCGATACACTTGCACATCCCTAATTGATCCCCGTCCATACACCTATATATAAATAATTGTGTTTTGTACTTGTACATATATACTGACTGTATCCCCATATTTAGAATGACGTCCATGTTGGCCGGAGCCGTGCAGTGTACATCTTGCGCAATGTATGCATTCCCTGAGCTACCGCTCAGGGATCCATACTGCTGCGAGAGATGTGAGCATATCGTGCACTTGGAAGCCCAAATCCTGGATCTAAGTGCTCAGATAGCGGTACTGAGGAGCATCGACAACATGGAACGGAGTTTGCTGCTCACCGAGCAGACACTCAATGGGTCAACAATGGGGGTGGAGCTTAGTGGGGAAGCGCAGGCTGAACAGGCAGGGAGCTGGGTAACAGTTAGAAGGGATAGAGGGAAGAAGTATAGGAAGGCTGGTTCAGAACCGGCATTATTGGAGCACGACAGATCCTCTGACCGCCGGGGGAGTGTATGCTCCAGTAATGAGGGGGAGGGGGGAAGTGTAGGGCAGGCTAGACAGGTCCTGGTAGTGGGTGACTCTATTATTAGGGGGACAGACAGGGCAATCTGTCACAAAGACCGGGATCGCCGAACGGTGTGCTGCCTCCCTGGCGCTCGAGTCCGGCACATCGCGGATCGGGTTGACAGGTTACTGGGTGGGGCTGGCGAAGACCCAGCGGTCATGGTCCACATTGGCACCAATGACAAAGTGAGTGGTAGATGGAGGGTCCTTAAAAATGATTTCAGGGATCTAGGTAGGAAGCTTAGGGCAAGGACCTCCAAGGTAGTTTTCTCAGAAATACTACCAATCCCGCGAGCCACACAGGAGCGCCAACGGGAGGTTAGGGAGGTGAATAAGTGGCTAAAGAGTTGGTGCAAGGCAGAAGGGTTTGGGTTCATGGAGAACTGGGCCGACTTCGCTGTCGGCTACAGGCTCTACCGTAGGGACGGGCTGCACCTCAATGGGGAGGGTGCAGCGGTGCTGGGGAAGAAGATGGCTAATAGGTTGGAGGAGTTTTTAAACTAGAGACGGGGGGGGGAAACCAAGGAAATAGGTGGGATGTGAGGCAAGCAAGGGGGAAGGGGAGAAGTGAATATAATGAGGGTGGAGAGGGGGGTGGGGATAGTACAGTTAGATCGTTAGAGAAGAATAGGATGCTAAATAACCCCAAAGTTTTATCTTGCATGCTGACCAACGCAAGAAGCCTGAGCAATAAGGCGGATGAGCTGCGGGCGCTTATATCGGAGGAGAGGTATGACATCGTAGGTATAACAGAGACTTGGCTAGATGATAGCTACGACTGGGCGGTAAATTTAACAGATTATAGTTTATTTAGAAGGGACCGGAAACAGGGGAAGGGCGGAGGAGTCTGCTTATATGTAAAGTCACGTCTAAAGCCCAGACTAAGGGAAGATATAGGAGAGGGAGAAGAGGGGGTCGAGTCCATGTGGGTAGAGATAGAGGGGGCAAAAAATAATAATAAAATATTACTGGGGGTCTGCTATAAGCCACCCAATATAACAGAGGAGAATGAGAAACTGCTATTAGGACAAATAGACAAAGTAGCAAAACATAATGAGGTGATTGTAATGGGGGACTTCAACTACCCGGATATTGACTGGGAAACAGAAACCTGTAGATCGCAGAAAGGAAAAAGGTTCTTGACAAATATCAAGGATAATTATTTCTCCCAACTAGTGCAGGAACCAACGAGAGGGAAGGCCGTGTTGGACTTAATATTGACTAATAGGCCTGATAGAATAACTGAGGTACAGATAGGGGGGCACCTAGGTAATAGCGATCATAACATTATCAATTTCAAAATGCCCTTCAGTAGGGTTATCAATAAGGGAACAACTAAAACATTAAACTTTAGGAGGGCGAAGTTTGATCAGCTGAAAGAAAACCTTCAACTTATAGACTGGGACAAAGTTCTTAATCAAAGGAATACGAATAGTAAATGGGAAACCTTCAAAATAATTCTGAATACTCAGTGCGAGAGGTATATACCGTATGGGAATAAAAGGGCCAGAAATAAGAGGAAACCAATATGGTTGAACAAGAACGTAAAAAGGGCGTTAAATAGCAAAAAAGAGGCATTCAAGAGATTAAAACAGGAAAACAGTAAGGAGGCACTAATGTGTTACAAGGAAAAAACGAGAACCTGCAAAAAACAAATAAAAATAGCGAAGGAGGAAACAGAGAGACGTATTGCTAGGGAAAGTAGATCAAATCCCAAACTGTTCTTTACGTATATAAATAGTAAAAGGATTAAATCGGATAATATTGGACCAATAAAAAGTGAGGAAGGCAAAATCATAGAGAAAGATGAGGATAAAGCTAATCTATTAAATAAATTTTTTTCGTCAACTTTCACAAAGGAAATCGAACTAACAGGAGAAATGAGAAGTGACAAGCTTAATCCTCCACTAAGTATGACAAATCTAACCCAAGCTGGGGTACAGAAACGCCTCAGTAACATTAAAATAAACAAATCACCAGGACCTGATGGCATACACCCACGGGTACTAAGGGAACTAAGTAATGTGATAGACAGACCGTTATATCTTATATTTAAGGACTCTGTTGAGACTGGGTCTGTACCACTTGATTGGCGACAGGCGAATGTAGTGCCAATATTCAAAAAGGGAGCGAAAAGTGACGCCGGAAACTATCGGCCGGTGAGTCTGACGTCCGTTGTGGGCAAAATTTTTGAAGGCTTTATTAATGAGGCAATCATGGAGCATCTTGATGCTAATAATCTATTAACCCCGAACCAACATGGATTCATGAGGAATCGCTCCTGCCAAACTAACCTGATTGACTTCTACGAGGAGGTTAGCTCTCGAATAGATCAGGGGGAACCAGTGGATGTCGTGTATCTCGACTTCTCAAAAGCGTTCGATAGCGTGCCACATAATAGGTTGGTATACAAAATGAGAATGATGGGGCTGGGGGAAAATGTCTGCAAGTGGGTAGCTAACTGGCTAAAGGATAGAAGGCAGAGGGTGGTTATAAATGGAATATACTCAGATTGGGTAAGCGTCACTAGTGGGGTACCACAGGGGTCTGTACTAGGCCCAATGTTATTTAATATCTTTATTAACGACATAGTCAACGGGATAAATAGTAAAATATCAATATTTGCAGATGACACAAAGTTATGTAAAACAATTAATACAAAAGAGGACAGTGCAGACCTACAGAGGGATTTGGATAAGCTGGGTAGGTGGAGCATTAAATGGCAAATGAGGTTTAACGAGGAGAAATGTAAGGTCATACATATGGGAAGGAAAAATGGAAGTCACCAGTACTCACTGAATGGGAAATCATTGGGGAATTCAGAGATGGAGAAGGACTTGGGCATCTTAATTGATAGCAAACTAAATTGGAGTGCCCAAAGTCAGGCGGCTGCTGTAAGGCCAAACAGGGTAATGGGATGTATCAGAAGAGGTATAGCTGCAAAGGAGGAGAACATTGTTCTTCCACTGTACAAAGCTCTGGTCAGACCACACTTGGAATACTGTGCTCAGTTATGGGCCCCAATATATAGAAAGGATATAAATGAGCTTGAAAAGGTACAAAGGAGGGCAACAAAATTAATAAAGGGAATGGAGGGACTGCAATACCCAGAGAGGTTGGCAAAACTAGGACTATTCAGCCTGGAAAAGAGAAGGTTGAGGGGGGACATAATAAATGTGTACAAATATGTTAGGGGACAGTATAGAGACCTTGCCCGGGATTTGTTCAAAAAGAGGAATATTACGGTAACAAGAGGGCATTCACTAAGACTGGAAGAGAAAAGGTTTCAGCACCAGCATAGGAAGGGGTTTTTTACGATAAGAGCAGTGAGAATATGGAATTCACTGAGTGAGGAGACGGTAATGTCGGATTCACTAAACCAGTTCAAGCGGGGACTGGATGCTTTTCTAGATACCAGGCAGATTTCAGCATATACTTAAAAATAAAATAAAATAGTAGGTTGATACAGGGATTTATTCTGACTGCTGGTTTCAGAGTCGGGAGGGAATTTTTCCTCAGGTGAAGATTGGCCAAATCATTTGGGGTTTTTGCCCTCCTCTGGATCAACTTTAGCAATTACAGAACTAACAGGTCGAACTTGATGGACGCAAGTCTTTATTCGGCTTTACTTACTAACTATGTCCTAGACAAGAATAAATCCTCTCCATCTCTGCTGTTGTCAGTCTCAATCGTCTGCGGGGAGAACCGTTATTTCGAACTAGCCCAACTTGACTCTGGAGCAGCCGGGAATCTTATTTCACAGTCCCTGGTAGAGAGATACCGCATCCCCACCAAACCTCTGGCTGTACCCTTATCTGTCGCTGCCGTGGATGGGGTTCTCTTACCACGTCCCATCCAACTCATCACCAAATCCGTTACTCTGCAGGTGGGAATGCTGCATTCTGAGAGTATCTCCTTTCATGTTCTGCCTGGACTCTCTCATGCCCTCTTGCTAGGCCTACCTTGGCTCCAGAGACATGCACCCGTGCTTGACTGGCAGACCGGAGAAGTCCTTCGCTGGGGACAGGACTGCCATAAGACTTGTTTGGTTCCCGTCCATCCCGTCCGTCCTTCTCCTACCCCAGCTAATCTACCTGGACTTCCGATTCCTTATTGGTCATATGCTGATATCTTTAATAAAAAGGAGGCAGAGACACTACCCCCTCATAGACCATACGACTGCCCTATCGACCTGTTACCCGGTACTACTCCTCCCCGTGGGCGTATTTACCCATTGTCCGCTGCTGAGACCCGGTCTATGTCCGAATATATTGAGGAGAACCTGGCCCGGGGATTTATCCGGAAATCTACCTCCCCGGCGGGAGCAGGCTTCTTCTTCGTTAAAAAGAAGGACGGCTCTCTCCGTCCCTGCATAGACTATAGAGGCCTAAACCAGATCACGGTGAAGAATAAGTACCCCCTTCCGCTCATTCCGGAATTATTTGATCGTCTGAGGGGGGCTAGAATCTTCAACAAACTGGACCTTCGTGGGGCGTACAACCTGGTCCGTATCCGTCAGGGGGATGAATGGAAGACGGCATTCAACACCCGGGACGGCCACTATGAATATCTGGTAATGCCCTTCGGTCTCTGTAACGCTCCCGCCGTCTTTCAAGAGTTGGTCAATGACATCTTCCGGGACCTTCTCTACTCCTGTGTGGTGGTGTACCTGGACGACATCTTGGTCTTCTCTCCGGATCTCCAGACTCACCGGAGGGATGTTCGTCAGGTCCTGCTCAGGCTCAGGCAGAACCACCTCTTCGCTAAATATGAGAAGTGCCTTTTTGAGCAGACCTCGCTTCCGTTTTTGGGCTACATAATTTCTCAGACCGGCCTACGAATGGATCCTGAGAAACTGTCTGCCATCGAGAAGTGGCCTCGACCGGAGGGGTTGAAGGCCATTCAGCGGTTCCTGGGCTTCGCCAACTACTACCGCCTCTTCATACCGCACTTCTCTTCCCGGACTGCCCCAATTTCTGCGCTCACCCGTAAGGGCACTAATCCCAAGGAGTGGCCGCCCGAAGCAGAGGAGGCCTTTCTTTCCTTAAAACAGGCTTTCTCTTCCGCCCTGGTGCTGCATCGACCAGATGGCAACAAGCAGTTCTTCCTGGAAGTTGACGCCTCCTCCTCTGGAGCCGGAGCGGTACTTACCCAAAAATCGTCTTCCGGGAGAATGGTAACTTGTGGCTTCTTCTCCAAACTCTTCTCCTCTTCGGAGCGCAACTATTCCATAGGAGATCGAGAGTTATTGGCCATCAAGCTGGCATTGGAGGAGTGGCGTTACCTGCTCGAAGGGGCTCTTCACCCAGTAATAATTTACACTGACCACAAGAACTTGGCTTACCTCCAGCATGCCCAGAGACTTAACCCGCGCCAAGCCCGGTGGTCCTTGTTTTTTGCTCGCTTTGATTTTGTTCTTCATTTTCGCCCGGCTGACAAAAACATCAAGGCAGATGCCTTGTCCCGATCCTTTCTGGTGTCTGATCTCGAGGAGGAACCTAAACACATCATCGATCCCACCAGAGTAATGCAGGTGGCTCCCGTGAGTCTAAATCGTCTCCCTCCCGGTAAGACGTTCGTATATGTACCTGATCGGGAGAAGATGCTACACTGGGGTCACTCGTCTAAACTAGCTGGCCATGCCGGTCAGAAAAAGACCCTCCAGCTTATTACCCGGCACTACTGGTGGCCTACCCTGCACAAGGACGTAATTGACTTTGTTTCTGCCTGTGTGTCCTGCGCCCGCAACAAGGTTCCGAGACATCTGCCAGCCGGTCGCCTCCTTCCGCTTCCTGTACCTGCTGCCCCCTGGCAGCATATAGATATGGACTTCATAACTGATCTCCCCGTCTCTGCTGGTTGTACGGTCATTTGGGTGGTCGCTGACCGCTTTTCCAAGATGGCTCATTTCGTTCCCCTGCCAGGCCTCCCGTCTGCACCCGAGCTGGCTAAAGATTTTATCCGCCACATCTTTCGTCTTCATGGCCTGCCCCTCCACATCGTGTCGGATCGTGGGGTACAGTTCACCTCACGCTTCTGGAGAGCCACTTGTAAACTGCTAGACATCACCCTGGACTTCTCCTCCGCTTACCACCCACAGTCTAATGGTCAAGTGGAGCGGATCAATCAGAACCTGACCAGTTACCTCCGGCACTTCGTTAATGCCCACCATTCTGACTGGGTGGATCTCCTGCCATGGTCTGAATTCTCGTACAATAACCACGAGAGCGAATCTTCCTCCAAATCCCCGTTTTTTGTAGTCTTCAGTCAGCATCCTCGGATCCCATTTCCTGTCTCCACCTCGGTGGATAATCCGGCTGCAGAATCTCTCGTTAACAAATTTTCCTCCACTTGGGAGAGTACCCGATCCGCACTCCTTCAGTCGTCCGAGCGGATGAAAAGACACGCTGACAAAAAACGTCTGGATCCTCCACAATTCCGTCCTGGGGATAAAGTCTGGCTCTCGTCCAAGAATGTCCGGCTCAAGATTCCTTCCTATAAGTTAGGGCCTCGGTTCATCGGTCCTCTGGAGGTTATCAGTCAGATCAACCCGGTGGCCTATAAATTGAAACTCCCGGCCAACCTACGGATCCCTAACTCCTTCCATGTATCTCTCCTCAAACCCGTGGTACTTAACTCTTTTTCCAAGTCTACAGGTACGCCTCCTGCTCCGGTTTCTGCTGAAGACGAGTTTGAGGTAGAGAACATTCTGGCCACCAAAAGGGTAAGAGGAAAGACCTTTTTTCTAGTAGATTGGAAGGGGTTTGGTCCTGAGGAGAGAACGTGGGAGCCCCGGGAGAACATCCATGCCCCTCTCATCCTTGCTAAATTTCTGTCTGGCCTAAAAAAGGGGGGGCCTAAAGGGGGGGGGTACTGTAGCGTCGGCGTCCCTGCCCCTGCTAGGCAGGGACGCTGTTCCCCTCACCTCTCCGCTCCGAGCCCGGCGTCCTCCTCCCGCTCTGCTGGCAGCGCGCGCTCCTTCCCGGCCATGGTGCTTAGGGCGCTCGCGCGCGCGCTCCCCCCCTCTTAAAGGGGCCGCGCGCGCCGTCCTAAGGAGTCCCCGGCCAATGGCCGGAGGACTTCACCATATATAAGGCACCTCCTCCAAAATGGAGGTGCCCGAGCAATGTTGTTGCACTGTTCACTACTCTGCTTCAGCCCTCAGGTCCCGTTGCCTGTTACCTGCCTGTTACCTGCCTGCTACCTGACAGTTACCTGCCAGTTACCTGCCAGTTTCCTGCCAGTTTGCTGCCTGATTCCTGCCTGTCATCCGCTTTCCTGCTTGCTAGCCTGAGGTCCGACGGTCTGCCTTCCGACACCTGTCAGTCTGTCTATGGACCAGCTTGCCCGCTCACCTGGGAGCGCTCACCTGCTACCTGTCTGTTAGCCTACCTGGAGGCTCCGCCGTCACGTGCTGTGACCATCTGCCAGTCCAGAGACTCTTGCCTGCTCACCTGGGAGCGCTCATCTGCTACCTGCCAGTTAGCCTACCTGGAGGCTCCGCCGTCACATGCTGTGACCACCTGCTTATCCAGAGACTCTCGCCTGCTCACCTGGGAGCACTCATCTGCATCCGCCTGTTAGCCTACCTGGAGGCTCCGCCGTCACATGCTGTGACCACCTGCTTATCCAGAGACTCTCGCCTGCTCACCTGGGAGCACACACCTGCCATCCGCCTGCTAGCCTACCTGGAGGCTCAGCCGTCACAGGTCATACCAACCATATACCCAGACACTGTCCCGGTCACTTGCTGTGACCTCCTGCCCGTTTACCCAGAGACTGTCCCGGTCACTTGCGGTGACCTCCTGCCCGTTTACCCAGAGACTGTCCCGGTCACCTGCTGTGACTACCTGCCCGTCTTCCCTGGTCACCACCCGCTTCCTTACAAGGATCGCCCCCTTGTATAGTTGCTCAGAGGTTCCACCTCGCAGACCCGTTACACGCTCCATGCTGTTTCTCCTGTGGCTGCAATGTAGGTCCACCTTCAGTGGTGGACGCACATGCTCAGTAGCTTCCTTTCTTTGTCCCTGCTCATGCTCCATAGTGATCTGATGAGGAAGAAGCCGATACTCTGTGGCATGTGAAGTAGATGTAATAAGCAGATGATGGATAGATATGAGGTAGGTGATACATGTGCACCCCTTTTATTCTCTGGAACATTGAGGACCCCTGACATCAAACTCTCAAAATCATAAAGTTATCACAAATCCTACCGATATGGCATTACTTTATGAGATTAGGAAATCCCTTAATAAAAACATCTCCAGTGGCTTAAGGCAATAAAGTGGTTAAGAGTTTTGAACCAAATTTTCAGTGCCATTACTCATCCTTATGCCCTGCTGTAACAAGTTCAGTGCGGTCAGTCAGACATTTAACAGCTGCACAGATGCCGATATGATTGGAAATGCTCCGCCACCAGCCGAACCCTTGGGTGTCACTTATTTAACAAGTGTAGACTTTTGTGCAGTACCCACTGAGTCGGCTTGCCGTTAGTACATGAACTAACATATGCTTAATACAAGTCAGTGTCTGGGAGAATGGAAATTATTATTTTGCAGATTTGAAACAGGTTCAACAGTCATAGAGCTGGCGTCTTTAATCTATTTTTGGATTATTGCTCAAAAATGCTGAATTAAAATGTCTGAAAACTGGATAGAGTGCCACCCTTATAAAAAAAAAAAATGAATTAGTCTATTTTCACAGATTTTTTCTGGAAATGTGATATTGTTTAATATTCCAATAACCTCTTAGCTAATTTAATGTAACCTATTATTATAGTCTTTCAAGACTCCCGAGAATAATAAATATAATATCTAAAGTGTCCAGGATGTCATATGTGACGTCACATACATTAAGATAAGAATGCGCTAGAGGATTTGAGCATTTTCTTGACAGGATATGAAACTTCTTCAGTGTAACACCAGAAGCGTTAAAAAGAAGTAGCCTGAAGTGGTCAGAAGTGCCACTTGTAGACAATATAACAATAGACACAAGTAGTTGGGAAAATAGAAGAAAACTATTGGTGACACTGACGTGTGTGTTCAGGCCATTTTTGAAATCTGGAAATTTGTTTTTTTTTTTTTAAAAAAGAACCATTTTAACGCAAAGTATCTTCCAACTGAATTTAGGTTTAACAGGATCTTAAGTTATTCCCAATGTGTTGCTGGGTTATTTGCAGTTCCCCGCATCTGTGATCCCTTCTTCTCACATTGTTGCATACTTAGACTGAGATTGCCCTACATCATATGGACAGAGGAAGCCTTTTCATTTAGTAAACTATTCCTCTTTGTGGCTTTTCCACATCCGGTTAAGTCCCTGCACTGTTTTTGACCTTTTCTTCTGGCTGTGTCAATGCCTAGAATGTCAGATGTGACGTCACGTACATTATGATGAGGATGCTCTAGAGAAGAAGCACTGTTTCCTCTGAGCATACACTTGACAAGATAACCCAGAAAGTGTCAAATGCTGGTGTGGCCAGAAATGCACCTTCAACACGCTCCAGTACAACTCAAATCAGTGGTATCTAGATTCAAGGTATGAAGCTGATGGAACAGAAAAATAGTATTGGCAACACCACTGATGGACACAGACAGAAGAAGGCCTCTGTGCAAAGAACTATATATGGGCATTTGCAGCCCAATAGCTCATCATAATGCACAATTCCACCAGATCTGGAGGTAGTTGTGGGCCCTCTTACTTCTTGAGCCCCTGTGCAGCTACACAGGTTGCATCAATGATATGTCCACACCTGGGTGACACTAAGGTGATTTAGAAGAGCAGGAGGGGCATTTTTTTGAAACAGGAGATCAGTTTTGGAAAACTCATTTAAAGCAAAGCCTCTTCTAACTGATCTTAGAGTTATCAGAACATTACGTTAATTACAATGTGTTACTGATTGCTTGTTTTATTTTCTTGTCTCTTTCCCCACATCTACGCATAGGCGGATTTTTAATGAGGGCAATCTGGGCTACCGCCTGGGGCCCCGGGGCTCAAGGGGGCCCTGGGCTCTGGGGGCTCCATGGCCAGATTTCCCTCATTATAATATGTGCGGCGCCGCGGCACATACCGGCAGTCAGAGGCGGGGGCCCCCGGACCGCTCCCCCAGCAGTGACGCACAACCGCTGCTTCTTCTTCGGCCGGGCCAGCACTGCACCTGTTAACTTCCCTCAGCTAGGAGACACGGCCCTGTGCGCGGCCGTGTCTGCTAGTGTGACGTCACGCAGTGCGTGCCCTGCACTGCTACTTACCACCGGAGAGGAGCTGGACGACGGGAGCCGAGGCATGGTGAGTGAGTGAGTGTGTCTGTGTGAGTGCAGATTTCATTGTGTGATGGCTGTTTATATGTATTTTTGTGTTTCAGATGTGTTTATGCGTGTATGTATGTACATGTCTGTATATGTTTGTGTGTGTGTGCGTGACAGCGTGCGGCCTCCTGCTGTCTCTGGGGGGCGCCGTGTGGCCTCCCGCTGTATCTGGGGGGGTGCCGTGCGGCCCCTCCAGCTGTGTATAGTTGGCATCATGCGGCCCCTTGCTGTGTATAGATGGCACAGTGCGGCCCCCTGCTGTGTATAGATGGTGCCATGCAGCCTCCCGCTGTGTATAGATGGCGCCGTGCGGCCCCCTGCTGTGTATAGATGGTGCCCTGCGGCCTCCTTCTGTGTATAGATGGCTACGTGCAGCCCCCTTCTGTGTATAGATGGCTACGTGCGGCCCCCTGCTGTGTATAGATGGCTACGTACGGCCTCCCTCTGTGTATAGACGGCACAGTGCGGCCTTCCGCTGTGTCTAGATGGCACTGTGCGGCCTCCTGCTGTGTATAGATGGCTACGTGCAACCTCCTGCTGTGTATAGATGGCTATGTGCGGCCTTTTGCCGTGTATAGATGGCTACGTGCGGCCTCCCGCCGTGTTTAGATGGTGTTGTGCGGCCCCATGCTGTGTATAGATAGCACCGTGCGGCCTCCTGCTGTGTATAGATGGCTACGTGCGGCCTCCCACTGTGTATAGATGGCTACGTGCGGCCTCCCGCTGTGTATAGATGGCTACGTGCTGCCCTCTGCTGTGTATAGATGGCTACATGCTGCCTCCTACTGTGCATAGATGGCACCGTGCGGCCTCCTGCTGTGCATAGATGGCACCATGCGGCCTCCCGCTGTGCATAGATGGCTACGTGCGACCTCCTGCTGTGTATAGATGGCTACATGCGGCCTCCTGCTGTGTATAGATGGCTATGTGCGGCCTCCTTCTGTGTATAGATGGCTACGTGCGGCCTTCCACTGTATATAGATGGCTACGTGCGGCCTCCTGCTGTGTATAGATGGTTACGTGCGGCCTCCTGCTGTTTATATATGGTACCATGCAGCCTCCTGCTGTGTATAGATGGCTACGTGCGACCCCCTGCTGTGTATAGATGGCTACGTGCGGCCTCCTGCTGTTTATATATGGTACTGTGCGGCCTCCCGCTCTGTACAGATGGCACCGTGCGGCCTCCTGCTGTGTATAGATGGCTACGTGTGTCCTCCTGCTGTGTATAGATGGCACTGTGCGGCCTCCCGCTGTGTATAGATGGCAGCATGCGGCCTCCTCCTGTGTATAGATGGCTACATGTGGCTTCCCGCTGTGTATAGATGGCTATGTGCGGCCCTCTGCTGTGTATAGATGGCACCGTGCGGCCTCCTGATGTGTATAGATGGCTACGTGCGGCCTCCTGCTGTGTATAGATGGCACCGTATGACCTCCTGCTGTGTACAAATGGCTGCGTGCAGCCTTCTGCTGTGTATAAATGGCTATGTGTGGCCTCCTGCTGTGCATAGATGGCTACGTGCGGCCTCCTGCTATGTATGGGAGCATTGTGTCAGCTCATATTGTGTGTAGGGTCTCATACTGTATATAGGGGATGTCAGCATACTTAATTGTGCTCAATATTAAGTCATACAATTAATGTAAAAAAATAATTATAATTAATATATTAATATTGTGCCAAATTAATTTCACATGAACTATCACATGATCTATCACAGGGAATCATGTGACAAGTCACGTGATACATCAGGTGTGTGTGTATGTGAGGGGGGAGCCGCGCCTTCTTAACTGCCCAGGGCCCTTGCTACTCTTAATCCACCCCTGCATCTACGATCCCTTTTTCGCACATTGTCACTTACTGTGACTGAGATTTGCCTGTACCATAAAAACAAAGGGTCATTTTCATTTTAGCAGACTTTATCTTTGTGCTGGACTTGTGACCTTTCATCTTTGTGGTTTCGCCACATCAGCCACATCCGGTGCACTGTTTTTGACTTTCTCTTCTGGATGCATTAATGTCTAGAATGTCAAATGTGACGTTATTGTTATGATCTGCAACAAGTACTAAGGAAAGAAAGGGGAAAGTTATCCCTACAGTAAGACTAAGCTGAATCCCTACGATGTAGCGGGCTGCCTGTTCCTAGTAGTGTTGAGCCACCCCCGTAGTGTTCGAGTTTGGTTCGGTTCGTCGAACACCCGTGTGTTCGCCGAACTGTTCGTCGAACTGTTCGTCGAACACCTTCGAACACCGTTAAAACCAATGGCAGGCAAACAAAAACACATAGAAACACATAGAAAACACCTTCAAAGGTGTCCAAAAGCTGACAAACTGCTCAGAAGACACAACTAACACATGGAAAAGTGACAAGTACATATAGTCATGCGAAAAGAAAAGAGGTGGAAGAGTAAAAGGAGGGGGAGACACAGATATAGGCATGTCATGCCCTTCTAAAATAAAAAAAGTGAGAAGCCGACACGTTCAGTCCGCTCCTGCCCGTGCCACCTCCGTGTCGCCGGGTTTGTGCCAGAGCCGCGGTGAACCCTGACGGCCAGCCCCCCTCTCCCAATACTGGTGCCTGTCCGATGGTGGGTCGAGCGAGCCCCCCTGTGGTGGAGGCAGCTCTAAGCTTTTTAATTTAAATTGTCTCTCTAATTTGAATAAATACACTTTAAATCCATTTACAAGGATCTATTGGAGGGCAAGTCTCATGCCAGCAGCCGCGTAATTCCAGCTCCAGTAGCGTCCACTAAAGCTGCTGCAGTTAAAAAGCTTTTATTAGGATCGAGCTCGGCTGTCCACCGCAAGGCATCCTACTGCCAGTCCGAGCCCCTATGCCTTGGGGTGCCTCCTGATGCTCTTCACTGAGTATCCCGTGGTCCCGAAGCATTTCCTTTGAAAAAATGAAGTGTCCAAACTACAGGTGGTGTAGCTTGCTTAACAGCCGGGATAATCCGCTGACTAGCAGACACTGCTACTAGGCACAAAGTATTTCCTGGGCTAGATGCAGTTAAAAATTTGTAATTAGATACTCTCGTTGGATGCTGAGAAAGCATTCCATAGAGTCTCCTGGCACGCCATATATGATTCTCTTAAAAAGCTTGGGGTAGGGGTCTAGGGGACCCTTTTATAGCCAAAATCACGGCCCTGTATCGCAATACGTCACCTAGGCTGAAGATAAATGGAACTGTAGCACCCTGAGGGCTCGGTTGCTACAGAGGTATTGCACCTCACCCAGAGGTGTGATATCTCACTCTCAGGTAAGGATGTAGTGTGGATCAGGACCCGACACCTGCATGCATTACACCACATTGCCGTGGGGCAGGGCGACCAATATGCCCCTGAGATGGGCAAGACAGTCCCTGTCCCTGGCTGGAGTGGGGGGAGGGAACACTGAGGAAGGGGAACCCTGTAGTGCAGGAGCAGGGAGGAAGCAGTTCCTGGGTGCATTGAGAAGGGAGTATAAAAGGTGGGCACCATCTTAGTTCAGTGCAGAGAAGTCTGAGCAGAAGTGGCAGGGAGCAGGGGCTCTGCATGAGCTCTGCTCCGGAGGCGGGCCTAGTAACAGAGGCCCAGGCCTGGAAGAGGGAGAAGGAAGGAAGAGGAGCGGAGAAGGCTCCAGGAACGAGGAACGAAGGGATCTCAGGGGTGCGGATGGGCGAGTCGCCACCGCACGCCCGAATCCACCTGCGTGGAGGGGTCAGGCCAAAGGGGGAGACCGGTCCCCGAAACTAGTGGAGGCAGGAAACGACCCTCAGCTAGAAACAGGAGGCTGTGACATTTTATGTGGCGCAGCCCCTCGCTACACCCGCTAGGAAGGCACCACGTAGGGTCAGGGAAACTGGTGCCAAGTTTACCAAGAGGAGGCCCGAGGCAGCCGGACAGAAGGGTTGGTAAGAAAGGCCAGACAAAGGACACACAAAGGGGGTCCTGTGAAGCAATCCAAAGTTATCTGGGAGTTGTCTGAGCCCCTCACCTGGTGAGCACAGTACGACGTGGGCAGCCGTTACCTGCAGACGTGGTCTGGATAATAAGAACTGTGAGTTAAGGCCCTGGACTGCATCACTGACTCCGTGTGATTACTGCTGCTGCCCTGCACCATCACCCCCATCCTCCGCATACACTGCCCTGAGGCTATACTCCTCCCGTGGGGAGTTATGCTACGCTCTGCTGCACCCACAACACCAGCCTCAGCGGTCTGCCCTGGAGCGGCGGTTCACTCTGACCGCAATCCACGGGTGGCGTAGTCGGACATTTAAACATCAAAACCACATAAATAGTTCCGCCACTGGTTTGACCGCCCTGAGCCACGGAACCGGGTTGCCGCCACGGAGACTACAACCACCAGCATCCACCAAAAAGGGTCCGGCTCCGGGTGTCCCAAGGCCCAGGGGGCGCGTCAGAACATTTTCATCACCTTTCACAATCACCAATGGGACAAGGCAGGGATGTTCTCTGTCCCCTCTCTTATACATCCTAGTGACGGAGCACCTGCTCTCATCAATTCGCCATAACCCCAATATTAGGTGGATTGAGGTGGGAGGCACCGAGTACAAGTGCTCTCTATTTGCTGATGATGTCCTAGTATATATCACTCAATCACATATATCCATCCATGCTGTTATGGCTGAAATAGATCACTTTGTTACATGGTCAAATTTTAAAATCAATGCAGCGAAGTCTGAGGCCCTCGATGTCTCCCTCCCCAAATCCATATAGGATTCCATCCAGTCCAACTTTCCCTTTGCCTGGCCCTCACAGGGTATCAAATACTTAGGAATTCCTATTCATAGAGACCTCTCCCATCTATGTTATCTTAATTTTGGGCCCTTTATTGAACAACTCCATACAGACCACGGTTGGCAAGTTAGAACTGTAAGATTCACTACGTGAACCACTGGTGTTTTGTGGAAAAGCACATGTACATTGTGTTCCAAATTATTATGCAAAAAGTGTTTAGGAGTGATAAGGGAAGAATTTGTTTGTTTGTCAGTTAAACTCATTGATGGTGATGTGTGTCAGGGCTCTTTATATCATTGTAAGCAATTGCAGACACCTGTGCTAATTAGTTTGGCAGGTGTGTCCAATGAAAGGCAAGACTACTTAAGAAGGCTGTCTCACATTATTAAGCAGCCTACATTTTCTGCCAAAATGGGAAAGAAAAAGGATGTGTCGGCTGCTGAGAAGCAACAAATTGTGGAGTGTTTAGGTCAAGGCATGACTACAATCAACATTGTGCGATGATCAGGATGAAGTGTCTTGGCAATCAAGAAGTATGTAGCTGATTCACAGTACACATGTGTGCATGCTGATAAGGGCAAATTGAGGACTCTTTCCTACAGGCAATTACGTCAGGTTGAAAGAGCAGCGGCAAAAAAGCCTTGTCATAGCAGCAGACAAGTTTTTGAAGCTGCTTGTGCCTCCAACATCCCCCGAACAACAAGATGCAGGGTCCTTCAGAGGTTTGCAGCTGTGCATACGCCATCCTGTCGACCTCCTCTATCCACTTCACACAAGCAGAAACGGCTCCAGTGGGCCAAACATTACATGAAGACTGATTTCAAAACTGTTTTGTTCACGGATGAGTGCCGTGCAGCGCTCGATGGTCCAGATGGATGGAGTGGAGGATGGCTGGTTGATGGACACCCCACGCAAACACGGCTACAGCGCCAACAAGGAGGAGGTGGAGTAATGTTTTGGGCTGGAATCATGGGGAGAGAGATTGTCGGCCCCTTTAGGATCCCTGAAGGCGCTAAAGATGAACTCCATAATGTATGTGGATTTTCTCAAACAGCACTTCCTGCCATGGTTCAAGAAGAAGAACCGTGTATTTCACAGCAAGATCATTTTTCTGCATGATAATGCACCATCTCATGCTGCACATAAAACATCTGCATCTCTGGCTGATATGGGCATAAAAGGGGACAAACTTATGGTGTGACCCCCATGCTCCCCTGACCTCTACCCCATTCAGAACCTTTGGAGCATCATTAAAAGGAGTGTCTATGATGGCGGGAGGCAGTTCACATCTAAGCAACAGCTCTGGGAGGGTATTCTGTCCTCATGCAAAACAATTGAAGCAGAAACCATCCAAAACCTGACAAATTCAATGGACGAGAGAGTTCAGAAGCTCCTTTCGAACAAGGGGTCCTATGTGAAAATGTAACATCAATTAGAATAAAGTTTTGAGTTGAAAACTGTTTGATTTCAGTTTCTAACAACCTGCTAATGCTTATAATTTCAAAAATGATCATTTTTTTGGTCTTTATTAAAATGAAAAGGTTGATCGAAAAGTTTGGGGGATCTAAGAGTGTGGCAACCCAGTAGTCATGATTACTTCGAATTCTGACAATATGAGGGTCATGCTGCAGGTAGTGCAGCAAGAAGGCACTTATGTGTCTTGCGCATCTCGGAGCCCCAAAATTATTTTCCGGGCTAGATGCAGCTAAAAATTATTATTAATTTTAAATCTGGTGAAGCTTTAGTATAGATGGCCTAATAGGATCAGTGCTGCACACTGCTACAAAGCCCAAATTATTTTCCAGTCAAGATACAGATAAACATGATTAGTAATTTTAAATCTGGTGGAGCTTATTATAGATGGCCTAATAGAATCAGTGCTGCACACTGCTACAAAGCCCAAATTATTTTCCAGCCAAGATACAGATAAACATGATTAGTAATTTGAAAGCTTAAAACGGTTGGTAGGGTGATTTTAACCAATCATCAAGCTTTTACTCTCCCCAAGATGACACAGGGGTAGAAAAGTCGTTTCGGATCCATGATTTGTTCATCTTTATGAACGTGAGTCTGTCTACATTATCAGTGGAGAGCCGCGTGCGCTTATCTGTCAGCACACCACCAGCAGCGCTGAACACACGTTCAGACAGAACGCTGGCTGCGGGGCATGACAAGATCTCCAAGGCGTAAGTGGCTAGCTCCGGCCATTTATCCAGATTGGAAGCCCAAAAAGAGCAAGGGTCCAGTGACACAGTCGTGGCTTCAATGTTTACTTGGAGATACTCCTGTACCATCGTCTCTAGGCGTTGACTATGTGTCAGACTTCTTGTCTCCTGTGGCCTTGCAAAGGATGGGCTAAAAAAGTGGTGAAATGATTCCGCAAAATTGATGTTACCAGCAGATACTGTGGTTCTGTTACGGTTTGAGTGCTGAACACTTGACGGTCCCACGGTTGGCAAGTTGGAACTGTGAGATTCACTACGTGCACCACTGGTATTTTGTGGAAAAGCACATGTAAGATTCTGCAACAGTCTCTGCTGATACTCCTGCATGCGTGCATCCCTTTCTATGGCAGGAATAATTTCTGCAAATTTACTTTTGTACCGGGGATCTAACAGTGTGGCAACCCAGTAGTCAGGATTATTTCTAATTCTCACAATTCGAGGGTCATGTTGCAGGTAGTGCAGCAAGAAGGCACTCATGTGTGTTGCGCATCCAGGAGCACCAAGTCCCTGTTGTGTTGGTGGCGAGGTAACAATCATGCTTCCTTCCTCTGTCCTCTCCCCCCAACCTCGCACAACAGAAATGTGATCAAGGTCTCCCTCATCTGATGAGTCTTCCATCAGTTCGTCCTCCACTTCTTCCTGGGCTCCTGCACCTTCCTCACTAGTTTGGCTGCTACCATGCGCCCTGGTAAAACCATCTCCCCCACCCTCACATGCCTGCCGCCTTGGTGCTGCCGACCGTCTGGACCTTGCAGATGTTAGCCCTTCTGCATACAACTCCTCCTCCTCTACTTCCTCCACCTCCTCTTGTGCCACCACCTGACTCCGAATTGTGTTTAACATGTGCTCCAGCATGTAAATCACCGGAATAGTCATGCTGATAATGGCATCGTCAGCACTAAACATC
This sequence comes from Phyllobates terribilis, assembly GCF_046119375.1. NCBI lineage: Eukaryota > Metazoa > Chordata > Amphibia > Anura > Dendrobatidae > Phyllobates > Phyllobates terribilis. The sequence continues at coordinate 214,767,850 of NW_027362767.1, read as the reverse complement.
TTCGTCGCCATTTCAAAACTGTGCAGAAGGGTGCATAAGTCCCTGATCTGAGACCACTCCTCCAGCGTGATTTGCCCCACCTCTGGATCTCGTTGGCCCAGGCTATACGTCAGAACGTATTGCACCAGGGCTTGTCGGTGCTGCCACAGTCGCTGCAACATGTGCAGAGTTGAATTCCACCGGGTAGGCACATCGCATTTTAGCCGGTGAAGTGGCAGGCCCAACGACTTCTGTAGAGATGTAAGTCGCTGAGCTGCGGGATGCGAACGGCGAAAGTGAGCACACAGCGACTGTGCCCTCTGCAGAAGGCCATCTAGTCTGGGATAGTGGGCTAAAAATTGCTGGACAACCAGGTTCAACACGTGAGCCATACAAGGCACGTGTGTGACATTGCCCCGGCGAAGGGCCGCACCCAGGTTTGCAGCATTGTCGCACACGGCCTTCCCTGGTTTCAGGTCCAGTGGAGACAACCATTCATGAAATTGGTTCTCCAGAGCTGACCACAACTCCTCAGATGTGTGACTCACATTTCCCAGACATTTCAATGTAAAAACCGCCTGATGACGTTGAGCCCTACTGCCAGCATAGTAAGGAGGTGTGCAGGATCCCTTCTGCGCAGTTAGAAAGCTTGTGGCATGACCAGACAGGCTTTGGGTGCAGGTGGAAGACCGAGAGGAGGTTGAGGAGGCAGAAGCAGTGGAGGAACTTTGACATAAAGAGGATTGACGCACAACTCGTGGGGACGGCAAGACTTGGACAGCAGCCCCTTGTCCTGCTGTCACCATAGTTACCCAGTGCCCAGTCAGCGACATGTAACGCCCATGTCCATGCCTACTCGTCCAAGTGTCTGTGGTGAAATGCACCCTGTCACACACAGAGTTTCTCAAAGAAGCGGTGATGTTGTGTGCGACATGCTGGTGGAGCGCAGGCACACCTTTCTTTGAGAAGTAGTGCCGACTGGGCATCTGGTACTGGGGCACTGCGACGGACATAAGGTCTCGAAAATCCTCTGTGTCCACCAGGCGGAAAGGCAGCATTTCTGTAGCCAAGAACTTGCAGATGGTGAAATTCAACCTCTTAGCTTTCTCATGGCTAGGAGGAAATGGTCTTTTACTTGTCCACATCTGAGGGACCGAGGGCTGGCTATTGTGCTTAGACGGGGTTGATAAGGGTGTCCCCGGCAAACTGCCGGTCTGTGAGGAAGATGCAGGCGGACATGTTAGGTTGCCTTGATCCAAAGGTGGTGCTATCGATGTCGGACAGCGCTCAACATCAGCTGGTGTTACCACCTCCAAAGAAAATGATGACCTCCCAATCACGCTGGCTGTTGCGGGTAAAGAGGTGGCAGGTCTGCGCCCCAAAACAGGTGTGACTGCTGTCCCCCCAGTCACAGAGGATGAAGAGGCCGCGGATGCACAAGATATGGCAGACGGTGGTTGGCCCGGCCGGCTAGGCCGCATTGTAGCACACTGAGCTTCCCACTGCAACTTATGCTTCATGTCCATGTGCCGGTTCATGCATGAAGTACTCAAACTATGTATTTTTTGGCCTCTACTTAGCTTTTGCTGACAAATGTTACAGATAACACGAGTTGGGTCATCTTTATCGATCTGAAAAAATGCCCAGGCTATGCAAGGCTTAGCACCCATGCGACCTGAAGAGCCACCACGACTTGTGGTGAGAGGCAGAGTTGTGTTTGAGGATGCAGTTGTTGACGTGCTTCCAGTACTACGTCTCTGTCCAGGAAGGCGCAACCTGACCTCGTCGTCACTAGCATCTTCCTCCACCTCCTCTGCTGACCTCATCTTTTGGCTGACTGTGGGTTGACAGTAAGTGGGATCTCCAACCTCATCATCATCACCCTGTGCGTTATCACACCCGTCGTCCTCAGAGCCAACCTGTTCCTGCCCTGACAAAAAACTAAAGTTGTCGCTCCAATCAGGTATTTGAGTCTTATCATCGTCTTCCTCATTGTCTCCACCAACAGGAGTTACAGTTTGGGAATGAGGGTCTACATTATGGTCAGAACCTTCTGCGTCTGGTCCTGGATCCGACTCATAAAGATTCTGGGCATCAGTGCAGATCATTTCCTCGTCTGGATTCACAGAAGCGCTGGAGTCGACCTCTGATTCCCAGGCTATAGTATGAGTAAACAGCTCTGCAGACTCAACCATCTGTTCTACCTCATACTCAGACGGGCAGCTGGAGATTTGGGAGCTGTGAGGAAGCAAGTGCGATTGGGGTGACACCTTTGAGGACTGGAGTATTTGTGATGTTGAAGTTGATGTGGAGGAGAGCCAACTTAAAGGAGCACTTGATATCCGTTGAAGCACCTGCTGTTTTTGTGCCTCATCTGGAATTTGTAGCGATTGGCGTGGCCGTAAGAAAGGGATCTTATCACATTGTCCGCTAAAAGAAGTAGACATTTTAGTTTGGATGGAAGATGGTCTTTCTTCTGCAGATGTTACTGTTGCTTTAACACCTACCCCACGGACACAACCTTTTTTCCCCTTCCCAACACGCCTATTCCCCTTTCCACCAGCAGCAGGCCTTTTTCCACTCATTTTGGTGGTTAACTAATTAACAACTCTGGAGTTGTTTGCACAAAAAAACAATGGATGGGAACCGAGCAGAGCTGAGTGGCCAAACTGTGGTATTAGGCCACAACTATTGGTTGGGTTAGATGCAGAAAAAAATTATAATCAATTTGCAACCTGATGGAGGTCAGTATAGATGGACTAATAGAGAAAGTCCCACACACTGCTAGAAGGCCAAATATTTTTTCAGAGCTAGATGCAGAAAAAAATATATTCAGTTTGCAACCTGATGGAGGTCTGTATAGATGGATTAATAGAACAAGTCCCACACACAGCTAGAAGCCCAATATTTTTTCAGAGGTAGATGCAGAAAAAAATATATTCAGTTTGCAACCTGATGGAGGTCAGTGTAGATGGACTAATACAACAAGTCCCACACACAGCTAGAAGCCCAATATTTTTTCAGAGGTAGATGCAGAAAAAAATATATTCAGTTTGCAACCTGATGGAGGTCTGTATAGATGGATTAATACAACAAGTCCCACACACAGCAAGAAGCCCAATATTTTTTCAGAGGTAGATGCAGAAAAAAATATATTCAGTTTGCAACCTGATGGAGGTCAGTATAGATGGACTAATACAACAAGTCCCACACACAGCTAGAAGCCCAATATTTTTTCAGAGGTAGATGCAGAAAAAAATATATTCAGTTTGCAACCTGATGGAGGTCAGTATAGATGTACTAATACAACAAGTCCAACACACAGCTAGAAGCCCAATATTTTTTCAGAGGTAGATGCAGAAAAAAATATATTCAGTTTGCAACCTGATGGAGGTCTGTATAGATGGACTAATACAACAAGTCCAACACACAGCTAGAAGCCCAATATTTTTTCAGAGGTAGATGCAGAAAAAAATATATTCAGTTTGCAACCTGATGGAGGTCTGTATAGATGGACTAATACAACAAGTCCCACACACAGCTAGAAGCCCAATATTTTTTCAGAGGTAGATGCAGAAAAAAATATATTCAGCTTGCAACCTGATGGAGGTCAGTATAGATGGACTAATACAACAAGTCCCACACACAGCTAGAAGCCCAATATTTTTTCAGAGGTAGATGCAGAAAAAAATATATTCAGTTTGCAACCTGATGGAGGTCTGTATAGATGGATTAATAGAACAAGTCCCACACACAGCTAGAAGCCCAATATTTTTTCAGAGGTAGATGCAGAAAAAAATATATTCAGTTTGCAACCTGATGGAGGTCAGTATAGATGGACTAATACAACAAGTCCCACACACAGCTAGAAGCCCAATATTTTTTCAAAGGTAGATGCAGAAAAAAATATATTCAGTTTGCAACCTGATGGAGGTCAGTATAGATGGACTAATACAACAAGTCCCACACACAGCTAGAAGCCCAATATTTTTTCAGAGGTAGATGCAGAAAAAAATATATTCAGTTTGCAACCTGATGGAGGTCTGTATAGATGGACTAACACAACAAGTCCCACACACAGCTAGAAGCCCAATATTTTTTCAGAGGTAGATGCAGAAAAAAATATATTCAGTTTGCAACCTGATGGAGGTCAGTATAGATGGACTAATACAACAAGTCCCACACACAGCTCGAAGCCCAATATTTTTTCAGAGGTAGATGCAGAAAAAAATATATTCAGTTTGCAACCTGATGGAGGTCTGTATAGATGGATTAATAGAACAAGTCCCACACACAGCTAGAAGCCCAATATTTTTTCAGAGGTAGATGCAGAAAAAAATATATTCAGTTTGCAACCTGATGGAGGTCAGTATAGATGGACTAATACAACAAGTCCCACACACAGCTAGAAGCCCAATATTTTTTCAGAGGTAGATGCAGAAAAAAATATATTCAGTTTGCAACCTGATGGAGGTCTGTATAGATGGACTAATACAACAAGTCCCACACACAGCTAGAAGCCCAATATTTTTTCAGAGGTAGATGCAGAAAAAAATATATTCAGTTTGCAACCTGATGGAGGTCAGTATAGATGGACTAATACAACAAGTCCCACACACAGCTAGAAGCCCAATATTTTTTCAGAGGTAGATGCAGAAAAAAATATGTTCAGTTTGCAACCTGATGGAGGTCTGTATAGATGGATTAATAGAACAAGTCCCACACACAGCTAGAAGCCCAATATTTTTTCAGAGGTAGATGCAGAAAAAAATATATTCAGTTTGCAACCTGATGGAGGTCTGTATAGATGGATTAATAGAACAAGTCCCACACACAGCTAGAAGCCCAATATTTTTTCAGAGGTAGATGAAGAAAAAAATATATGCAGTTTGCAACCTGATGGAGGTCAGTATAGATGGACTAATACAACAAGTCCCACACACAGCTAGAAGCCCAATATTTTTTCAGAGCTAGATGCAGAAAAAAATTATATTCAATTTGCAACCTGATGGAGGTCAGTATAGATGGACTAATAGAATGATGCTATGCCCAAAAGATTTTACTTCACTAGGTGCAGTAAAAAAATTGGTATTCTATACACAGGTGGTATATCTTGCAACACAGATAGGCTACTCCACTGACTAACACACTCTGCAATAGGCCAAAAAGGATTAGCTTTGCTAGATTCAGCCAAATGCTGTGAAAAAAACTTGCACAGCACTGGCACAGACCTGCCTGGCAAAAACTGATAGGAACTGATGTAACCTAGTCCTGAAAAGGACTCCAATTACAATTAGTCTTTACTCCCACAATCTATCTATTTAAGAGCACAGACCTGCCTGATAAAAGTCGTAGGAAATGCTGTAACCTAGTCCTTAAAAGGACTGCAATCACAACTATTCCCTACTCCCAAGCTATCTGTAGATTTGTGCGAAAATTGGCTTGAAATTAACAAGATATAGCGCACACAGCAACAGCGGTGCCGTCTAACACGCAGCTGCAGCAGTGAGAAAATGGTGGCGACGGGGAAAATGGCTTGGTCTTATAGGGCAAGGACATGTGACATACACTGCCAATGACACATGCCCTTGCTTGTGTGAAAAAAAGCACTTCGCTCCGTGTGTGCGCTGCTGATAGGCTGACAGATTGCACCTCCCCACTGTAAATGCGGGAAAGAGAAAAAAAAATGGAGATCTTCATTATTCCTGCAGAGATCCATCCCCTGCCCCTCCCCCCGCCCCGCTGTACACTCAAACTGCGTATTAACATTAATTTTCATCATTACTGAGAAAAAATCCAGTTATGATTTTGGTGCACGAACAGTTATCGAACATAACCTCGAACAGCCGAATTTTTCTCAAATTGTTCGTGTTCGCCGAACGGCTCGAACACCGCCCAAAACAGCTCGAATTTGAGATTGGCGAACAGTTCGAGTAGAACAACGCTCATCTCTAGTTCCTAGCGAACGGACCCGCCTTAGTCCTAGGCTAGTCTGAATGAAGACCTATAGAATAAAGGAAGGAGTCCCTAAAAGAACTAAGGACTGGAACAAAAATGGGACACCTCCTAAACAGAGAAAGTTGTTGCACAACACAAAAAGACAAACTTACAAAAAGGTACTAGAGTTCCCAGAAGGACCAAGCGAACTAACAGAGATAGGCACCGAAACACCTGGCTAGAAAAACAGTCAAACAACACTGAAGTCCAGCACAGCCAAAAGGGCGGAGCTGGAATATAAAGGCAGATGGTCACGTGACCGCAAAACACAAGATGGAAAAAACAAACAGACGGGTTGTAACAGTTACATACATTATGATGAGGATGCACTAGAGAAGAAGCTCCATTTCCACTGAGCATACACTTGACAAGATACTGAGCTTCCATAATTCATGAGCCAGGAAAGATAAAAAGTCGCCAGAAATGGTCAGATGCTTGTGTGGCCAGAAATGTCCCTTCAGCACACTCCAGTATATTTCGATCAAGGGTTTCTTGATTGAAGATATGAAACTGGCAAAATGGAAGAAAATGAATGGGTACACTGGTTTATAGAAGTGGAAAGAGCGTTTTCGAAAAATGGAAATCCGTTTTGTAAAACCTATTTAATGCAAAGTATCTTCAAACTGATTTTAGAGTTAACATGATATTAGGTTTTTAACAATGTGTTACTGATTGCTTGTGTTATCTGCTTATTCCTTTCCCTTTACACGTGCCGTTGCCCACATCTATGATCAATTCTTCTCACTTTGTTATATACTTACTGTATTTGAAATTTGATTTTACTGTGGATGCAAAGGAAAACTTTTAATTTAGCAGACTATATCTTGGTGCTGGTCAAGAGACCTTTCCTCTTTGTGGTTTCGCCACATCTGCCACATCCGGTTCACAGTTTTTGAACTTTATTTCTGGCTGCGTCAATATCTAGAATATCAAAAGTGACGTCACATACATTAGGTGAGGATGCACTAGAGAAGAAGCCCTGAGTTGACAAGATACTGAGATTCTTAAATTCATGAGCCAAGAATATTAAAAAGTAGCCAGAAAGGATCAGATGCCAGGAAGGCAACTTCCGCACGCTCCAGTATTAATCAATCAGGGGTATCTAGATTCAATGTATAAAACTGGCAAAATGGAAGAAAATGATTGTGGATGCTAAAGTGGTATATATGGTTATGGTTTAAATGGAGATCGATTTTGAAAAACGCATTTAATGCAAAGTATCTTCTAACTGATTTTAGGGTTATCCGGATATTAAGTTATTCCCAATGTGTTTCTGATGTTATTTTCTTGCTCCCTTTTCCCACATCTGTGACCCCCTTCTCTTCACATTGTTCCATACTGTGACTGAGTTTTGTCTGTGGGGTACGCACAAAGGGAGGCTTTTAATTTAGTAGACTATGAGAGCAGACTGAGTTAGCAGCCAAACATGGCTTATGTCATTATGCTGCCGAAGCTTTTATTAGATTATTATAGGACTGAGTCAGCATTCGCAGCTCCTTCAGCAGACATGTCTGCAGAACCCTACACTTCAGGAAAACCATATTCATATAGCGTTTCCTCATTTGGGACTAAATCCTTGGCTTTATTCCATATGGCATGCATCCTTCCCTTGTCTTGCACATGTTTTTTTCATTTGAGGTCATGGTGTAATCAAGGATGTTTCGCAGCATATTACGATAATCTCCATCCCAGTACAATTATACTGTGATGTCAGTCATTGACTTGGAATCCCCCTCTGGAATGTTGGATTTCCCTAACGTTTCGCCTCTGTATTTCCGTAACTCCTACCATTGTCTCACAGGCTTCCATTTTGTAGACGATTCAGTGAGTCATAGGATTCCACATTTGTTATCTGAACGGCTTTGACTCTTCTGTGTGGGATGAGGACAATGATATTCAGGAAGGAGGGTGGACTGAAGCTGTAAAATCAAGTCCTATTTCTTTCCACTGCCAAAGGTTCTGTTTTACTGGAAAGCTCTGGTAACCTGGAGGTTACTGGAATTTGGCATGTTCAGACGACATGAGATCACATTTTGGTCTGTGCAGTTTGGAAAGCGAAGTGTGAAATAATTCCATTGTTAAAAGAACATATTACCATGTTCAGAGCTGCTCCAGCCTAGAAATCCAATATATTATAGAATGTGTACTGTATAGAAATGCAGGGCAAGGTTATGTTGGCATTCATGGCAGCTATTGAAAATAAGGGGGTTTTTTTTGTACATTTCTAACTTTTTTATAATATTTGATAATATTATTGCTAATAATAGTACTATATACGGAGATGGATATAATATGGAAGAGCTGTATACTTCAAGTCAAATTTCGTAAAATTCATGTTTTAATGCTAATTTACACATTTTGAGATTAGATTTGCGGTTTGCAAAGAAAAAAATTGCCCGACACCATTTCCCACATTGCTGAAGCATCAGAGAGTGGGCTAACATCATTTTGCTTTACTGCATGGTCTCTCCATAATGCCCTGCAGCTAGTGGATTATCACACCTTGTACAATGGTGGTCAGTACCGGGGCCATCAAAGATCATCGATTCCCAGTGGAGCACAGTTTGTACAGCAGAGTCGTTTTCCATCTCTAGAGTCACTGGGTAAGTCTCTCCTACAGAGTGTAAGCTCTTATGGCCAGTAGTATCCTCTCTCTCTCCTACAGAGTGTAAGCTCTTATGATCAGTAGGATCCTCTCTCTCTCCTACAGAGTGTAAGCTCTTATGGTTAGTAGGATCCTCTCTCTCTCCTGTAGAGTATAAGCTCTTATGGTCAGCGGGGTCATCTCTCCCTTGTAGAGTGTAAGCTCTTATGGTCAGTGGGGTCCTCTCTCTCCTGTAGAGTGTAAGTTCTTATGGTCAGTGGGGTCCTCTCTCTCTCTCTCTTCTGTGAGGTGTAAGCTCTTAGGCTTAGTGCCCATGATGTAGAAATTAAGCAGAAATTTTACTGTTGATTTCTGCATCTCCTTGGCAGAAAAACGCATACGGTTTTTATATGTGTTTTTGACGCGTATTTGAAGCGTTTTTGCATGCGTATTTGCCATGCGTTTTTCCAATGCATTGTATAGGCAAATATGCATGCAGAAACGCACAAGAATTGGTCATGTCCGTATTTTTTCTGCGAGTAAAATCTGCGCAGAAAAAATCCTGACTCTCATAGGAAGTCATGGGATAAGATATGCAATGCCTTTCTGGAGCGTTTACGCGCTGCAAATACGCACCAAAAAATGCACCAAAAGCACATCGTGGGCACACAGCCTTATAGTCTGCGGGGTCCTCTCCCTTTCTCCTGCAGAGTGTAAGCTCTTATGGTCAGCAGGGTCCTCTCTCTCTCTCTTCTGTGGAGTGTAAGCTCTTATGGACACCAGGGTCCTCTCTCTCCTGTAGAGTGTAAGCTCTTATGGTTAGTGGGGTCCTCTCCTGTAGAGTGTAAGCTCTTATGGTCAGCAGGGTCCTCTCTCTCCTGTAAAGTGTAAGCTCTTATGGTCAGTAGGGTCCTCTCTCTCTTGTAGAGTGTAAGCTCTTATGGTCAGTGAGGTCCTCTCTCTCCTGTAGAGTGTAAGCTTTTATGGTCAGTGGGGTCCTCTCTCTCTCTCCTGTAGAGTGTAAGCTCTTATGGTCAGTGGGGTCCTCTCTCTCTCCTGTAGAGTGTAAGCTCTTATCATCAGCGAGGTCCTCTCTCTTCTGTAGATTGTAAGCTCTTAGGGTCAGCTGGATTCTCTCTTTTTCTCTCCTCACCCCCACTTATATTTTCTCAGCAATTACAAGCTTTACGTTATTGAGATTTGCACACATCAATTTGCTGCAAATCAAATTTTTGGGGAAAATTTGATGAAGTTGGTGTGGCATCCTGCTACCCAGGTACTACAGAACCCAAAAGGGTGCATGGACGGACTTCTCCACCAGAGGCCCTCATTACATAACAGAGACCTCCACCCTTCCACCTCATAGCACCAGAGGGAGCCCTGTTAGGGATATATATACTGGAAGGTGGAGTTAGGTAGTCAGAGTGTGCTGACACTTTAGATCAGTGAAGGAGCAGCATGTCTGCTTCTGTGTTGAGGGCCCCGAGTGTGGCCGAGGCAAGGAGAGAGGAGAGAGAAGTTAAGGGGGCAGAGGAGCATCTGAAGCTCACCCCAGGACACAAGCCAGACACCGAGTCCGCGCCTACAGGGTCCTCTACACCCAGTAGGGACAACCGGCATACCAGGAGGATTCCAGATTCCGGGTCAACTTGAAGCTACCATAATTTTACAGAACTAGGAACCACGAAGGCCCCTGCGTCCAGGGATAGTGGTTGCCGGAGAAAAGTTCTATTACCAAGCAGACAGGTGAGAGAGTGAAACAGCATAGAAGCTAGGCCTAGTTCCAGGCAGGACAGAAGCTTTAGAAAGAGGAAGAAATGGACCAGGAGGCCTACTACCCGCTCACTGGGGAGAGTCCTGAAGTGCACTCTCCTAATAGGTACCCTGGACCATACCTGCCGTTACACCAGTAAAGGTACTGAAGCTAATCCCCTGTGTGCGTGTCCGTCATTCCCCCTGACCCGACCTGGCCACCTCTCACCTGCATCCCTTCCATCAACCCTGCCCCGGGGCCGGCTCCGCCTGTGGGGAGCAGAAACATCCCAGCTGTCATCCCATCACCCCCGGAGGTCTGCAACAGCGCTGGTACCCATTACCAGGAGCCACAGGTGGCGTCACGAGACAAAACTGTTAACAAACCCCCTTTTAAAGAGTGACCCCTGGGTACGGGCCCGGGAGCCGACCTCCGTGACATCCCACAGAAGGTCAAGGCCCGGGTACCGAGTTTCCCCCATATCCCCCTGGGCGAGTCATCGGCAAGTTTGAATTTTTAAAAGATCTGCTCATCTCTAAGTATCATACTTGCCAGGAGTATCTTCAAAGACGGGGGTTCAGCAGAGCCCAGACTATGAACCTGGTTGTTCACTGCTGCTTCGAAGTACAACTTTATTACAGTATAATATAATTGTAATAAAATCATTAGCTCAAAATAACCTTCTGCAGCCAGGCTTTAGCAGAATTTAAGGAGCTCTCTAGTTTTCACCCTTTCGTATACAAAAGTCAAACTCTGGCCAGCTGGCCAAATCTGATCCCCAGGGTGAGCATATTTGGTCCTCAATGCTGGGCGGGTCCTCCATCCCTCCTGCCCTGCATTGGACTTTCAACTTTCTTGCCATCATGGATGATGATATAGTTAAAAGCAATGATGGAGGTGGGAGCATCAGCTGACACTCCCCCCACCATCATTCTCCCTCTGCGTCTGATGTCTCAGCGCAGTGGGCAAAATGACGTCATAACAATGCACCCACAGTACCAAAATGTGCAGAGGATCAGAAGATATCATAAAGAGACCAGAGTAGCAGGCGAACTGGGAAAGGTGAGTATTTATTTATTATTTTAAAGTAGGGGTCCTTATACTGTATGGAGCACTATGTGGGGCCCATTATACTGTCTGGAGCACTATGTGGGGCCCAAAATACTATATGGAGCACTATGTGGTGTCACTATACTGTATGTAGAACTATGTGGGGTCATTATACTGTATGGAGGACTATGTGAGGCCTATTATACTGTATGGAGGACTATGTGAGGCCTATTACACTGTATGGAGCACTATGTGGGGCCTATTATTCTGTATGGAGCACTATGTGGTATCATTGTACTGTATGGAGGACTAAGTGGGGTTTTAAACTGTATGGAACACTATGTGGGGCCCATTATACTGTCTGGAGCACTATGTGGGGCCCATTATACTGTATGGAGCACTATGTGGTGTCATTATACTGTATGTCGGACTATGTGGGGTCATTATTCTGTATGGAGGACTATGTGAGGCCCATTATACTGTATGGAGCCCTATATGGGGCCTATTATACTGTATGGAGGACTATGTGAGGCCTATTACACTGTATGGAGGACTCTGTGGGGCCATTATTCCATATGGAGCACTTTCTGTGGCCATTATACTGTATGGAGCATTGTGTGAGGCCCATTATACTGCATGGAATGCAATGCAGGGCCCCCTTATACTGTATGGAGGACTTTGTGAGGCCATTATACTGTATGGAGGACTATGTGAGGCCCATTATACTGTATGGAGAACTATGTGAGGCCATTATACTGTATGGAGGACTATATGGGGTCCATTATAATATGTGGAAGGCTGTGTGAGGATTACAGTTGGGGGATCATACTGTGATGAAGTCACCATACTTAGCTAGGGTGTGGGAGCGGGTACAGTAGGGTCATCATACCATGCATGTGGAGGGTACTGTGAAGGGATCTTACTGTGTTTGATGGGCACTTTTGTTGGCATTATACTTTATTATCTGTATTTTTCAAGATTTTTTTATATTTTATTATTACATATTTAAGTTAGGTCATTGGGCCATATGATTTTTACTTCTCTTGTTTAACATTTTTTACAATATTTTATTGTAATATTTATTAATTAAAATGTACTTTGTTCATGGAACAACCCCTTTACATTTGTTTCCATATGAAAATGTTCATCGTTATGTTTGATGATAAGGAAAAACTTCCTCAATTGTAGACATTTTTTTTTAATAAATATCAAGGTTGGCCAATTTTGTATAAACCTTTAATTATTGACCTCTGTCTATTTCAGTTTAACATCCCTGCTTTAGTCCCTCTACAGGTATCTGGACTTTGCTGCAGGGAAACCTAGGTTGTGCCCATTGAGTAATCCCTGATTGATGGAGTAAGCTAAGGGAATAAACTATATAAACTGGGAAGAATTATTGAACATGGAAAGAATCACCCAAAAAGCAAAAAGTTAGGGATACTCAAAACAGAGTTAAATAGATTTAGGCAAATTAATTCATCTTTATTCCTGCAGCGCAGCCCGCCTAAACGTGCCAACTTCCATTTTTGCCATATACCCCTGGAAGAACCTATTCCTCCAGCCACGGGGCAGCTGCAGCAGCTTTCCACACCTTTATAGGTGCTGTGCCTGCACATAACACCCTGTGGTGAGTGCTATCTTTGATTATGCCTATCCTTTACCAGATGGTATTGCCCTATTTTGTATGCGCTTCTGTCCCTCTCCCGAGCTTCTCTACATCATGCTACTCTCACATGTAATAGCAAAAACCCAGTCACAGAGTCCCTTTAAAATTGATAAACATAAAGAAAAAAAATGGAACAGCAAAAATTGCTATTTTTTTTGTTTGTGGTCCCTCCCCCAGAAAGGCAAGAAAAGATTATCAAGACATTGTATGTAACCAGAAAATATTAAAAACTATAGCATGGAAATAAAAAAATAATAATAATTACACCGGCTCAAGAAAAAAAAAGCTATAGGTATATTTTTATAAAGTTCTGACATTTTTTAAGCCACTAAGATAGTAAACAAATTACATCAGAAAAAACAATGCCGGAATTTTATTTTTTTTTTCACCTTTTCTCCACATTTTTCAGTACATTTTCTGGTAAAGTGAATGATGTCATTAAAATCTACAAACCCGTGCTGAAAGCAAAAATCTTCATATGCCTATGTTGATAAAAAATAAAAAATAGTTATGGTTATTAGTAGTAGAGAAGGCAAAAAAAAAAATTGTCTGTGTGCTTCAGGAGTTAAAAGGGGTGGTCCGAAGGCAAAGTCATTTTCATTCTAAATACCTTTCTATTTAATGTCATAATCTAAACTATTTTCTAATATACCTGCATTAAAAATTCCCTAACCTTTCCTAATTACACTAGCTGCTTTTCTTTTTTTTCCACTTCCTTTGTGATGACACTTAATTTCCAAATCTCTGTGCATGCTATAATATTCAAATGAAGCGTCATCAGGGGGCAAGAGACTGCAGTCACTTCCCAGAAATAAAATGTCATTATTGACCCTCGTTTCAGGTGCTTAGCTAGTCTCTGTGCGATGTGCACAATGACAGTGCGCTCTCTCGTCGACTCAGATCAGTAGTAGCGAGCCTGCAACAAAGCAGAGTCAGAATACTCGGCATGCAGAGACTGTTGACTTCACTTGCTGGTCTCTGCACGCCAGGTATTCTGACACCGCTCATTAGTGCTGATTTGAGCCGACAACTGAGAGCGCACTGTTATTGTGCATGTCACATAGTTCACAGTGTGCAGAGACTAGCCCAGCACCTGAAACAAGCATTACTGATGATGCTTCATTTCAGGGAGGGCTCAGGGGCTGCAGCAGGGACCAAGGTCTTTGCCCCCTGATGACGCTTTGTTTGACTAGCCCAGCATGCACTGGACTTCTCAAATGCAGAGTCCTGAAAGAGGGAGTAGGGAAAAAAATAGAAAGCGGGTAGATAATGTAGTTGGAGAAGGTTAGGGAATTTTTAATGCTAGTATATTAGAAAATAGTTTAGATTATGGCACTAAATAGATAGGGATTCAGAATGAAAATTAATTTGCTTTCGGATCCTTTAAAGAAAATCTTTTTTTTCCTAAAATAATATAAAGGAATTAAGGGGGATTTATATGGTTCTCTGTAGCATTTTAAGGCGGTAATGTTGGTAATATCCTACAAAACATTTTTGATTTAGTGAAAGATCATTAATATTTGAGTACATGTGGCTTACATCCGATCCTGGACACAATACTGTACACGTGGTGTAAAAAGATCCGTACTTCTTTGCATAGAAAATTTTAGAGCTGCACAAGATTAACAGACATGTAACTTGTCAGCTGCCCGCTAGCAGATGCGTTTTCTGTACCCTGGTATCAATTGCCAAAAGCAGTTTAAAGGTCCACATGGTCTACTGGGAATGTTTATTAATTGGTTGGCATCTGGGCAAAGCTGGAGTTACTGTCTTTTGTGCCATTGCTTTATGATAGGTGACAGGATTGCTCCTTCTGGTCTTTTGTAATGCCAATGACACCATGACAAAACCTCTTTTTACTGTTGGTTGTCGGCCATCCACTTCTATCTCCACATGGCAGTTCACAAACTGACAGCTGTAGAAGGACAGGAACTGAATACTGATCATCACATAAATTGTATGCATTACAGACAGGGTAATCTCATTTAGTAAATGTTCTGTAACTCCCGATTAACCTATGAATAAAGTAATACTGATGTTTGGAAGAAGAAAAAAAAGTTAGAGATTTTTGTGATTTTCCTAGCAAATGTGTTTAACAGGTACAATATAATCTAGGTCTGATATACTAAGAGTTATAATAAGTACTAGGTTACATTAGTTATAAATTTGAATTCACGGAATAGGTTTTTAGATCACATATACACAGAGCAAGAACTCTGATTGAGCTAATATCAATACTTATGTTTCAAGACTTAGAGTTGGACAATGACTTTTAGGATAACTTCGTAAAGAATTTGTTTATTTCTTCTGAAGGGCAGTATTGCCTGGTATGTTAGTCTCCCTACTCCAGTTTGATATTTCTACAAGGATAAAATCGTAGGTTCAAGGAGCAATAGGGAAAAAACAAGATATGCAAGCTGGTAGTATTACTAAATATTGCACTATTGCCCTCTTTAGTAGTATCGCACAGTATAAATCCTAGAAACTTTACTTTGCTTGACATAATTAGAAGAGACAAGCGACTTTGTCCTGAATCCGGATTTTTTTTGTAATTTGCTTTTGTGCCAGAAAGCTTCTAAATTGCTTAATTGTAGATGGGCAGGAAAGGGCTTAAAAACAAAAACTAATACTCACCTTACCACTCACCTCTTTCATTACCCCAGCCCACCAGGAGTCTCTCTGGCACCTGAATTCTGAAATCGCTCTGGCGGTACCTGAACTCTGTAGCCACACTGGCAGATCCTGAACCTGAAGCCGCACCGGCAGTACCCGAACCTTGATGCCGCACCTGTCTGAACAGGCTCCGAATCAAGCTTTGTCGTTGACTCTGAATCCACTCCGTGTCAGCATACCTGCCCCTTTAGGGTGAGCAGCTGCAGTCCCTGGGACTTCATAGGAGTGGTACCTGGTGGCTACCTGCAGCTCAAACCAAATTCCATCGCCAGGAGCTCCAATGAAAAACATGTAGCCGTTTAGCTTCGCCCCTCCTAGTGAAGCCAGGCCCTGTGACTCAGTGAGTCCATAAACCACTTGCGCCATCTGCATGCTTGACAGTTTTCTCAGGCCATGAACCCCACTGATCCCAAGACCTCTCAGGCATCTGAGCTGTACCAAGAATTGATCCGTCAGCGACATCAGCAAGAAAAATTATTGTGATATCTACGTTCTGTGAATACCCGGTTAGAAGCCCTGAACAAGCCTGCTTCTTCTGCTCCAAACAAAGTTGCAGCAGCTGTAGCTGAGTCTACTCTGCCTGCAACTTATGCTCCAGGAGTTTCTCTTTATTTATCGGCTCCACCATGATTCAACGGAGACCCTAAGAAGTACCGTGTATTCATGAACCAGTACACCTTGCATTATGGACTATTGGCCCATCAAGTTCCCCCTGATCAGATTAATTCCTGATGTCCCTCCTAGCATGGCTCAACCTCTTGTGGGAGAGAGGGGAACATGTGATCTCAGATCTGCAGGCCTTCCTGGTGGATTTCTGAATGGTCTTCGATGAGCCTGATCATGTATCTTCTATTGCATCTTCCCTTCTCAGACTGCATCAGGGTGATTTGTCTGTAACCCAGTATGCCGTCCAGTACGACACCCTTCTGAACTAGGTTGGAACGATCAAGCATTGGTAGCCACCTTCTGGAAAAGATTATCCTTAAGGATCAAGGATGAATTGACTGGTCAAGGTGACGCGCCCCCAGGGCAGTGGGGTACTCGGTGTCCGGGCATATGGGTGCTGGGGGGGAATATGTCACAGTGGCTGGCCTGGACCGTGGCCCAGGGAGGTCAACAAAAAGGGGATAGTTTATATGGGATTTGTAGTTAGATCGTGACGCCACCTGTGGTTTCTGGTAATTGGTACCAGCGCTGCTGCAAACCTCTGAGGCAGTTGATAGGGCTGCTAGGATAGAACAGCTCCCTACAGGTGGAGCGGGCCTCAGGGCAGTGTAGAGTTTGATGGTGCGTGGTGATGCTGGTACTTGTGGTGCAGGAGAGATAGCGCAGCTGAAATAACTGACGGAGGCAGTGAAGTGCAGTCATCCGAGTTTTACTCACAGTTCTTGTTCAAAGTTCTCAGCTACACTGTATGGGTGTCCACCTCCGTGTCGCACTGCCTTTACCATACCAGGGGTTCAGCACTTTCTCAGATAGATCAGGAGTAATGTTGAGCCACCCCCGTAGTGTTCGGGTTCGGTTCGTCGAACACCGGGATGTTCGAGGAACTGTTCGTCGAACTGTTCGTCGAACACCTTAGAACACCGTCGAACACCGTTAAAACCAATGGCAGGCAAACAAAAACACATAGAAACACATAGAAAACACCTGCAAAGGTGTCCAAAAGCTGACAAACTGCTCAGAAGACACTCTCTTTAAAAAAGCCGGCCGGCAAAATCAGCAGCGGCATACACCGGTACCCGACAATTTAGACAAGAAGGAATAGAGCATCACACATAGATTAGATAGATAGAAACATGTCAGTCACACATATAAGAAGCACAGTGACAGTGTTGGTTACTGCACTTGTCATTTAGTGTAAAGGATTTATTAAAAAAAATATTAGTGTTTTCATGCACCGTCTCTTTAAAAAAGCCGGCCGGCAATTCAGCATCTGTATCCGACAATTTAGAACAGAAAGAATAGAGCTTCACACATAGATTAGATAGATAGAAACATGTCAGTCACATATATAATAAGTACAGTGATAGTGTTGCTTACTGTACTTGTCATTTAGTGTAAAGGATTTATCTAAAAAAATAATAGTGTTTTCATGCACTGTCTCTTTAAAAAAGCCGGCCGGCAATTCAGCAGCGGTACCCGACAAATTAGAACAGAAAGATAGAGCATCACACATAGATTAGATAGATAGAAACATGTCAGTCACATATATATGAAGTACAGTGATAGTGTTGGTTACTGTACTTGTCATTTAGTATTAAAATAAAGGATTTATTATTAAAAAAATTGGCGTGGGGTTCCCCTTAATTTTAGGCTCTAGCGGAGGTTAAGCAGACGGCTGGGGCAGATGTTTGAAGCCTGGGAAGGGGGTAATACCCACGGAGCTTCCCAGGCTACTAATATCAGCCCCCAGCTGAATACATAGCCTTTACTAGCTATTAAAATGGGGGACCCCCCAAAAAAATGACGTGGGGTCCCCCCTTATTTAATAGCTAGCAAAGGCTAGGCAGACAGCTGGGGGCTGATATTAATACCCCAGGAAGGGAGCCATGAATATTGGCCCCCTCCCAGGCTAGAAACACCAGCCGTCAGCCGCCCCAGAAATGGCGCATTCATAGGATGCGCCAATTCTGGCACTTAGCCTCGCTCTTCCACGCTGCCCTGGTGCGGTGGCAGGGGGTAATAGGGTTGGGGTTGATGTCAGCTTATAATGCCAGCTGACATCAAGCCCAGGTTAGTAATGGAGAGGCGTCTATAAGACACCCCCATTACTAACCCCATAGTCAAAGTTAAAAAAAACACAAACACCCAGAATAAAGTCCTTTAATTGAAATAAAGACACAATCCTTTATTGTTCTAAATTAAACCATACTTACCGTCACGCCCATTCCAGCTGAAGCCAACGATCTCCTGCAATAAAAGAAAAATAATAAAGCAACCTCATCCTTACCTTTCCATGGTTCCCACGACAGCTTCAGCTCTGCTACATCGAGATGACAGGCTGGACCGCAGCAGAACGCTGCCATCCAGCCTGTCATCCCGCAGACACTGAGAAGCGCAGGCTTGCTTGCGCTGCTCAGCGTCTCTCTGTGACGACATCCAGATGAGCCGAGTTCATGTCCAATGAACTCGGCTCACCTCATGCACGTCACTGACAGCGTGGGAAAATTCTCACGCTGAAGCGCTGATTGCAGGAGAATTTTCCCACGCTGTCAGTGACGTGCAGGAGGTGAGCTGAGTTCATTGGACATGAGCTCACCTCATGCACATCACTGACAGCGTGGGAGAATTCTCCTGCACTCAGCACTTCAGCGTGAGAATTTTCCCACGCTGTCAGTGACGTGCATGAGGTGAGCCGAGTTCATTGGACATGACCTCGGCTCATCTGGATGCCGTCACAGCGAGACAGTGAGGAGCGCAAGCATGCCTGCGCTTCTCAGTGTCTGCGGGATGACAGACTGGATGGCAGCGTTCTGCTGCGGTCCAGCCAGTCATCTCGATGTAGCAGAGCTGAAGCTGTCGTGGGAACCATGGAAAGGTAAGGATGAGGTTGGTTTATTATTTTTCTTTTATTGCAGGAGATCGTTGGCTTCAGCTGGAATGGGTGTGATGGTAAGTATGGTTTAATTTAGAACAATAAAGAATTGTGTCTTTATTTCAATTAAAGGACTTTATTCTGGGTGTTGTGTTTTTTTTAAATACTTTACTAGAAATTCATGGCGGTCATGTCTAATACTGGCGTGACCCCATGAATTTTGGGCTTGGGGCCAGCTGATAATACCAAGCTGGCCCTAACCCCTTTATTACCCAGTGAGCCACCGCACCAGGGCCCTGGTTGAGTTGGGTACAGCGCCAGAAGATGGCGCTTCTATGAACGCGCCATTTTCCGGGGTGGCTGCGGACTGCAATTTGTAGCGGGGGGGGGCCCAGAAAGCTTGGGCCTCCCTGCGCTGCAGATTCCAGCCCCCAGCTGCCTAGTTGTACCTGGCTGGACACAAAAATAGTGCGAAGCCCCACTTCAATTTTTTTTAATTATTTCATGAAATTCATGAAATAATTAAGAAAAAAAGGGCTTCCCTATATTGTTGTGTCCGGCCAGGTACAAATAGGCAGCTGGTGGATTGGGGCAGCCCGTTCCTGCCTGCTGTACCTGGCTGGACACAAATATAGTGCGAAGCCCCACTTAAATTTTTTTAAATTATTTCAGGAAATTCATGAAATAATTTAAAAAAAATTGACGTGGGGCTTCGCACTATATTTGTGTCCAGCCAGGTACAGCAGGCAGGAATGGGCTGCCCCCAACCACCAGCTGCCTATTTGTACCTGGCCGGACACAACAATATAGGGAAGCCCTTTTTTTCTTAATTATTTCATGAAATAATTTAAAGAAAATTGACGTGGGGCTTCGCCCTGTTTTTGTGTCCAGCCAGGTACAACTAGGCAGCTGGGGGCTGGAATCCGCAGCGCAGGGAGGCCCAAGCTTTCTGGGCCACCCCCGCTGCAAATTGCAGTCCGCAGCCACCCCGGAAAATGGCGCGTTCATAGAAGCGCCATCTTCTGGCGCTGTACCCAACTCATCCAGGGCCCTGATGCGGTGGCTCACTGGGTAATAAAGGGGTTAGGGCCAGCTTGGCATTATCAGCTGGCCCTAAGCCCGAAATTCATGGGGTCACGCCAATATTAGACATGACCACCATGAATTTCTAGTAAAGTATTTAAAAAAAACACAACACCCAGAAAAAAGTCCTTTAATTGAAATAAACACACAATTCTTTATTGTTCTAAATTAAACCATACTTACCGTCACGCCCATTCCAGCTGAAGCCAACGATCTCCTGAAATAAAAGAAAAATAATAAAGCAACATCATCCTTACCTTTCCATGGTTCCCATGACAGCTTCAGCTCTGCTACATCGAGATGACAGGCTGGACCGCAGCAGAACGCTGCCATCCAGTCTGTCATCCCGCAGACACTGAGAAGCGCAGGCTTGCTTGCGCTCCACAGTGTCTCTCTGTGAGGGCATCCAGATGAGCCGAGTTAATGTCCAATGAACTCGGCTCACCTGATGCACGTCACTGACAGCGTGGGAAAATTCTCCTGCACTCAGCGCTTCAGCGTGGGAGAATTCTCACACTGAAGCGCTGAGTGCAGGAGAATTCTCCCACGCTGTCAGTGACGTGCAGGAGGTGAGCTGAGTTCATTGGACATGAGCTCACCTTATGCACGTCACTGACAGCGTGGGAAAATTCTCCTGCACTCAGCGCTTCAGCGGGAGAATTCTCACGCTGAAGCGCTGAGTGCAGGAGAATTCTCCCACGCTGTCAGTGACGTGCAGGAGGTGAGCTGAGTTCATTGGACATGAGCTCACCTTATGCACGTCACTGACAGCGTGGGAGAATTCTCCTGCACTCACCGCTTCAGCTTGAGAATTTTCCCACGCTGTCAGTGACGTGCATGAGGTGAGCCGAGTTCATTGGACATGAACTCGGCTCATCTGGATGTCGTCACAGAGAGACGCTGAGCAGCGCAAGCAAGCCTGCGCTTCTCAGTGTCTGCGGGATGAGAGGCTGGATGGCAGCGTTCTGCTGCGGTCCAGCCTGTCATCTCGATGTAGCAGAGCTGAAGCTGTCGAGGGAACCATGGAAAGGTAAGGATGAGGTTGCTTTATTATTTTTCTTTTATTGCAGGAGATCGTTGGCTTCAGCTGGAATGGGCGTGACGGTAAGTATGGTTTAATTTAGGACAATAAAGGATTGTGTCTTTATTTCAATTAAAGGACTTTATTCTGGGTGTTTGTGTTTTTTTTAACTTTGACTATGGGGTTAGTAATGGGGGTGTCTTATAGACGCCTCTCCATTACTAACCTGGGCTTGATGTCAGCTGGCATTATAAGCTGACATCAACCCCAACCCTATTACCCCCTGCCACCGCACCAGGGCAGCGTGGAAGAGCGAGGCTAAGTGCCAGAATTGGCGCATCCTATGAATGCGCCATTTCTGGGGCGGCTGACGGCTGGTGTTTCTAGCCTGGGAGGGGGCCAATATTCATGGCCCCCTTCCTGGGCTATTAATATCAGCCCCCAGCTGTCTGCCTAGCCTTTGCTAGCTATTAAATTAGGGGGGACCCCACGTCATTTTTTTTGGGGGGTCCCCCATTTTAATAGCTAGTAAAGGCTATGTATTCAGCTGGGGGCTGATATTAGTAGCCTGGGAAGCTCCGTGGGTATTACCCCCTTCCCAGGCTTCAAACATCTGCCCCAGCCGTCTGCTTAACCTCCGCTAGAGCCTAAAATTAAGGGGAACCCCACGCCAATTTTTTTAATAATAAATCCTTTATTTTAATACTAAATGACAAGTACAGTAACCAACACTATCACTGTACTTCATATATATGTGACTGACATGTTTCTATCTATCTAATCTATGTGTGAAGCTCTATTCTGTCTGTTATAAATTGTCGGGTACCGCTGCTGAATTGCCGGCCGGCTTTTTTAAAGAGACGGTGCATGAAAACACTATTATTTTTTTTGATAAATCCTTTACGCTAAATGACAAGTACAGTAAGCAACACTGTCACTGTACTTCGTATATATGTGGCTGACATGTTTCTATCTATCTAATCTATGTATGATGCTCTATTCTGTCTGTTATAAATTGTCGGGTACCGCTGCTGAATTGCCGGCCGGCTTTTTTAAAGAGACAGTGCATGAAAACACTATTATTTTTTTAAATAAATCCTTTACACTAAATGACAAGTACAGTAATCAACACTGTCACTGCACTTCTTATATATGTGACTGACATGTTTCTATCTATCTAATCTATGTGTGATTCTCTATTCCTTCTATTCTAAATTGTCGGGTACCGCTGCTGAATTGCCGGCCGGCTTTTTTAAAGAGACGGTGCATGAAAACACTATTATTTTTTTTGATAAATCCTTTACGCTAAATGACAAGTACAGTAAGCAGCACTTTCACTGTACTTCGTATATATGTGGCTGACATGTTTATATCTATCTAATCTATGTGTGAAGCTCTATTCTTTCGGTTCTAAATTGTCGGGTACAGGTGTATGCCGCTGCTGAATTGCCGGCTTTTCATGTTTCACTGTTGGCACTGTTCCCATCGATTTGGGCAATCACTGTAATGCCACAACCACCATGGCTGTGGCATTACAGTGAGTGGCAGACAATCCCTGCATGATTGGTGCTCTAAATAGCGCCAGACATGCAGGACACGCTTTTGGTGCACGAACAGTTATCGAACATAACCTCGAACAGCCGAATTTTTTGCAAATCGTTCGGGTTCGTGGAACAACTCGAACACCGCCCAAAACAGCTCGAATTTGAGATTGGCGAACAGTTCTAGTCGAACACCGCTCATCTCTAATCAGGAGTGCTTGACGGAATCCCGCTTTCTTTGTGTTCCTTAGTAGACCGACTTCTCGCGCCGGGTCTTCTCTAGTGTTGAGCCACCCCCGTAGTGTTCGAGTTCGGTTCGGTTCGTCAAACACCCGTGTGTTCGCCGAACTGTTCGTCGAACTGTTCATCGAACACCTTCAAACACCGTTAAAACCAATGGCAGGCAAACAAAAACACATAGAAACACATAGAAAACACCTTCAAAGGTGTCCAAAAGCTGACAAACTGCTCAGAAGACATAACTAACACATGGAAAAGTGACAAGTACATATAGTTATGCAAAAAGAAAAGAGGTGGAGGACTAAAAGGAGGGGGAGACACAGATATAGGCATGTCATGCCCTTCTAAAATCCAAAAAATGAGAAGCCGACACGGCCAGTCCGTTCCTGCCCGTGCCACCTCCGTGTCGCCGTGTTTGTGCCAGAGCCGCGGTGGACCCTGACGGCCAGCCCCCCTCTCCCAATACTGGTGCCTGTCCGCTGGTGGGTCTAGCCCCCCCGCGGTGGGGGGGGAGTAACATCTGCAGAAGAAAGACCATCTTCCAGCCAAACTAAGATGTTGACTTCTTTTCGTGGACAATGTGATACGATCCCTTTCTTACGGACACGCCCATCACTATAAATTCCAGATGAGGCACAAAAACAGCAGGTGCTTCAATGGATATCAAGTGCTCCTTCAAGTGGGCTCTCCACCACCTCAATTTCAACATCACAAATACTCCAGTCCTCAGAGGTGTCACCCCAATCGCACTTGCTTCCTCACAGCTCCCAAGTCTCCAGCTGCCCGTCTGAGTATGGGGTAACACAGATGGTTGAGTCTGCACAGCTGTTTACTCATACTATAGCCTGGGAAACGGAGGTCTGCTCCAGAGCTTCTGTTAATCCAGACGAGGAAATGATCTGCACTGATGCCCAGAATCTTTATAAGTCGGATCCAGGACCAGATGAAGAAGGTTCTGAGCAAAATGTAGACCCTCGTTCCCAAACTGTAACTCCTGTTGGTGGAGACAATGATGAAGATGATGATGAGACTCAAATACCTGATTGGAGCGACAACTTGACTTTTCGTTCAGGGCAGGAAGAGGTTGGCTCTGAGGACGACGGGTGTGAGAACACACAGGGTGATGATGACGAGGTTGGAGATCCCACTTACTCTCAATCCACAGTCAGCCAGTCGATGAGGTCAGCAGAGGAGGTGGAGGAGGATGTGACTAGCCCAGGGGATGGGGATGACTCGGTACCCAGGCCTTTGCTTGGCCTTGGGGATGTCGTGGTGGTCGGCTCCCTGGCCCGTACCCTGGGGTCACTCTTTAAAAGGGTGGAGAATTGTTAATTTTATAAGAGTTCGTGACGCCACCTGTGGTATCTGGTGAGAAGCACCAGCGCTGCAGCAGTCCACTGAGGCCCGTGATAAGGCAGCTTGATGGTATAGCTCCCCACAGGTGGAGCTAGGTCTCAGGGCAGCGTATGCAGGGGGAATGCAGGACAGACGAGACCCAGCCGGGTCAGAGCAAGAACGGGAACGGACACGGTAGTCACTTCAGTACCTTTTACTGGTGGAAATTCAGGCACATCCCGGAGCACTGTAGGGTGAAGGGTGCATATCAGGATCCTCCCCAATGAGCGGGTGTAGGGCCTCCTGTTTCTTGCCTCTGCGTAGTAAGTTTCTGACCTGCCGGGAGCTAGGCCTAACTTTGTCTCTGTCCTGCGCTGGCTGACCTTGTGGTAGGGACTTCTCTTGGAGTTCACGCGCCCAGTATGCAGGGCCTAAGCATCTCCGGGCTCTGTTACGTATCAGCACCTTAGCGATCCTGGGACTTGTAGTTCTCCAGGGATTCCGGTTATGCCTTACTGGGTCATAGAGATACCGGTAAGCTCGGATCCGGTGTCCGGTAAATGCTTCGGGGTGAGTTGGTTAAGCTCCTCTGCCCCTTATGTACTAGCTCGCCGCTCGCCTTCGGCCTACTCGGGCCCTCACTAGGCTATACACACTAATGGCAGCTTGCCGCGCTTCACCGATCTTATGGCGCCGGCACACCTTAAGCTCTAACTGGGCTCCCTGAATCTAGCTACCAGGAGCCTCGTGCTCCACTGCTAAACTATTAACTGAGTTCTCTAGACTAGACTGAGCTCCACTGCAGACTGACCTCTGTTAGGCTTCTCTACTGCAGGAACTCTTCAGAGGAACTGAACTGCCTAGCTCCACCTTCCCTATTTATATCCCTAACGGGCTCCCTCTGCTGGTTTGAGGTGGAAGGTGGAGATGTGTAAATGTTTATAGGGGCCTCTTGTGGAGGAATCCATCAATGCACTCTTCTAGGATCTGTGATACCAAGTGCAGCGGGTCGTCACAGATGCTATTGACGAGGTTAGGTTGCGCCTTCCTGGACAGAGACGGAGTACTGGAAGCACGTCAACAACTGCATCCTCAACCACAACTCTGCCTCTGACCACAAGTCGTAGTGGCTCTTCAGGTCGCATGGGCTCTAAGCCTTGCATAGCCTGGGCATTTATTCAGATCGATAAGGATGACCCAACTCGTGTTATCTGTAATATTTGTCGCCAAAAGCTAACTAGAGGCCAAAAATCCATAGTTTGAGTACTTCATGCATGTACCGTCACATGGATATGAAGCATAAGTTGCAGTGGGAAGCTCACTGTGCTACAATGCGGCCTAGCGAGCTGGGCCAACCACCGTCTGCCCCATCTTGTGCATCTGCACCCTCTTCATCCTCTGTGACTGGGGGGACAGCAGTCACACGTGTTTTTGGACGCAGACCTGCCACCTCTTTACCCGCAACAGCCAGTGTGATTGGCAGGTCGTCAGTTCATTGGGAAGTGGAAACACCTGCTGGTGTTGAGCGCTCTCCGACATCAAGAGCACCACCTTTGGATCAAGGCAACCTAACTGTTATGTTCTGCTACCAGAGCTAAGGAAAGAGAGGAGATCTGTCCCTACGATAGAACTCAGCTTGATCCCTACGATGTAACAGGGAACCTGATCCTGCGATCAGACCTGCTAAAGTCCTCAGCTAGTCTGTACGGAGACCTATAGATGTGGGGAAGGAATCCCTACAAGTTCTAGGGACTGGAAGCAAAATGGACACCTCCTAACAGAAATAGTAGCAAACAGACGAACAAACAAATAATATAGAACACAGAGGTCCGAAGACCAAGCAAACTAACAGAGTTAGATACTAAGTAGTGTTGAGCCACCCCCGTAGTGTTCGAGTTCGGTTCGGTTCGTCGAACACCCGTGTGTTCGCCGAACTGTTCGTCGAACTGTTCGTCGAACACCTTCGAACACCGTTAAAACCAATGGCAGGCAAACAAAAACACATAGAAACACATAGAAAACACCTTCAAAGGTGTCCAAAAGCTGACAAACTGCTCAGAAGACACAACTAACACATGGAAAAGTGACAAGTACATATAGTCATGCGAAAAGAAAAGAGGTGGAGGAGTAAAAGGAGGGGGAGACACAGATATAGGCATGTCATGCCCTTCTAAAATCCAAAAAGTGAGAAGCCGAGACGGCCAGTCCGCTCCTGCCCGTGCCACCTCCGTGTCGCCGGGTTTGTGCCAGAGCCGCGGTGAACCCTGACGGCCAGCCCCCCTCTCCCAATACTGGTGCCTGTCCGCTGGTGGGTCGAGAGAGCCCCCCTGTGGTGGAGGCAGCTCTAAGCTTTTTAATTTAAATTGTCCCTCTAATTTGAATGAATACACTTTAAATCCATTTACAAGGATCTATTGGAGGGCAAGTCTCATGCCAGCAGCCGCGTAATTCCAGCTCCAGTAGCGTCCACTAAAGCTGCTGCAGTTAAAAAGCTTTTATAAGGATCGAGCTCGGCTGTCCACCGCAAGGCATCCTAGTGCCAGTCCCAGCCCCTATGCCTTGGGGTGCCTCCTGATGCTCTTCACTAAGTATCCCGTGGTCCCGAAGCATTTCCTTTGAAAAAATTAAGTGTCCAAACTACAGGCGGTGTAGCTTGCTTAACAGCCGGGATAATCCGCTGACTAGCAGACACTGCTACTAGGCACAAAGTATTTCCTGGGCTAGATGCAGTTAAAAATTTGTAATTAGATACTCTCGTTGGATGCTGAGAAAGCATTCCATAGAGTCTCCTGGCACGCCATATATGATTCTCTTAAAAAGCTTGGGGTAGGGGTCTAGGGGACCCTTTTATAGCCAAAATCACGGCCCTGTATCACAATACGTCACCTAGGCTGAAGATAAATGGAACTGTAGCACCGAGGGCTCGGTTGCTACAGACATATTGCACCTCACCCAGAGGTGTGATATCTCACTCTCAGATAAGGATGGAGTGTGGATCAGGACCCGACACCTGCATGCATTACACCACATTGCCGTGGGGCAGGGCGACCAATATGCCCCTGAGATGGGCACGACAGTCCCTGTCCCTGGCTGGAGTGGGGGGAGGGAACACTGAGGAAGGGGAACCCTGCAGTGCAGGAGCAGGGAGGAAGCAGTTCCTGGGTGCATTGAGAAGGGAGTATAAAAGGTGGGCACCATCTTAGTTCAGTGCAGAGAAGTCTGAGCAGAAGTGGCAGGGAGCAGGGGCTCTGCATGAGCTCTGCTCCGGAGGCGGGCCTAGTAACAGAGGCCCAGGCCTGCAAGAGGGAGAAGGAAGGAAGAGGAACGGAGAAGGCTCCAGGAACGAGGAATGAAGGGATCCCAGGGGTGCGGACGGGCGAGTCGCCACCGCACGCCCGAATCCACCTGCGTGGAGGGGTCAGGCCAAAGGGGGAGACCGGTCCCCGAACTAGTGGAGGCAGGAAACGACCCTCAGCTAGAAACCGGAGGCTCTGACATTTTATGTGGCGCAGCCCCTTGCTCCACCCGCTAGGAAGGCACCACATAGGGTCAGGGAAACTGGCGCCAAGTTTACCAAGAGGAGGCCCGAGGCAGCCGGACAGAAGTGTTGGTAAGAAAGGCCAGACAAAGGACACACAAAGGGGGTCCTGTGAAGCGCTCCAAAGTTATCTGGGAGTTGTCTGAGCCCCTCACCTGGTGAGCACAGTACGACGTGGGCAGCCGTTACCTGCAGACGTGGTCTGGATAATAAGAACTGTGAGTAAAGGCCCTGAACTGCATCACTGACTCCGTGTCGTTACTGCTGCTGCCCTGCACCATCACCCCCATCCTCCGCATACACTGCCCTGAGGCTATACTCCTCCCGTGGGGAGTTATGCTACGCTCTGCTGCACCCACAACACCAGCCTTAGCGGTCTGCCCTGTAGCGGCGGTTCACTCTGACCGCAATCCACGGGTGGCGTAGTCGGACATTTAAACATCAAAACCACATAAATAGTTCCGCCACTGGTTTGACCGCCCTGAGCCACGGAACCGGATCGCCGCCACGAAGACTACAACCACCAGCATCCACCAAAAAGGGTCCGGCTCCGGGTGTCCCAAGGCCCAGGGGGTGCGTCAGAACATTTTCATCACCTTTCACAATCACCAATGGGACAAGGCAGGGATGTCCTCTGTCCCCTCTCTTATACATCCTAGTGACGGAGCACCTGCTCTCATCAATTCGCCATAACCCCAATATTAGGTGGATTGAGGTGGGAGGCACCGAGTACAAGTGCTCTCTATTTGCTGATGATGTCCTAGTATATATCACTCAATCACATATATCCATCCCTGCTGTTATGGCTGAAATAGATCACTTTGTTACATGGTAAAATTTTAAAATCAATGCAGCGAAGTCTGAGGCCCTCGATGTCTCCCTCCCTAAATCCATATAGGATTCCATCCAGTCCAACTTTCCCTTTGCCTGGCCCTCACAGGGTATCAAATACTTAGGAATTCCTATTCATAGAGACCTCTCCCATCTATGTTATCTTAATTTTGGGCCCTTTATTGAACAATTCCATACAGACCATGGTTGGCAAGTTAGAACTGTAAGATTCACTACGTGAACCACTGGTGTTTTGTGGAAAAGCACATGTACACCGCGTTCCAAATTATTATGCAAAAAGTGTTTAGGAGTGATAAGGGAAGAATTTGTTTGTTTGTCAGTTAAACTCATTGATGGTGATGTGTGTCAGGGCTCTTTATATCACTGTAAGCAATTGCAGACACCTGTGCTAATTAGTTTGGCAGGTGTGTCCAATGAAAGGCAAGACTACTTAAGAAGGCTCTCTCACATTATTAAGCAGCCTACATTTTCTGCCAAAATGGGAAAGAAAAAGGATGTGTCGGCTGCTGAGAAGCAACAAATTGTGGAGTGTTTAGGTCAAGGCATGACTACAATCAACATTGTGCGATGATCAGGATGAAGTGTCTTGGCAATCAAGAAGTATGTAGCTGATTCACAGTACACACGTGTGCGTGCTGATAAGGGCAAATTGAGGATTCTTTCCTACAGGCAATTACGTCAGGTTGAAAGAGCAGCGGCAAAAAAGCCTTGTCATAGCAGCAGACAAGTTTTTGAAGCTGCTTGTGCCTCCAACGTCCCCCGAACAACAAGATGCAGGGTCCTTCAGAGGTTTGCAGCTGTGCATACGCCATCCTGTCGACCTCCTCTATCCACTTCACACAAGCAGAAACGGCTCCAGTGGGCCAAACATTACATGAAGACTGATTTCAAAACTGTTTTGTTCACGGATGAGTGCCGTGCAGCGCTCGATGGTCCAGATGAATGGAGTGGAGGATGGCTGGTTGATGGACACCCCACGCAAACACGGCTACAGCGCCAACAAGGAGGAGGTGGAGTAATGTTTTGGGCTGGAATCATGGGGAGAGAGATTGTCGGCCCCTTTAGGATCCCTGAAGGCGCTAAAGATTAACTCCATAATGTATGTGGATTTTCTCAAACAGCACTTCCTGCCATGGTTCAAGAAGAAGAACCGTGTATTTCACAGCAAGATCATTTTTCTGCATGATAATGCACCATCTCATGCTGCACATAAAACATCTGCATCTCTGGCTGATATGGGCATAAAAGGGGACAAACTTATGGTGTGACCCCCATGCTCCCCTGACCTCTACCCCATTCAGAACCTTTGGAGCATCATTAAAAGGAGTGTCTATGATGGCGGGAGGCAGTTCACATCTAAGCAACAGCTCTGGGAGGGTATTCTGTCCTCATGCAAAACAATTGAAGCAGAAACCATCCAAAACCTGACAAATTCAATGGACGAGAGAGTTCAGAAGCTCCTTTCGAACAAGGGGTCCTATGTGAAAATGTAACATCACCTAGAATAAAGTTTTGAGTTGAAAACTGTTTGATTTCAGTTTCTAACAACCTGCTAATGCTTATAATTTCAAAAATGACAATTTTTTTGGTCTTTATTAAAATGAAAAGGTTGATCGAAAAGTTTGGGGGATCTAAGAGTGTGGCAACCCAGTAGTCATGATTACTTCGAATTCTGACAATATGAGGGTCATGCTGCAGGTAGTGCAGCAAGAAGGCACTTATGTGTCTTGCGCATCTCGGAGCCCCAAAATTATTTTCCGGGCTAGATGCAGCTAAAAATTATTTTTAATTTTAAATCTGGTGAAGCTTATTATAGATGGCCTAATAGGATCAGTGCTGCACACTGCTACAAAGCCCAAATTATTTTCCAGTCAAGATACAGATAAACATGATTAGTAATTTGAAAGCTTAAAACGGTTGGTAGGGTGATTTTAACCAATCATCAAGCTTTTACTCTCCCCAGGATGACACAGGGGTAGAAAAGTCGTTTCGGATCCATGATTTGTTCATCTTTATGAACGTGAGTCTGTCTACATTATCAGTGGAGAGCCGCGTGCGCTTATCTGTCAGCACACCACCAGCAGCGCTGAACACACGTTCAGACAGAACGCTGGCTGCGGGGCATGACAAGATCTCCAAGGCGTAAGTGGCTAGCTCCGGCCATTTATCCAGATTGGAAGCCCAAAAAGAGCAAGGGTCCAGTGACACAGTCGTGGCTTCAATGTTTACTTGGAGATACTCCTGTACCATCGTCTCTAGGCGTTGACTATGTGTCAGACTTCTTGTCTCCTGTGGCCTTGCAAAGGATGGGCTAAAAAAGTGGTGAAATGATTCCGCAAAATTGATGTTACCAGCAGATACTGTGGTTCTGTTACGGTTTGAGTGCTGAACACTTGACGGTCCCACGGTTGGCAAGTTGGAACTGTGAGATTCACTACGTGCACCACTGGTATTTTGTGGAAAAGCACATGTAAGATTCTGCAACAGTCTCTGCTGATACTCCTGCATGCGTGCATCCCTTTCTATGGCAGGAATAATTTCTGCAAATTTACTTTTGTACCGGGGATCTAACAGTGTGGCAACCCAGTAGTCAGGATTATTTCTAATTCTCACAATTCGAGGGTCATGTTGCAGGTAGTGCAGCAAGAAGGCACTCATGTGTGTTGCGCATCCAGGAGCACCAAGTCCCTGTTGTGTTGGTGGCGAGGTAACAATCATGCTTCCTTCCTCTGTCCTCTCCCCCCAACCTCGCACAACAGAAATGTGATCAAGGTCTCCCTCATCTGATGAGTCTTCCATCAGTTCGTCCTCCACTTCTTCCTGGGCTCCTGCACCTTCCTCACTAGTTTGGCTGCTACCATGCGCCCTGGTAAAATCATCTCCCCCACCCTCACATGCCTGCCGCCCTGGTGCTGCCGACCGTCTGGACCTTGCAGATGTTAGCCCTTCCGCATACAACTCCTCCTCCTCTACTTCCTCCACCTCCTCTTGTGCCACCACCTGACTCCGAATTCTGTTTAACATGTGCTCCAGCATGTAAATCACCGGAATAGTCATGCTGATAATGGCATCGTCAGCACTAAACATCTTCGTCGCCATTTCAAAACTGTGCAGAAGGGTGCATAGGTCCCTGATCTGAGACCACTCCTCCAGCGTGATTTGCCCCACCTCTGAATCTCGTTGGCCCAGGCTATACGTCAGAACGTATTGCACCAGGGCTTGTCGGTGCTGCCACAGTCGCTGCAACATGTGCAGAGTTGAATTCCACCGGGTAGGCACATCGCATTTTAGCCGGTGAAGTGGCAGGCCCAACGACTTCTGTAGAGATGTAAGTCGCTGAGCTGCGGGATGCGAACGGCGGAAGTGAGCACACAGCGACCGTGCCCTCTGCAGAAGGCCATCTAGTCTGGGATAGTGGGCTAAAAATTGCTGGACAACCAGGTTCAACACGTGAGCCATACAAGGCACGTGTGTGACATTGCCCCGGCGAAGGGCCGCACCCCGGTTTGCAGCATTGTCGCACACGGCCTTCCCTGGTTTCAGGTCCAGTGGAGACAACCATTCATGAAATTGGTTCTCCAGAGCTGACCACAACTCCTCAGCTGTGTGACTCACATTTCCCAGACATTTCAATGTAAAAACCGCCTGATGACGTTGAGCCCTACTGCCAGCATAGTACGGAGGTGTGCAGGATCCCTTCTGCGCAGTTAGAAAGCTTGTGGCATGACCAGACAGGCTTTGGGTGCAGGTGGAAGACCGAGAGGAGGTTGAGGAGGCAGAAGCAGTGGAGGAAAAATGACATAAAGAGGATTGACGCACAACTCGTGGGGACGGCAAGACTTGGACAGCAGCCCCTTGTCCTGCTGTCACCATAGTTACCCAGTGCCCAGTCAGCGACATGTAACGCCCCTGTCCATGCCTACTCGTCCAAGTGTCTGTGGTGAAATGCACCCTGTCACACACAGAGTTTCTCAAAGAAGCGGTGATGTTGTGTGCGACATGCTGGTGGAGCGCAGGCACACCTTTCTTTGAGAAGTAGTGCCGACTGGGCATCTGGTACTGGGGCACTGCGACGGACATAAGGTCTCGAAAATCCTCTGTGTCCACCAGGCGGAAAGGCAGCATTTCTGTAGCCAAGAGCTTGCAGATGGTGAAATTCAACCTCTTAGCTTTCTCATGGCTAGGAGGAAATGGTCTTTTACTTGTCCACATCTGAGGGACCGAGGGCTGGCTATTGTGCTTAGACGGGGTTGATAAGGGTGTCCCCGGCAAACTGCCGGTCTGTGAGGAAGATGCAGGCGGACATGTTAGGTTGCCTTGATCCAAAGGTGGTGCTATCGATGTCGGACAGCGCTCAAGACCAGCTGGTGTTACCACCTCCAAAGAAAATGATGACCTGCCAATCACGCTGGCTGTTGCGGGTAAAGAGGTGGCAGGTCTGCGCCCCAAAACAGGTGTGACTGCTGTCCCCCCAGTCACAGAGGATGAAGAGGCCGCGGATGCACAAGATATGGCAGACGGTGGTTGGCCCGGCCGGCTAGACCGCATTGTAGCACACTGAGCTTCCCACTGCAACTTATGCTTCATGTCCATGTGCCGGTTCATGCATGAAGTACTCAAACTATGTATTTTTTGGCCTCTACTTAGCTTTTGCTGACAAATGTTACAGATAACACGAGTTGGGTCATCTTTATCGATCTGAAAAAATGCCCAGGCTATGCAAGGCTTAGCACCCATGCGACCTGAAGAGCCACCACGACTTGTGGTGAGAGGCAGAGTTGTGTTTGAGGATGCAGTTGCTGACGTGCTTCCAGTACTACGTCTCTGTCCAGGAAGGCGCAACCTGACCTCGTCGTCACTAGCATCTTCCTCCACCTCCTCTGCTGACCTCATCTCTTGGCTGACTGTGGGTTGACAGTAAGTGGGATCTCCAACCTCATCATCATCACCCTGTGCGTTATCACACCCGTCGTCCTCAGAGCCAACCTGTTCCTGCCCTGACAAAAAACTAAAGTTGTCGCTCCAATCAGGTATTTGAGTCTTATCATCGTCTTCCTCATTGTCTCCACCAACAGGAGTTACAGTTTGGGAATGAGGGTCTACATTATGGTCAGAACCTTCTGCGTCTGGTCCTGGATCCGACTCATAAAGATTCTGGGCATCAGTGCAGATCATTTCCTCGTCTGGATTCACAGAAGCGCTGGAGTCGACCTCTGATTCCCAGGCTATAGTATGAGTAAACAGCTCTGCAGACTCAACCATCTGTTCTACCTCATACTCAGACGGGCAGCTGGAGATTTGGGAGCTGTGAGGAAGCAAGTGCAATTTGGGTGACACCTTTGAGGACTGGAGTATTTGTGATGTTGAAGTTGATGTGGAGGAGAGCCCACTTAAAGGAGCACTTGATATCCGTTGAAGCACCTGCTGTTTTTGTGCCTCATCTGGAATTTGTAGCGATTGGCATGGCCGTAAGAAAGGGATCTTATCACATTGTCCGCTAAAAGAAGTAGACATTTTAGTTTGGCTGGAAGATGGTCTTTCTTCTGCACCTACCCCACGGACACAACCTTTTTTCCCCTTCCCAACACGCCTATTCCCCTTTCCACCAGCAGCAGGCCTTTTTCCACTCATTTTGGTGGTTAACTAATTCACAACTCTGGAGTTGTTTGCACAAAAAAACAATGGATGGTAACCGAGCAGAGCTGAGTGGCCAAACTGTGGTATTAGGCCAAAACTATTGGCCGGGTTAGATGCAGAAAAAAATTATTTTTAATTTGCAACCTGATGGAGGTCAGTATAGATGGACTAATAGACCAAGTCCCACACACCGCTAGAAGCCCAAATATTTTTTCAGAGCTAGATGCAGAAAATTTTTTTATTCAATTTGCAACCTGATGGAGGTCAGTATAGAATGACTAATAGACCAAGTCCCACACACTGCTAGAAGCCCAAATATTTTTTCAGAGGTAGATGCAGAAAAAAATTATTTTTAATTTGCAACCTGATGGAGGTCAGTATAGATGGACTAATAGACCAAGTCCCACACAGCGCTAGAAGCCCAAATATTTTTTCAGAGCTAGATGCAGAAAAAAATTATTTTTAATTTGCAACCTGATGGAGGTCAGTATAGATGGACTAATAGACCAAGTCCCACACACCGCTAGAAGCCCAAATATTTTTTCAGAGCTAGATGCAGAAAAAAATTATATTCAATTTGCAACCTGCTGGAGGTCAGTATAGAAGGACTAATAGAACAAGTCCCACACACTGCTAGAAGCCCAAATATTTTTTCAGAGCTAAATGAAGAAAAAAATTATTTTTAATTTGCAACCTGATGGAGGTCAGTATAGATAGACTAATAGACCAAGTCCCACACACTGCTAGAAGCCCAAATATTTTTTCAGAGCTAGATGCAGAAAAAAATTATTTTTAATTTTCAACCTGATGGAGGTCAGTATAGATGGACTAATAGACCAAGTCCCACACACTGCTAGAAGCCCAAATATTTTTTCAGAGCTAGATGCAGAAAAAAATTATTTTTAATTTGCAACCTGATGGAGGTCAGTATAGATGGACTAATAGACCAAGTCCCACACACCGCTAGAAGCCCAAATATTTTTTCAGAGCTAGATGCAGAAAAAAATTATATTCAATTTGCAACCTGCTGGACGTCAGTATAGAAGGACTAATAGAACAAGTCCCACACACTGCTAGAAGCCCAAATATTTTTTCAGAGCTAAATGAAGAAAAAAATTATTTTTAATTTGCAACCTGATGGAGGTCAGTATAGATGGACTAATAGAACAAGTCACACACACTGCTAGAAGCCCAAATATTTTTTCAGAGCTAGATGCAGAAAAAAATTATTTTTAATTTGCAACCTGATGGAGGTCAGTATAGATGGACTAATAGACCAAGTCCCACACACTGCTAGAAGCCCAAATATTTTTTCAGAGCTAGATGCAGAAAAAAATTATTTTTAATTTGCAACCTGATGGAGGTCAGTATAGATGGACTAATAGAACAAGTCCCACACGCTGCTAGAAGCCCAAATATTTTTTCAGAGATAAATGAAGAAAAAAATTATTTTTAATTTGCAACCTGATGGAGGTCAGTATAGATGGACTAATAGACCAAGTCCCACACACTGCTAGAAGCCCAAATATTTTTTCAGAGCTAGATGCAGAAAAAAATTATTTTTAATTTGCAACCTGATGGAGGTCAGTATAGATGGACTAATAGACCAAGTCCCACACACCGCTAGAAGCCCAAATATTTTTTCAGAGCTAGATGCAGAAAAAAATTATATTCAGTTTGCAACCTGATGGAGGTCAGTATAGATGGACTAATAGAATGATGCTATGCCTAAAAGATTTTACTTCACTAGGTGCAGTAAAAAAATTGGTATTCTATACACAGGTGGTATATCTTGCAACACAGATAGGCTACTCCACTGACTAACACACTCTGCAATAGGCCAAAAAGGATTAGCTTTGCTAGATTCAGCCAAATGCTGTGAAAAAAACTTGCACAGCACTGGCACAGACCTGCCTGGCAAAAACTGATAGGAACTGATGTAACCTAGTCCTGAAAAGGACTCCAATTACAATTAGTCTTTACTCCCACAATCTATCTATTTAAGAGCACAGACCTGCCTGATAAAAGTCGTAGGAAATGCTGTAACCTAGTCCTTAAAAGGACTGCAATCACAACTATTCCCTACTCCCAAGCTATCTGTATATTTGTGCGAAAATTGGCTTGAAATTAACAAGGTATAGCGCACACAGCAACAGCGGTGCCGTCTAACACGCAGCTGCAGCAGTGAGAAAATGGTGGCGACGGGGAAAATGGCTTGGTCTTAT
This sequence comes from Phyllobates terribilis, assembly GCF_046119375.1. NCBI lineage: Eukaryota > Metazoa > Chordata > Amphibia > Anura > Dendrobatidae > Phyllobates > Phyllobates terribilis. Next base: position 214,731,138 of record NW_027362767.1, on the reverse strand, counting down.
AGGGCAAGGACATGTGACATACACTGCCAATCACACATGCCCTTGCTTGTGTGAAAAAAAGCACTTCGCTCCGTGTGTGCGCTGCTGATAGGCTGACAGATTGCACCTCCCCACTGCAAATGCGGGAAAGAGAAAAAAAAATGGAGATCTTCATTGTTCCTGCAGAGATCCATCCCCTGCCCCTCCCCCCGCCCCGCTGTACACTCAAACTGCGTATTAACATTAATTTTCATCATTACTGAGAAAAAATCCAGTTATGATTTTGGTGCACGAACAGTTATCGAACATAACCTCGAACAGCCGAATTTTTCTCAAATTGTTCGTGTTCGCCGACCGGCTCGAACACCGCCCAAAACAGCTCGAATTTGAGATTGGCGAACAGTTTGAGTAGAACAACGCTCATCTCTAATACTGAGCACCGGCTAGCTAAAGAGTAGTAATACAATGAAGTCCAGCAAAGCCAGAAGGGCGGAGCAGGACTAAATAGGCCAACAAGGTCATGTGACCAGCAATAGAAAAAACCTAAGAGCAAGGTTCTAACAGTACCCCCCCTTCTAAGAGGATCCTCCGGATCCCCTAGGACCAGGCTTATCAGGAAATCTCCTGTGAAACGCTCTGATAAGTCTGGACGCGGAAACATCATCCGACCTCACCCATGAGTTATCCTCGGGACCGAAACCTTTCCAGGCCACGAGATACTGCAAACTACCTCTATACCGTCTAGAATTAAGGATGCGAGAAATTTCATATTCCCCGTCCTCCACCACCGGAGGAACAGAGGCAGAGGCGTCACAATCCGACACAACAGCTTTTTTCAACAGAGAGATATGAAACACGGGATTAATTCTCCAGGAGGTAGGAACCTCCAACCTAACAGCAGATTGGTTGACAACCTGAAGCACCTTAAAGGGCCCTACAAACTTGGGACCCAATTTCTTAGACGGAATCCTCAACCGCAGATTCCTAGAGGACAACCAAACCATGTCACCAACAGCGAACAAAACCTCCTGTCATTTCCTATCAAAGTAGTCTTTAGATTTTCTGTTAGCCTCCTGAAGATTACCACGCACATCCGTCCAAACTCTCTCCAAATCGCCGGAAAAATTCTCCTCCTCAGGCACGGCAGATACCAACTTGGAGAACGACCCAAACGACGGATGTCTCCCAGAACAACAAAAAAAAGGCGAACAACCAGCAGAAGAAGATGTATGGTTGTTAAGAGCAAATTCAGCAAGTGGCAGAAACTCAGACCACACCTCTTGATTGTCTGCCACAAAACAGCGCAAGAACTGCTCAACATCCTGGTTTTTCCTTTCTGTCTGGCCATTAGATTCAGGATGATATCCGGATGAGAACGACAAATGAACTCCCAACCTGTCACAAAAGGCGCGCCAAAAATGAGCCACGAACTGAGGTCCCCTATCAGAAACAATGTCAGTAGGAACGCCATGAAGTCTGACAATTTCCTTGACAAAGGCCTTAGCGAGAGTCTTAGCGCAGGGCAGTTTGACGAAGGGAACCAAGTGACACATCTTGCTAAAACGGTCCACAACCACCCAGATGACAGTAAAACCCTCAGAGGGGGGAAGGTCAGTTATAAAGTCCATAGCCAAATGTGTCCAAGGAGCACTGGGAATCTCCAGAGGGCAAAGCAACCCCGCAGCAGGAGTATGTGAGGACTTAGATCTAGCACATATAGTACATTGACGCACCCACTTAATGACTTCCTTCTGCCATCCAGGCCACCAAAAACTGCGACCCACCAGTCTCTTGGTCTCAGAGATTCCGGGATGACCTGCCAACCGAGATTCGTGACACTCAACAAACAAATCTCTCCTAAAGGTCCCAGGCACAAACAACCTCCCATGGGGAGTGTTAGATGGGGCATTCTCCTGTGCTTTAAGAATCTCATCCTCCAAAATGGAGTCCAAAGCAGCAATCACAACACCTTCTTGTAAAATGTTCTCCTCTTTCTCAGCACTGACTATGGGAGAAAAACTGCGAGACAAGGCATCCGCCTTAACATTCTTAGTACCTGGGATGTAAGTAACGGAAAAATTAAACAGCGAGAAAAACAGTGCCCACCTAGCCTGACGGGCATTCAGGCGCTTGGCAGCATCAAGATATATCAGATTTTTATGATCCGTAAAAACCTGAACGGGAAATTCAGCACCTTCCAAGAGGTGGCGCCAGTGTTCAAATGCGAGTTTAATAGCCAATAATTCCCGATTACCAACATCGTAATTCAGTTCAGTCTCCGAAAAAATTTTTTGAAAAAAAGGCACAGGGATGTACTCCATCCCCGTTATCCTGAGACAATACTGCGCCAACCCCCACAGAGGAAGCATCAACCTCAACCAAAAACGGCTTAGTCACATCAGGCTGCATAAGGATGGGAGCAGAGGTGAACCTCTCCTTGAGATACACAAAAGCTTCAATGGCCTCAGAAGTCCACTGAACCGCATCAGCACCTTTCCTGGTGAGATCGGTCAGAGGTTTGACAATAATAGAAAAATTTTTTATGAATTTTCTATAATAATTGGCGAAACCCAAAAACCTCTATATCGATTTCAAACCAATAGGCGTAGGCCATTCCTGCACAGCTTGAACTTTCACCGGGTCCATCTCAAAACCTTCACTGGAGATAATGTAGCCCAAAAAACTAATTCTCTGTACAGCGAACTCACATTTCTCCAGCTTAGCAAAAAGCGAATTGTCAATGAATAACTGTAATACTTCACGTACGCTCCGCCAATGAGATTCCAGATCCGGCGAATAAATCAAAATGTCATCCAAATACACAACCACATTTTTGCCGATCAAAGGTCTAAGGATGTCATTAATAAGATTCTGAAAAAATGCAGGAGCATTAGTAAGACCAAAAGGCATAACCAAATTCTCAAAATGACCCACAGGAGTGTTAAAAGCAGTCTTCCATTCGTCACCCTCCTTCATGCGCAACAGATTGTATGCCCCCCGAAGGTCAATTTTAGAGAACCACTTGGCCCCCACTAACTGGTTAAACAGATCAGGAATCAATGGCAGTGGGTAAGGATTGCGTACAGTAATTTTGTTAATCTCACGAAAATCCAGACAAGGACGTAAACCGCCGTCCTTTTTTTTTACAAAAAAAAATCCAACCGCCACAGGAGACTTAGAGGGCCTAATGTGACCGGCGGCCAAACTTGTCTGTATGTATTCCTCCAAAGCCTTTCTCTCAGGAATAGTAAGGTTAAATAAACGACTTTTAGGAAGAGTCGCTCCAGGGACAAATTCAATAGTACAATCATAGTCTCTATGGGGAGGCAAAACCTGCGATTCCTTCTCAGAAAAATCTCTCCAAAAATCCTGAATAGGAACAGGCAATTCCCCCCTATCCACAGCTGCAATGCGCCCGTTACAACACTTGTCATAACATTTATGGCTCCAGGATTTAATTTCATTGGTAGACCAATCCAGTACAGGATTGTGCAATTTTAACCAGGGCAATCCCAACACCACCGGAGAAGGCAAGTTATTCAGAACTACCAAATCCAAATTCTCATGGTGAACACCATTAATAGTGAGGGGAAATTCACAGACCTTGAGAGTAACATTCTTCAAAGGGGAGCCATCCACAGAAACCACAGCAATAGGGGATGACAAAGGTTCGGGTTTTAAATTGAGTTTTTCCAAGAATCCCCCATCAATAACATTCAGAGTAGACCCACAATCGACAAACACCTGAAATTCCATTAATTTTTCCTGAGCAATAGTGGAAGCAGCTAAAAATACACCCTTGGAATTTAAACAGGCAATACGGGCATGACTGACCATTTTTTTTTCTTTCTTCATACGAAGCACACAGCTTTTAATGAAATGACCAGAATTTCCGCAATAGAAACTCAAGCCTTCAGAAAATCTGCGGTCCTTTTCTTGAGAGCGAGGTGCCATCGCTCCAATCTCCATCAGCTCTCCACTGTCAGTACACACATTCTCATGACCAGAAACTGACATAGCAGAGGATTTGCTCTCATTAACCCTTGCACGCAGTCTCCTATCCACCCGTATAGCTAATTGCATAGCCTGTTGCAAATCTTCAGGTGTGGGATAAGCAATTAGCAAGTCTTTAACCCTTTCACTAAGCCCAGCAAGAAACAGACTCTTCAGAGCAGAATCGTTCCACCCTATTTGAGTAGACCACCGACGGAAATGAGTACAATATTTTTCCACATTACCTGATCCCTGTCACAAACGTCTCAACTCAGTCTCAGCAGATGAGACACGGTCAGGATCATCATATAATAGCCCCAAAGAAGAAAAAAAACTATCCACTGATCTAAAGCATGAATCACTAAGTTGCAAAGAAAAGGCCCACTCCTGAGGCTCTTTGCGCAAAAGTGACATTATGAACCCTATGCGCTGGGATTCATCCCCAGAGGACCTGGGTCTCAAACGAAAATACAATAAGCAAGCATTTTTAAATGAAAAAAATTCTTGATGTTCACCAAAAAATAAATCAGGCAAACGTACCTTAGGCTCCAAGAAATGTGCTCCAGGACAGTTACTCACGTGCTGACGGAGCTCGGCCACCTCCAGAGAGAGTCCCTGCAGGCGTTGAGCCAAATCCTGAACTGACACCATGATGGAACAGAAAAATCTTTCCTTAGAGAATTTGCAGGCTGGACTTACTGTTATGTTCTGCTACCAGAGCTAAGGAAAAAGAGGAGATCTGTCCCTACGATAGAACTCAGCTTGATCCCTACGATGTAACAGGGAACCTGATCCTGCGATCAGACCTGCTAAAGTCCTCAGCTAGTCTGTACGGAGACCTATAGATGTGGGGAAGGAATCCCTACAAGTTCTAGGGACTGGAAGCAAAATGGACACCTCCTAACAGAAATAGTAGCAGACAGACGAACAAACAAATAATATAGAACACAGAGGTCCGAAGACCAAGCAAACTAACAGAGTTAGATACTGAGCACCGGCTAGCTAAAGAGTAGTAATACAATGAAGTCCAGCAAGCCAGAAGGGCGGAGCAGGACTAAATAGGCCAACAAGGTCATGTGACCAGCAATAGAAAAAACCTAAGAGCAAGGTTCTAACACTAACATGTCCACCTGCATCTTCCTCACAGACCAGCAGTTTGCCGTGGACGCCCTACTCAACACCGTCTAAGCACAAGAGCCAGCCCTCAGTCCCTCAGATGTGGAAAAGTAAAAGACCATTTCCTCCTAGACATGAGAAAGCTAAGAGGTTGAATTTCACCATCTTCAAGCTGTTGGCTACAGAAATGCTGCCTTTCCGCCTGGAGGACACAGTGGATTTTCGAGACCTTATGTCCGTCGCAGTGCCCCAGTAACAGATGCCCAGTTGGCACTACTTCTCAAAGAAAGGTGTGCCTGCGCTCCACCAGCATGTCGCACACAACATCACCACTTCTTTGAGAAACTCTGTGTGTGACAGGGTGCATTTCACCACAGACACTTGGACGAGTAGGCATGGACAGGGGCATTACATGTCGCTGACTGGGCACTGGGTAACTATGATGACAGCAGGACAAGGGGCTGCTATCCAAGTCTTACCGTCACCACGAGTCGTGCGTCAATCCTCTTTATCTCGAAGTTCCTCCACTGCTTCTGCCTCCTCAACCTCCTCTCAGTCCTCCACCTGCACCCAAAGCCTGTCTGGTAATGCCACCTGCTTTCTATCTGCACAGTAGGAATCCTGCACACCTCCTTACTATGCTGGCAGGACGGCTCAACGGCATCAGTGTTTACTTTGAAATGTCTGGGAAATGTGAGTCACACAGCTGAGGAGTTGTGGTCAGCTCTGGAGACCCAGTTTCATGAATGGTTGTCTCCACTGGACCTGCAACCAGGGAAGGACGTGTGCGACAATGCTGCAAACCTGGGTGCGGCCCTTCGCCGGGGCAATGTCACACACGTGCCTTGTATGGCTCACGTGTTGAACCTGGTTGTCCATAAATTTTTAGCACACTATCCCGGACTAGATGGCCTTCTGCAGAGGGCACGGTCACTGTGTGCTCACTTCCGCCATTCACATCCCGCAGCTCAATGACTTACATCTCTACAGAAGTCGTTGGGCCTGCCAGTTCACCGGCTGAAATGCGATGTGCCGACACGGTGGAATTCAACTCTGCACATGTTGCAGCGACTGTGGCAGCACCGACAAGCCCTGGCGCAATACGTTCTGACGTATAGCCTGGGCCAACGAGATCCAGAGGTTGGGCAAATCACGCTGCAGGAGTGGTCTCAGATCAGGGACCTATGAAGTTGACGCGCCCCCTGGGCCGTGGGGTACCGAGTCGGGCCGGTAGACGCTGGGGGTTGTAGTCACTGTGGCGGTGACTCAGGGTGGTCAATCCAAGGGTAATTTGTATATATAGATTTTATAATGTTCGACTACGCCACCTGTGGAGTGCGGCCAAAGGGGCCGCCGCTGCGGAACAGTCCTCTGAAGCTGTTGGTTTTGCAGCAATGGTATTATTACTCACCACAGGAAGAGTGTAGCTTCAGGGCAGTGTGGGTGGATGATGGTGGTTGTAGTGCAGGGAGTCAGTAATGAACACAGAGTCCGTGTGATGCAGTCCCAAGATCTTTACTCACAGTTGTTGCAGTCCAGATAACAGGTACCAGAGCAATCTCCCCCTTCGTGCTGTGTGTACTCAGTGAGGGGCTCAGTCCACCCCCAGATAGCTCCGGAGTACTTAGCAGGACCCCCTTCTGTGTGTCCTTTCTCTGGCCTTCTCCCTGCACCTCACACCTAGTGACACTTCTATCTGGTATCCTCGGGCTGTGGCGGGCGACGTGTGTTTCGTCCGCTGGGTCCTATGTGGCTACCTTCTTAGTGAGACTGGTGTGGACTTTGGCCTGCAGTACATGAAATGCTGCAGCCTCCGGTTTCTAGTTGAGGGACTGGTTCCCCTTATCTGGCCTGACCTCTCTACCTCCTGGTAACAGCGGGTGTACGGGTGACCTTCTGCATGGTCCGTACTCCTAGGGTCCCTTTGGTTCCTGGAGCCTTCCTGCTCCCACTCCTCTCTTCTCTCCTTCAGTCCTGGGCCTCCCAGGCTAGGCCCGCCTCCGGAGCAGAGCTCATGCCGAGCCTCTGCTCCTGTCACTTTTCCTCCTCTGACTGGCTTGCTCTTTCTAAGATGGCTTCTTATTTATACTCTCCCTGTCATGTGCTCTCCTAAGCTGCTCCCCTAAGCACCCACTACATAGGACCCTCCTACCAGCTAGGGACCTGGGACTGTGCTCTCCCTTAGGAGCAATCTCGCCCTACCCCCACTGCGGGTATGTGTTGGATGCAGGTGTTAGGGTCCCGAGCCATACGCCTTCCTTACCTGAGGGTGAGATACCACACCTCTGGGTGAGATGCAGTAACTCTGTGGCGACAGAACCCTCAGGGGCGCCACACTCCCTTCTGCACAGTTTTCAAATGGCGATGAAGATGTTTAGTGCTGACGACGATGCCATTATCAGCATGACTATTCCGGTGATTTACATGCTGGAGCACACATTAAACAGAATTCAGAGTCAGGTGGTTGGACAAGAGGAGGTGGAGGAAGTAGAGGAGGAGTCATATGCGGAAGGGATAACATCTCCAAGGTCCAGACGGTTGGCAGCACCAAGGCGGCAGGCATGGGAGGGTGGGGGAGAGGGATTAACCAGGGCGCATGGTAGCAGCCAAACTGTTGAGGAAGGTGCAGGAGCCGAGGAAGAAGTGGAGGACGAACTGGCGATGGGCATGGAAGACTCATCAGATGAGGGAGACCTTGATCACATTTCTGTTGTGCGAGGTTGGGGGGAGAAGGCATAGGAAGGAAGCATGATTCTTACCTCGCTACCAACACAACAAGGACTTGGTCCTCCTGGATGCGCAAGACACATGAGTGCCTTCTTGCTGCACTACCTGCAACATGACCCTCGGATTGTCAGAATTCGAAGTAATCCCGACTACTGGGTTGCCACACTCCTAGATCCCCGGTACAAAAGTAATTTGCCGAAATAATTCCTTCCATAAAAAGAGATTGACGCGTGCAGGAGTATCTGCAGACGCTGTTGCAGAATCTTACATGTGCTTTTCCACAAAACACCAGTGGTGCACGTAGTGAATCTCACAGTTCTAACTTGCCAACCGTGGGACTGTCGAGTCTTCATCACTCAAACCGTAACAGTAACACAGTATCTGCTGGTAACAGCAATTTTGTGGAATCGTTTCACCACTTATTTAGACCATCCTTTGCAAGGCCACAGGAGACAAGAACTCTGACATAGTCAATGCCTAGAGAGGATGGTACAGGAGTATCTCCAAGTGAACATCGAAGCCATGACTGTGTCACTGGACCCTTGCTCATTTTGGTATTCCAATCTGGAAAAATGGCCGGAGCTCGCCACTCACGCCTTGGAGATCTTGTCATGCCCTGCAGCCAGCGTTCTCTTTGAACGTGTGTTCAGCGCTGCTGGTGGTGTGCTGACAGATAAGCGCACGCGGCTGTCCACTGAGAATGTAGACAGACTCACGTTCATAAAGATGAACAAATCATGGATTCGCAAGGACTTTTCTACCCCTGTGTCATCCTTGGGAGACTAAAAGCTTGAGGATTTGGTAAAATCACCTCACCAACCGTTTTAAGCAACTGTGGGGCAATTGATGCCACTTAACCCTAGAACGCATGACCATAAAAATCTACACTTTCACATACCTGGGGCCTTTTAGGCCCGTGTGCAAATAACATGGAATAACTCAAGCTCAAATGACAAACAACTATATACATGAAGAATACCTAGAGTTTCAAAATTCTAACTAAAGTAATCTTGCAGAAAAGAGAAAACAATTAACAGGGCGGGCCTGCGACGCCCCAGGTATGCGTTCTAGGGTTAAGTGGTGTCTGTGCCACAATTTTGGGAAAAAATTGAGACTCTTTTTGGAGTCCCCTTGCTGTGTCTTACATGACGTTGACATCGTCAATTCCAGGTGGGTTGGGTCGCTGCCCCCCCCCTTTTAACTGTAAGAAACTACATACACTATGGCTTGGGGTAACACAGATGGTTGAGTCTGAAGAGCTGTTTACTCAGAGGTCTGCTCCAAATCTTCAGTGTCTGCTAGTCAGCGTAGAATTTTTAACTGCATCTAGCCTAGGCAATACTTTGGGCATAGTAGCCCAGCTGCGAAGCAAGCTGCACCGCCTGTGTATCTAATAAGAATTTTTAAATGCATCTAGCCTAGGCAGACTGTGGGGACCCCCAACCAAACCCAGACGCTCAGCCCCCCTAAAGCCCCCCTTTCCTTGACAATACAATAATGTAACTCTTACAACTGGATGGGTGAGGATTGGTCACAGCTTTATTAACTCTTTATACTCATTCCATTAGAAAGGCATTTTATTTCTAAAATAATTCAGCTTGTTGCAGCATGCCCTGGGTCTCCACTCCGGCAAGTTGGCCAACAAGTGTAACTCTCCAACATGTCCTTTCTATTTCCAGGCCACGGAGGATCCTGCGTACTCGTATGCAGGACTCTGACCCCCACCCATCACTCTTAATGCTTGTTCCATTCCGTCCTGGAGTCCTGATAGGAATATGCCCAGTCAAATATTAAGTGAACACCGTCGGGCCATATGAGGCCTGCTTTATCTCCTTCCAGTTGTCGGTGTCGTATCACTACACCGCCTCTGTCTCTTATAAATTTTGCCATCCAAATATTTATTACCCGCCTTGTCCGTTCGATGGCCATGATGTCTCGTGCACCTTGCCATACCGCTATTGGCACAATCTCTGACCATACTATAGCTAGTTTTGTGAAAAATTCTCTGAAGCGCTCAGTGTCTAGTTTCGTTATTGCCATTAGTTATGCGCTCTTGTGATGACCTAAGTTGTTTACCCTGGTCTGTATAACTAAGATGACCGGACCTCTTGCCTCTCTCCCTACCTTGATTACCTCCATTAGTACCTGTGGCCATAGCAGGCCTCTAATAGCTCTGCAGTTGAAATATGTGTTATGAAACTCTAATTTCCTCCCACCTGGGCAGACTTTTGCCCTTTTTTCTGCCCAATATATATACGAGTGGCCTATCACCCACACTGTTGGCTTAGCGTCACCTGTAAAAGAAACAAACCCCGTTAGGATAACAAGTCCGTTCTTATGTATCTCGCCAAACACGTGGATCGCCATCTCCCTATCCTCTCAACTTCCGTTTCTGACAGTCCTGCTCTTGCTATTTCCGTAGCCGCACCTTTGCGGAATGAGTGTGTCCCGTAATCTTTGGGGTGGTTCCCTGCTGATGTTATGCATTTATTAAATATAGCTTGGAACTGGTATCTTGATAATGGCGTTCCATCAATGTGAGATAGGAAGAAATTACTTTGTGATCTGATGGTTAGATATGTTTTTACTATTGTTACCCGACTCAGTGTACCGTTTGTGGGTTGTAGAAGTACCCAAGTGCCCCTGCCCGCTGGAACCATTTTCGATTGGTGTATGCGTAGACGTATTGCATTATTGGCTATGACTACGTCCTGGTGTAATAAGCCTCCACTAGTTGTAATTTTGGATTGAGGGACTAATTCGCTTATGCATAGCGCCCCGAAGAAGGCGATCACAAATGCAGTAGACAGTAGTGTTGCTTCAAATTGTGAGTGTCATGTTAATGGTGTTAGGGATATGATGTGAGAAATCAGTTTTAGTGACACAGGACGGGATGTCTACACTCCTGACTTGGCTGACCCCTTTTCCACCCTTTTATGGATTGTCTGATGATGAATCTTTGTCACATCTCCCCAATTCAGTAGTTGGAAGTGAAATGCTACTCCGGTCAGACACCGCTGCACTGACGCCCCTGATATGCCCCTCATCATTAGCTGGTGGAGAAATTCTGTGGTGACTTTTGATCTGGCTTGTTCATATTGGTCAACCCGTCTGCCTGCTACTAGTCGTGTCCACTCTTCCCATGCTTTACCGTATGCTTGCCACGTCGACGGGGCAACTGACACTCTGATTAATGGCATCAACTATTTGCCACTAGATCCCATAGGGAGGGTGGGCAACTGTTGCCCGATGGGTGGGCGTTGCGGAAGAGCTCTGTGAAAATCTGCCAATTGAATTGTTATAAAGCGTTAGCAGCAGCTTTAGACCCCTCAGCATAGTGGCTAGCGCGGACCCATACATTGTGTTTTAGGCACAGGAATGCTAGCCTGTGTAGTAGGCCTAGCACTGGGAGAGACGATGATGCCATCTTATTAATGCAGTGCGCTAGGCTGGTGTTTTTTGTTATGAAGCGTATATTTTTGTTAGCCAGGCGCGCGCCCCTTATTTCTATTGCGACCACTATTGGGAAGAAAAATTATTTTCAGGGCTAGATGCAGATAAAAATTATTATTAATTTTAAAGCTGGTGGAGCTTGGTATAGATGGCCTAATACAATGAGTCCCACACACTGCTAGAAGCCCACATATTTTTTCAGAGCTAGATGCAGAAAAAAATTATATTGAATTTGCAACCTGGTGGAGGTTAGTATAGATGGACTAATAGAACAAGTCCCACACACTGCTGAAGCCTAAATATTTTTTCAGAGCTAGATGCAGATAAAAAATTAGATTGAATTTGCAACCTGATGGAGGTCAGTATAGATGGACTAATAGAACAAGTCCCACACACTGCTAGAAGCCCAAATATTTTTTCAGAGCTAGATGCAGAAAAAAATTATATTGAATTTGCAACCTGATGGAGGTCAGTATAGATGGACTAATAGACCAAGTCCCATACACTGCTAGAAGCCCAAATTTTTTTTCAGAGCTAGATGCAGAAATAAATTATATTCAATTTGCAACCTGATGGAGGTCAGTATAGATGGACTAATAGAACAAGTCCCACACACTGCTAGAAGCCCAAATATTTTTTCAGAGCTAGATGCAGAAAAAAATTATATTCAATTTGCAACCTGATGGAGGTCAGTATAGATGGACTAATAGAACAAGTCCCACACACTGCTAGAAGCCCAAATATTTTTTCAGAGCTAGATGCAGAAAAAATTATATTCAATTTGCAACCTGATGGAGGTCAGTATAGATGGACTAATAGAACAAGTCCCACACACTGCTAGAAGCCCGAATATTTTTTCAGAGCTAGATGCAGATAAAAATTATTTTTAATTTGCAACCTGGTGGAGGTCAGTATAGATGGACTAATAGAACAAGTCCCACACACTGCTAGAAGCCCAAATATTTTTTCAGAGCTAGATGCAGAAAAAAATTATATTGAATTTGCAACCTGATGGAGGTCAGAATAGATGGACTAATAGAACAAGTCCCACACACTGCTAGAAGCCCAAATATTTTTTCAGAGCTAGATGCAGAAAAAAATTATATTCAATTTGCAACCTGATGGAGGTCAGTATAGATGGACTAATAGAACAAGTCCCACACACTGCTAGAAGCCCAAATATTTTTTCAGAGCTAGATGCAGAAAAAAATTATATTCAGTTTGCAACCTGATGGAGGTCAGTATAGATGGACTAATAGAACAAGTCACACACACTGCTAGAAGCCCAAATATTTTTTCAGAGCTAGATGCAGAAAAAATTATATTCAATTTGCAACCTGATGGAGGTCAGTATAGATGGACTAATAGAACAAGTCCCACACACTGCTAGAAGCCCAAATATTTTTTCAGAGCTAGATGCAGATAAAAATTATTTTTAATTTGCAACCTGGTGGAGGTCAGTATAGATGGACTAATAGAACAAGTCCCACACACTGCTAGAAGCCCAAATATTTTTTCAGAGCTAGATGCAGAAAAAAATTATATTGAATTTGCAACCTGATGGAGGTCAGAATAGATGGACTAATAGAACAAGTCCCACACACTGCTAGAAGCCCAAATATTTTTTCAGAGCTAGATGCAGAAAAAAATTATATTCAATTTGCAACCTGATGGAGGTCAGTATAGATGGACTAATAGAACAAGTCCCAAACACTGCTAGAAGCCCAAATATTTTTTCAGAGCTAGATGCAGAAAAAAATTATATTCAATTTGCAACCTGGTGGAGGTCAGTATAGATGGACTAATAGAATGATGCTGTGCCGAAAAGGTTTTACTTCACTAGGTGCAGTAAAAAAATTGGTATTCTATACACAGGTGGTGTAGCTTGCAACACAGATCGGCGACTCCACTGATTAACACACTCTGCAATAGGCCAAAAAGGATTAGCTTTGCTAGATTTAGCCAAATGCTGTGAAAAAAACTTGCACAGCACTGGCACAGACCTGCCTGGCAAAAACTGATAGGAACTGATGTAACTTAGTCCTGAAAAGGACTGCAATTACAATTAGTCTTTACTCCCACAACCTATCTATTTAAGAGCACAGACCTGCCTGATAAAAGTCGTAGGAAATGCTGTAACCTAGTCCTTAAGAGGACTGCAATCACAGCTATTCCCTACTCCCAAGCAATCTGTAGATTTGTGCAAAAATTGGCTTGAAATTAACAAGGTATAGCGCACACAGCAACAGCGGTGCCGTGTAACACGCAGCTGCAGCAGTGAGAAAATGGTGACGATGGGGAAAATGGCTGGGTGTTATAGGGCAAGGACATGTGACATACACTGCCAATGACACATGCCCTTGCTTGTGTGAAAAAAAGCAGTTCGCTCCGTGTGTGCGCTGCTGATAGGCTGACAGATTGCACCTCCCCACTGTAAATGCGGGAAAGAGAAAAAAAAATGGAGATCTTCATTATTCCTGCAGAGATCCATCCCCTGCCCCTCCCCCCGCCCCACTGTACACTCAAACTGCGTATTAACATTAATTTTCAGCATTACTGAGAAAAAATCCAGTTATGATTTTGATGCACGAACAGTTATCGAACATAATCTCGAACAGCCGAATTTTTTTCAAATCGTTCGTGTTCGCCGAACGGCTCGAACACCGCCCAAAACAGCTCGAATTTGAGATTGGCGAACAGTTCGAGTCGAATAACGCTCATCTCTAGTCTTCTCCCTCCTGCCCTGCGCTTCCCCACACACAGTCCCGATCGGGTGCTCTGAAGTCCCTCTAGGCAACCTGGAGTTCCCGGACCTACTTGACCCTCACGGTGACTAGGATGAGACTGTGGCGACTGCACCATGGAAGTGCAGAAGCCTCCGGTTTTTCCAGCCGAGACCTGGAGTAACACGGCTGGTCCAGGGGCCGGTCCCCTTCTTGCGGCCTGATCCCTCTGACACCTGGCAGATTCGGGGCGTACGGGTGCCGTCCTGCACTCACCGTACCCCCTGGGATCCCTTCTGTAGAACGGAGCCTTTCTCCTCTGCTCCCCTCCGGGGCCTCTATCACTAGGCCCCACTTGTGGAGCAGAGCTCCTGAAGAGACTCTGCTCCCCTCTTCTCCTTACTACTCACTTCACTGGACAGTACTGACCTGCCACTCTAAGATGGCTTCCCTTAATATATAACTCCTATAAAAGTGCTCCCCTTGTTCTGCATCCTCCACCCACACTCACTACTGGTTCCCCCTCTCTTTGGTTCCCCCCACTCCATCCAGGGACAGGGCTCAGCAGAACACAGTGCATCTTGCCCTTCCAGACGGCCAGGAGTAGTGTAGTGTTGAATGTGGTTGTTGGGGTCCCAGACAGCACTCCCTCCTTACCTGAGAGAAGAAGGCACCACACCTCTGGGTGAGGTGCAGTTCTTCTGTGGCGACTGAACCCTCAGGGGCGCCACAGTGACATCTCTGCCACTCTGGATGAATTGATTTCTATGGCAATCTGGATCGACCTCAGATTCCAGGAGTGGACCAGAGAGGTGATGTGTGAGAGGAAACTGTCGCGTTTGGCTCTTTCCTTCTAGAGACCGCTTGTTCCCCTGCTTCCTGAGACAGCTGTCTACGCTGAACCCATGTAGGTCAGTCATGTTAGGCTGGCAGAACAGCAGCGGAATGTTGTCGTGCCAAGGGAGTGTGCTGCAGCTACGGAAGCAAGGAACACTTCATTCATTGCTGTCCTGAGAGGCTTGAAAAACTCCAAAACCTAGGGCCAGTGGGTGAAGCCTTCCTAGCTTCTTCATCGCTGACTATGAATGTATCTGTAACATCTGGAGGTACCCCATTTGTTGAAACAGCTTGCCTTGATTTCAGTTTGGCGGTGAATTTCTTGCAGCAAGCCGTGGTGGGTCGGTGCCAGATTCCCATCTAACGCTTCCAGAATCTGCTGAGGGTATTATCCGTCGAGGGAAAGGCTCTTGCTGAAGTTGTTCAAGTCATTACTGAGCAAGTAGAGCTTAAGATAGGAGCATTGCATACGGAGAAGATTGCATTCTATATGCTATCTGGTCTATTTCATCCACTTCACTTATGTCTTTGTGTGGCTGAGAACTCATGAGTCTGTTCTTGACTGGAGATTCGTGGAAGTGCTTCATTGGGGATAGTCAAGTCACGAGAGGTGTCTCTTCCCTGTACATCCAGTTTGGCCACCTATTTCACCATCTTCTCGACCTGGTCTGCTAGTTGCCGATGTCTTGATGGTGAAAAGCATCCTAACTAAGAAGAAAGTGTGAGATGCAAATTTTCTTCTAGTGAACTGGAGTGAATGTGGTTCTGAAGAAAAGTCCTGGGACTCCAAGAAGAGTATAGATGCCTCATTTCTTCTGCAGAGATGCATTGTGGACTTAAAGATGAGGTGGTTAAAGGGGGGTACTGTAACACTATGCCGGCGTCCCTGCGAGCTCCGTCCTCCCGGCAGAAACGCGGACATACTCACTGCCCGGCCACAGTGGTGTCCTCGTTCCCTACTTCGGTCTCCCTCCCTCCTGTGCATGCTGCACGGGCTTCTGGAAGCTCGTCCAGTGTGCACACGTGGTTCCCTGTTCTTAATCGGGCAGCGCATACTTTAAAATTTCCCCCAGCCAATAGTTGGAAGGCATTTTGTATAAAAGGCACCCTCCCCACTAGGGTTGTGCCTTAACAACCCTTGTAGTTTCCCTACATTGTGTGTGCAACTGTAGCGCCCCGAGGGTTCGGCCGCTACAGGGGTATTGCACCTCAGACCAGAGGTGTGATATTCCACTCCCAGATAAGGATGGAGTATGGACCAGGGCTCAGTTAACTGCATGCAGCACACACACCCCATTTCCCAGGGACAGCTCAACGGTGCTCCCACTAGACAGAAGTGCAGGCACGACCGACCATGTCCCTGCAGGAGTGGGGAGGGAGAGGTGGAACACCCAGTGCTGTAGGAGCAGATAGGGGTTGGTTCCTGAGCGTAGGAAGGAGCTCATTGGTTGCTGGTCACCTGGGCTCATGGCTAGAGGGAGGTATAAAAGGTGGGCACCATCTTAGAACCGTGTTCAGTTCAGTCTGTGAGGAGAGGAGAGCTGACAGGGAGCAGCAGCTCAGGCTGAGTGCTGCTCCAGAGGCAGGCCTAGAGAAGAGGCCGGAGCCTGAGAGGAAAAGGAGAAGTGGGCCTGGAGAAGAGGCCAAGGGAAGGAGGAGAAGACAGAACAGGAGAGAAGGAGAAGAGAGAGAGAAACAGAAGGGCTCAGGAACAAGAAGGTGGAAGGGACCCTAAGAAACCACGAGAATCCAGGGTGAAGAGTCAAGCAGATTAAGGGTACCAGATCCCAAGTTCGTGGAGGAGAAACTACCCTCAGCCAAAGACCGGTCGTCGTGATCATTTATTGGTGCGACACCTCATCAAACCTGCTAGGAAGGCACCATATAGGACAGCGGAGGACGGGGCCCACGTTTAACCGCACAGGTCCGCGGCAGCTGGACAAAAGTGGGTCACTGGTAAGGCAGACCAGAGAAAGGATTAAAGGGGGTCCTGTGCCACGCTCCAGAACTGCCTGGGAGTTGACCGAGCCCCGCACCTGGTGGACGCAGCACGGCTCGGGCGGTCACTGCTGACAGAAGTGGCCCGGAACAAACGAACTGTGAGTAAAGACCCTGGACTGTAACTTGTTGTCTGTGTGCTCCTTCGCGCCTCCAGCACTATTAGCACCGGGACTCGCACTACCATCACTCCCACCATCCACTACACTGCCCTGGGGCCGCACTCTTCCCGTGGGGAGTCTCATCACCTCAGCTGCACCCATCATCAGCCCCAGCGGACTGCCTTGCAGCGGCGGTTCCTAATAACCGCAATCCATGGGTGGCGTAGTCGGACATTACCTAAAGTGCGTAGCAGACTACCATTGGTCTGACCACACTGAGCCGCGGGATCGGGCCGCCACTACTACCCCCAACGTCTCCCTATCGCCCGGTTCCGCGTGCCCCACGGCCCAGGGGGCGAGTCACAACTACATGTTGCCAGGTCCCTCATCCTATCTAGATAAGTTATTTCTTTTTCCTGTATTCCTGTATAGAGTGTACGGTACCCTGAAGTCACACTGGAAGTAGCTGAACCATGAAACCTCTCCAGCGGTAACAGAATCTTGAAATCGCACCTGCGGTACTCGAACCCTGAAGCCACACCTGTCTGAACAGGTTCCAAATCCAGCCTTGTCTGTGGCTCCAAATCCAGTCCGTGCCAGCGTACCTGCCCCTTTGGAGTCAGCAGCTGCAGTACTTAGGACTGACTAGAAGTGGTACCTGGCAGTTACCTGCAGCTCAAACCTGACTGCACCATCAGGAGCTCCAGTGAAAACCAAGTATCTACGCTCCTCCTAGGCAAGCCTGGCCCCATGGCTCATTCAGTCCACGAAAAACGTGTGCCACCTGGGAGCGTGACAAATGTATTTGCATACTCTCATAAGCCAAAATCAGGAGTGGGTGAAATTGCAGATGTGGTGCACGTGTTTCTATTACACTTTTCCTCTGATAGTTTCACTATTTTGGCTTACAAATACTGATGTAAAATACTGACCAAGTATTGAACATGTGAATGTGGTCTAAAGATAAGTCAGGTCAAAACAGACCTCATAGGTCTCAGGTTAGAGCACAAATACAGGATGGTTTACCAACAGAACATTTTTACACGTGACCTAATGGCAGCTGTAATTGGAGTAAATATTGCCATTATGTCATCCTCAGATTCTGTATATATCACCTTAGATTACTTATTATTTTTTTTATTTGCATCAGTGTTTTCGGTTTAAGTCAATTTGTTAATAAAAATGTTTAACATGTATGCTATGATTTATACATATAGTACAGACCAAAAGTTTGGACACACCTTCTCATTTAAAGATTTTTCTGTATTTTCATGACTATGAAAATTGTACATTCACACTGAAGGCATCAAAACTATGAATTAACACATGTGGAATTATATACTTAACAAAAAAGTGTGAAACAACTGAAAATATGTCTTATATTTTAGGTTCTTCAAAGTAGCCACCTTTTGCTTTGATGACTGCTTTGCGCACTCTTGGCATTCTCTTGATGAGCTTCAAGAGGTAATCACCGGAAATGGTTTTCACTTCACAGATGTGCCCTGTCAGGTTAAATAAGTGGGATTTCTTCCCTTATAAATGGGGTTGGGACCTTCAGTTGTGCTGTGCAGAAGTCTGGTGGATACACAGCTGATAGTCCTACTGAATAGACTGTTAGAATTTGTATTATGGCAAGAAAAAAGCAGCTAAGTAAAGAAAAATGAGTGGCCATCATTACTTTAAGAAATGAAGGTCAGTCAGTGCGAAAAATTGGGAAAATTTTGAAAGTGTCCCCAAGTGCAGTTGCAAAAACCATCAAACGCTACAAAGAAACTGGCTCATATGAGGACCGCCCCAGGAAAGGAAGACCAAGAGTCACCTCTGCTTCTGGGGATAAGTTTATACGAGGCACCAGCCTCAGAAATCGCAGGTTAACAGCAGCTCAGATTAGAGACCAGGGCAAAGCCACACAGAGTTCTAGCAGCAGACACATCTCTCCAACAACTGTTAAGAGGAGACTTTGTGCAGCAGGCCTTCATGGTAAAATAGCTGCTAGGAAACCACTGCTAAGGACAGGCAACAAGCAAAAGAGACTTGTTTGGGATAAAGAACACAAGGAATGGACATTAGACCAGTGGAAATCTGTGCTTTGGTCTGATGAGTCCAAATTTGAGATCTTTGCTTCTAACCACCGTGTCTTTGTGCGACGCAGAAAAGGTGAGCGGATGGACTCTACATGCCTGGTTCCCACCGAGAAGCATGGAGGAGGAGGTGTGATGGTGTGGGGGTGCTTTGCTGGTGACACTGTTGGGGATTTATTCAAAATTGAAGGCATACTCAACCAGCATGGCTACCACAGCACCTTGCAGCGGCATGCTATTCCATCCGGTTTGCGTTTAGTTGGACCATCATTTATTTTTCAACAGGACAATGACCCCAAACACACCTCCAGACTGTGTAAGGGCTATTTGACCAAGAAGGAGAGTGATGGGGTGCTACGCCAGATGACCTGGCCTCCACAGTCACCAGACCTGAACCCAATCGAGATGGTTTGGGGTGAGCTGGACTGCAGAGTGAAGGCAAAAGGGCCAACAAGTGCTAAGCATCTCTTGGAACTCCTTCAAGATTGTTGGAAGACCATTTCCGGTGACTACCTCTTGAAGCTCATCAAGAGAATGCCAAGAGTGTGCAAAGCAGTCATCAAAGCAAAAGTTGGCTACTTTGAAGAACCTAGAATATAAGACATATTTTCAGTTGTTTTACACTTTTTCGTTAAGTATATAATTCCACATGTGTTAATTCATAGTTTTGATGCCTTCAGTGTGAATGTACAATTTTCATAGACATGAAAATACAGAAAAATCTTTAAATGAGAAGGTGTGTCCAAACTTTTGGTCTGTACTGTATATATGGCATTTTTATTAATTACTGCAAAGTCATCCGTTTACATGCACTAAGATTACTATGCCTTTAAACAATTCTGGATTGCACATATGATGATGTTGTGTGTTTGGAAGCTTCTGATATGTTTTCTGGAAACATCTGAGTTAATTAGAGACACACCAGTGGATCTATTTTAATGCACACCGGAAACACACTGCTTCTTTGTGTAGCATAATGGGAAAGTCTAAAGAAATCAGCTAAGATATCTGGAAGGGAATTGTGAACTTGCACTAGTCTGACTCATCAGTGGGTACAATTTCAAGATACCTGAAGGTACCTCGTTCATCTGTACAAACAATTATAGGCAAGTACAAACAAAATGGGAATGTGTAGCCATCATACTGCTCAGGAAGGAGACGGGTTCTGCGTCCCAGAGATGAACGTGCTTTGGTCCGACATGTGTATATCAACCCAAGGACAAAAGCAAAAGACCTTGTGAAGATGATGGCGGAAGCTGGTAAGATTGTGTCAGTATCCACAGTGAAACGAGTACTGTATCAACATGGACTGAAAGGCCACTCTGCCAAGAAGAAGCCATTACTCAAAAAAAACATTAAAAAGCCAGATTAATGTTTGCAAATGCACACAGGAACAAAGACCTTAATTTTTGGAGACATGTCCTGTGGTCTGATGAAACTAAAATTGAACTTTTTGGGCATAATGACCATCATTACATTTGCAGGAAAAGGGGACAAGCTTGCAAGCCTAAGAGCACCATCCCAATTGTGAATCATGGTGGTGCAGCATCATGTTGCTGCAGGAGGGACTGGTGCACTTCACAAACAGAAAAGATAAAAGAAGATTATGTGGCAATACTGAAGCAACATCTCAAGACATCAGCCAGGAAGTTAAAGCTTGGGCTGAAATTGGTCTTCCAAATGGAAAATGACCCAAAGCATACTGTCAAATGGTAATCAAGTAGCTTAAGGATAACAAAGTCAATGTTTTGGAGTGGCCATCACAAAGCCCTGATCTCAATCCTATTGAAAATTTATGGGCAAAGTTGAAAAGGCTGCGAGCAAGGCGACCTACAGACCTGGATCAGTTACACCAGTTTTTTCAGGAGGAATGGGCCCATATTCCTACCAACTATTGTGAGAAGCTTGTGGAAGGAGATCCCAAACGTTTCACCCAAGTCATTCAGTTTAAGGGCAATGGGACCAAATACTAATGAAATGTATGGAAACTTTTGACGTTGCAGTAAGTAATAAAAATGCCTTAAAGCATTCTCTCTCTCTCATTATTCTGGCACTTGGCAAATATTAAGAATGATGGTAATCCTAATTGACCTAAAACGGGAAAGGTTTATTCTGATTTCATGTCAGATATTGAGAAAAACATGCAGATGTGTCTTTTTATATAGTGGATGGAAACTTCTGGTTTCAACTATATAGATATGTGTGCATATATATGCATTACTATTTATTATTATATTATATATTAGTCACAGTTTATGACTATGGACTATAATGTTAGGGCACACTAGGATGGTTTCAGTCAAGTACTAATCTGTTACAGTTATATGAAAAAGTTTGGGCACCCCTATTAATCTTAAGCTTAATGTTTTATAAAAATTTGTGTTTTTGCAACAGCTATTTCAGTTTGATATATGTAATAACTGTTGGACACAGTAATGTTTCTGCCTTGAAATGAGGTTTATTGTACTAACAGAAAATGTGCAATCTGCATTCAAATAAAATTTGACAGGTGCATAAATATGGGCACCTCACCAGAAAAGTGACATTAATATTTAGTAGATCCTCCTTTTGCAAAAATAACAGCCTCTAGTCGCTTCCTGTAGCTTTTAATGATTTCCTGGATCCTGGATGAAGGTATTTTTGACCATTCCTCTTTACAAAACAATTCCAGTTCAGTTAAGTTTGATGGTCGCCGAGCATGGACAGCCCTCTTCAAATGATTCCACAGATGTTCAATGATATTCAGGTCTGGGAACTGGGATGGCCATTCCAGAACATTGTAATTGTTCCTCTGCATGAATGCCTGAGTAGATTTGGAGCGGTGTTTTGGATCATTGTCTTGCTGAAAGATCCATCCCCTGCATAACTTCAACTTTGTCACTGATTCTTGAACATTATTGTCAAGAATCTGCTGATAATGAGTGGAATCCATGCGTCCCTCAACTTTAACAAGATTCCCCATGCCGGCATTGGCCACACAGCCCCAAAGCATGATGGAACCTACACCAAAGTGTTTTTCTTGGAATGCTGTGTTTTTTGGCCGCCATGCATAACGCCTTTTTGTATGACCAAACAACTCAATCTTGGTTTCATCAGTCCACAGGACCTTCTTCCAAAAAGAAATTGGCTTCTCCAAATGTGCTTTTGCATACCTCAGCCGACTCTGTTTGTGGCGTGCTTGCACAAACGGCTTCTTTCCCATCACTCTCCCATACAGCTTCTCCTTGTGCAAAGTGCGTTGTATAGTTGACCGATGCACAGTGACACCATCTGCAGCAAGTTGATGCTGCAGCTCTCTGGAGGTGGTCTTAGGATTGTCCTTGACTGATCTCACCATTCTTCTTCTCTGCCTTTCGGATGTTTTTCTTGGCCTGCCACTTCTGGCCTTAACAAGAACTGTCCCTGTGTTCTTCCATTTCCTTACTATGTTCCTCACAGTGGAAACTGACAGGTTAAATCTCTGAGACAGCTTTTTGTATCCTTCCCCGGAACAACTATGTTGAATAATCTTTGTTTTCAGATCATTTGACAGTTGTTTTGAGGAGCCCATGATGCCACTCTTCAGAGGGGATTCAAACAGGAGAATAACTTGCAAGTGGCCACTTTAAGTAGCTTTTCTCATGATTGCATACACCTGGCTATGAAGTTAAAAGCTCAATGAGGTTACAAAGCCAAAAAAAGTGCTTTAGTAAGTCAGTAAAAAGTAGGTAGGAGTATTTAAAACAAGAAAATGATAAGGGTGCCCATACTTATGCACCTGTCAAATTTTGTTTGAATGCAGATTGCACATTTTCTGTTAGTACAATAAACCTCATTTCAAGGCAGAAACATTACTGTGTCCAACAATTATTACATATATCAAACTGAAATAGCTGTTGCAAAAACACCAATTTTTATAAAACATTAAGCTTAAGATTAATAGGGGTGCCCAAACTTTTTCATATAACTGTATATGTTCCATTTATAATGGAGTATGTGTAAGAGTCTGGTGCAACTTTTATGGCCGCACTAGGTATACTTTATTAAAGAAAGAGCTTATGAAACACTTCTATCACACATGATGTCAGAAATGGATAATACAAACACTGAATGGCCCTTTTGGTTGTCAAGCTTGAATATTTAATATGTTGAAATATGACCAGTATGAAAGGTTCCTAAACATCTTATATGCCCGACCACATTAGTCATTAAAGGTAATCTGTCATCAGGTGTTTACTGCACCATCTGAGAGTAGCATGATATAGGGCCAGAGACCCTGATTCCAGTGATGTATCACTTACTTGGCTTCTTAGTGTTTTTTTGATAAAAATCACTGTTTTCTCCACAGCAGATCTAGCAGTTCTTGGAATGCTGAGCTCTGAATAGCCTCACCCACACCACTGATTGGCTGCTTTCTGAGTACATTGTGTATAGGCAGAAAGCTGCCAATCAGTGGTGGGGATAGGGTTATACATAACTCATGAAAATAGAGGACTACATAGCAGCAGGCTTACTAGTCTTCTAGTGATAATCTACTGCTGATATAACATGGATTTTATCAAAACTGCAGCAAGTAGTCCAGTAAGTGAGACATTGCTGGAATCAGGGTCTCCATCCCTAAATTATGCTGCTCTCAGATTAGGTGGAAAAAACCTGGTGACAGATTCCCTTTAAGGCTTATCAAGATGAAAATTTAAAGAGAAACTGCCACCAGCAAAAACGCTAATAACCTGCATATATTGGGTTAATCTGCAGGTTAATAGCATTACTAACCCACCCAGCGCCTGCTCTTAGCTGAACTCTGTGGGGAGAAAATGAACTTTATTCTCCCCGGCAATATTCGGTTATAGTCACGGAGTTGGCGCCGATACTAGTTCAGTCATCGCTCTGAGTATAGAAAGTGGTGGCTGTAACCGCGCCCCTGCAATAAATGACAGCGGGCCCCAATGCAGAGCCAGTGTCAGTCAGGTCCGCGGTGTGGTTAAAGTAGATGCTTTCTGTGAAGGAAATCTAAAATCAAAAAGGGAAATGTATAACAGCAGTAGAGTTACATGTAGGTGACAAAAGGGTGACACTAGATGTACCAGTACCAGTATTGTAAGCACCAAAGGGTTTTTTGCTGGAGGTGTCAAAAATGCACATCAGCTCCTGGACCCTGAGCTTCAAAGCGAAACACATGGTCTGTAATTAGGCAGGATATTTCCTATTCACTGTATAGAGAGGAGTGAAGGAGACACAGGATATTTGAAATGGAAGGCTCTTAGCTCAGTGTCCAGTCACCAAACAGCATTTTTTATTTCATCCAATCAGGTGATCATAGAAATATGAGCCTATGGTCAGGACTATAAAAATCTGGTTAGCACAAAAGAAGTTGTTCACATGTAGAGGCTGCCAGGATGCTGATGTGATTCATAATTCATTTCTCCTTCCCTCAAGGAAACAGAACATAACTGTAGGCTGATACATTTAGGTATTTCTTAAAATATTTAATATGTTTGATCCTTGTATGTTCTAAAGAATCCATAGCCTTTCAGAGAGTGTGTGATATTTTGATTGTCTAAAAGTAACATATTTTGGGAACTCATCACCCCATGTGTTTGATGAGTGGTGGCAACAGCATCATGAAATCGCAGTGTGCTGAATGTGTCGGGGTATGATTTATGCTCACTTTATAGCCTAAAACAGAGGTTGAGAGCTGGATTGAGTGAGAGGAGATAAATTAACCCTTGCAGGCACACCCCAAGTCATATGCTGAGAAGTATGCATGTGACACTCTGTAAACTCAGAGCGGTGACTGAACCCACACCGGCGCTGCCCCCCGTGACTGAAACCACAGTGCTGCCGGGGGGGAAGTTAATTTTCCCCTTGTGGTGCAGGTGTCGGGCAGGTTAGTAACGCCATTAACCTGCAGATTAACCATATATCTGCAGGTTAAAAGCGTTTTTCCCGAAGACTGGTTCCCTTTAAATAGCCTCTCAGTTTGTTCCCGTTCCATGCTCATCACTGGGAGTTCCTCTTACAGACCTTTGACTTGGATTCCTAAGAGTTCATTCAAGGACTTTGTGTCATTGCACATTGAGGCATCTCCTTTTGTTCTTACTTGTCTTAAGAAGTCTCAGGCATAGGAGTCTTGTCATTTTTTAAAGTAACACTAAACCTAGAAATGAATGTTAAAAATAAACAAGAAATATAGCGGCTTTCACTGCTTGTCAGACTGAATTATTTTCTTCATGATTCCAATACCTATGTAAACAGTCAGTCTTGAAGAAATCCTACAGAAAAGAAGGGAGTTACAAATCAGTTCCACCTTAGACTGGTGGCGGCTAAAGCTCCACCTCCTTAATCAAGTGGTAGGGGCTTAGTAATATTTTGCCTTTTCTCAGACATCCAGAGAACATTTATTTATAATTTTATCAGTTGTAATTGTAATATGAGAGAAAAAAAATCAATGAACAGGAGAAGATTAAAGATTCATTTAGACGTCAGTTTTTCACATTTGAGATCTATTTGTGTTTTTTAAGGACATCACTTGTACTTATTGATACGGTTAATATTTTGTAGCTTGCTTTTATTATCATTTAAACAGTTTATCAGTATTAATAACTTTGGTTTTCATTTTTGTTTAGCATTAAGTTTTGTATGTAAAAACAACCAAAGTATCGGTTTAACTAATTTCGAGAACTGTTTTAGACATTGTCTGGTTTCATAAATGTAGGTACAAGTTACAGGAGTGTTGACCTTATACCCTTATATTCTTGCTGCTGTTATGATGACCTTATATCCTTTCACGATGTTACCGTTATTCACTTCCTTTTTATAAATTGGTAAGTTTACATGCTTGTCATGGAACCTAGTAGACAGGCTGTGTACACAGGAACACTACAACCTATAAAAGAACGTTGACCCTAACTTAAGGAAAAATTATTAATGGCACCTATTTAAAACAGACGCAGAACCACAAGATCTAAAAAACTGCATTGAATAAAGTTATAGAACCCCCCCTCAAAAAATATAGCCAAATAGTGACCAATAAAAAATGTTTTGATCAATAAAACAGTACCATTAAAAGACATAAAAAACAGAATACAGCAAGAAAAGGGACGTGAGGCAGTACACCCATGAAGAGTAGAAAGATAGAACCACTGCAGTAGATGCCAAGGAATAATAACAGGTCAGAGCCGAAAAAACATCATACAAGTGGATTTTAATGGTACTGTTTTGTTGATTTTTTTTAATAAAAACTTTGTTATTGGACACTACTTGGCTATAATTTTTTTTGAGGGGTACTATGCCTTTATTCAATTTTTTAGGTTTTGTACACAGATATACTCCTGTGTATGCTTCATCTCTGACTGGTCCCTGGGAAGATCCCTTGCACCTCCCCCAAAGATCTCCCTAAAGAGGGGTTTCCATGACACTATTATAGTCTATGGGGCTGTTTTCATGTCTGTGATGGTGTGCTAATCAAATGGCCCATGAAAAATCGTAGAGACATGTCCGATTTTCATTTTTCCCGAACATGAAAAAAACTAACATTTGAATGCGGCTTATGTGAGGAACTGATGGGATATGGGGTTTCTTTGTGATTTTCGACAAAGATCATTTCGCATTGAATGAGCCTGTCAACTTATATGAACTGATTGTTGAGGGTGCGGGGTATTTGACCCCTACCAATCTGTTATTGATGATTTAAGGATTCGAAGGATACCTCATCAGTATTACATGCCTGAGCAAACCCTTAAAACTCTTAAGAAGGAGGATGTGCTTACTGCCTCACCTGACTTAAGAGGTAAAAAGAGATATAGACTCTTATTTGGATGGTTATGGTATCTATATAGTCTTAGTAGCAAAACAGTGCCATACCATTGATATGAGCCAACATTGTTGAGCTGGTGTTACATTTTTTTTTGTCTCTTCTAGAAAAAAAAGAGCTTGAATGTAAAATGAAGAATATTTTAACGCTTGAAATAAAGATGTAAACCAAGAAAAAATAATATTATACAATGCCAAATGTTTTGAAGTAGGGAATGGTCCAAGATATCATTTTCAGAACAGTTAAAAGTTAGTATTGCTCAATAAACTCTGTAGTCAAGAAATCATTAGTACTGTAACTTTAGTGCAAGCTTTTCTCATGTAATGGAGTACATGGCAATCAAATTGTAAGGGGTTCATCATCGAGTTAGCAGAAGAACAGTTGATTGGATGAGACACTATAGACAATTTCAGGAGTTTAGAAGTAAATGATATTAGACATAGGATGGATGATATGAAGCACAGCATGATGGATCAAGAATTAGCTTCTTAAAGAGGTTTTCTGGGCCAGGAATGAAGTACTGTAGTCTCTAGAGATGAGCGGATTGATCCACGCAGGATAGAGTTTGAGTTGAATTTCCTACACGATATCATGAGAATTCAAACTTTTTGAAACTGATTTGCAGTTCGCAGAGAAAAAAAAAGAAAAAACTTGCTCAGCACCAGTTCCCATACTGCTGAAGCATCAGAGAGCAGGCTAATGCAATTTTGCATTTCTGTGTGGGCCTCCCCATAATGCCCTGCAACTATGACATCCAGCATATTATCATACCGGGCCATCACAGATCAGTGGATTCCAGTAAAGCTCACATTGTACAGTAGAATCATTCTCCATCTCCAGAGTCACTAGGTAAGACTCTCTCTCTTGTAGAGTGTAGGTTTTTATGGTCAGTGGGGTCCTCTTTATTATATAGATTGTAAGCTTTTATGGTCAGCGGGGCTCTCTCTATTTCTCTTTCCTGTAAAGATTAAGCTCTTATGGTTAGCGGGGTCCTCCCTCCCTTCTGTAAAGTGTAAGTTGTTATGGTGAGTGGGGTCCTCTCTCTCCTGTAAAGTGTAAGCTCTTATGGTCAGCGGCATCCTCTCTCTCTTGGAGAGTGTAAGCTCTTATGGTCAGCGGGGTCCTCTCTCTCATGTAGAGTGTAAGCTCTTATGGTCAGTGGGGTCACCTCTCTCCTGTAAAGTGTAAGCTCTTATGGTCAGCGGTGTCCTCTCTCTCTTGGAGAGTGTAAGCTCTTATGGTCAGTGGGGTCCTCTCTCTCCTGTAGAGTGTAAGCTCTTATGGTCAGTAGGGTCCTCTCTCTCCTGTAGAGTGTAAGCTCTTATGGTCAGAAGTTTCCTTTCTCTCCTGTAGAGTGTAAGCTCTTATGGTCAGTGAGGTCCTCTCTCTCCTGTAGAGTGTAAGTTCTTATGGTCAGCAGGGTCCTCTCTCTCTTGTAGAGTGTAAGCTTTTATGGTTAGCAGAGTCATCTCTCTCTCCTGTAAAGTGTAAGCTCTTATGGTCAGCAGGATTCTCTCTCTTCTGTAGAGTGTAAGCTCTTATGGTCAGTAGGGTCCTTTCTCTCCTGTAGAGCATAAGCTCTTATGGTCAGTGGGGTCATCTCTCTCTCCTGTAGAGTGTAAGCTCTTATGGTCAGTAGGGTCCTTTCTCTCCTGTAGAGTATAAGCTCTTATGGTCAGTGGGGTCATCTCTCTCTCCTGTAGAGTGTAAGCTCTTATGGTCAGCGGGGTCCTCTATCTCCTTCAGAGTGTAAGCTCTTATGGTCAGCAGGGTCCCCTTTCTCTCTCCTGTAGAGTGTAAGGTCTTATGGTCAGCGGGGTCTTCTCTCTCTCCTTTAGAGTGTAAGCTCTTATGGTCAGCGGGGTCCTCTCTCTCCTGTAGAGTGTAAGCTCTTATGGTCAACAGGGTCCTCTCTCTCCTGTAGAGTGTAAGCTCTTATGGTCAACAGGGTCCTCTCTCTCCTGTAGAGTGTAAGCTCTTATGGTCAGCGGGAGCCTCTCTCTCCTGTAGAGTGTAAGCTCTTATGGTCAGTGGGGTCCTCTCTCTTTCCCCTGTAGAGTCTAAGCTCTTGTGCTTAGCAGGGTGCCTTCTTTATCTCTTGCCTGCATATGGTAAGTGTGGTCTTTCTCTGTCTTTGTTCTCTCCCCCACATGTATTTTCCTAGCAATTCCAAGCTACCAGTATTGAGATCCACACAATTTTATTATTGAAATAAAATGGCCCTAGATGTAGGAAATTGGGATATAGAGTGCAGGGATATGATAAAAAAGAGGGTTATCACTGTGCATAGCTTATCCTCTAAGAACTATGATTTTATTATTGCAATGTGATAGTGTCAAGGTACCTCAATTCATCTAGCACCAATCTAGACAAGGAGGGGTAAGAGGGGTAAGTTTTAATCAGTAACATCTTAGAAGTCACCTTTTTTGGAGAGTCCTTTTTCTTTCTGTGCTAACCCACTTTGTAGCAATTTTGCATATATGATGCATTGTGTATGTTGAATTTGGTGCAATATGACAATACGAGAACTTGTAAGTGGTGTGAAAGAAATCCCTGCTGATGATGAACAGGTCTTCAGACAGAGAAGACAGATTTATTCTGACTAAAGGGAAAGGTTGTCCATATTAATATATGTCAGAAAAAAAAAATATTTGCATTTCCGCATCTGCAATAGTACAAATTAGTAAAACATCACATTACGCAAAATATTTTTTTTATTTGTAGGCTACCTGGTTTTCAGATAATATATATTCAAACTTATTTATACATTTTAAGTAGAAAATAAAAATGAAAAAATCCCTTTACCCCTTCTCGACCTTGGATGTACCCCGTACGTCATGGAAGGGAATGACTTCCCGATCTTCTACGTACGGGGTACGTCATGGCGATTGTGAGCGCACAGGGGCTGTGCGCGTGACTGCCACTGGGTTTTCAGCTAATATCATAGCTGACACCTGGCTCTCACTGCCAGGAGCAGTGCCCACAATGCTTTATAACAGTGATCAGACTGCTAAAAGTGAAAGTCCCAGAGAGGAACTAAGTAAAAAAAGTAAAAAAAAGTGAAAAAAAATTTTACAAATAATTTTTAAAAACATCACAAAATAATAATAAAAAATTATACCCATAAATTTGTATTTTTACATAAAAAAATAAGCAAAAAAAGTACACATACCTGTATTTGGTATTGCCATGTCCAGACCGACCCAACCTATAAAAATGTCACACTAGTTAACCCCTTCAATGAACACCAGAAAAAAAAACTGGGCAAAAAAATTATGCTTTTTCACCATACCACTGAATACAAAGTGGATTAAAACGTGATTGAACAGACAAACACTCGGAACAGCATAAAAAAAAAACAATTTTTGAATCACTGCGTTTTGTTCATTCTGCCTCCCAAAAATCAGAATAGAAACCGATCAAAAAATGTTATGTGCCCAAAAATATTACCAATGAAAACATCATCTCATCCTGCAAAAAACAGCCCCTAACATGAAGAAATATGGAAAAATTATAATTCTCAAAATATGGCAATGTGCAATAAAAAAGGTTTTTAGTGTGTGCCAGCAGCCTAACAGAAAAAAACTACTATATATAAATCTGGTATCACTGTAATCGCACAGACCCGAAGAATAAAGTCGTTTAATCACTTATACTGCACGAGGAATGGCGTAAAAAATTGATAAAATCAATTCTTCACTTGCTGTTGATTTTTTAACTCTGCCTCCTAAAGATTGCTGTATGGCTTGGCTCACATCTATCCTGCACTCTACGCTGAGTATTTACATTGGGTTTTACATGTAAATCTCTGAAATATGTGATTAAGAGAAGAGATGAGCGTTGTTCGACTCGAACTGTTCGCCAATCTCAAATTCGAGCTGTTTTGGGCGGTGTTCGAGCCGTTCGGCGAACACGAACGATTTGAGAAAAATTCGGCTGTTCGAGGTTATGTTCGATAACTGTTCGTGCACCAAAATCATAACTGGATTTTTTCTCAGTAATGATGAAAATTAATGTTAATACGCAGTTTGAGTGTACAGCGGGGTGGGGGGAGGGACAGGGGATGGATCTCTGCAGAAATAATGAAGATCTCCATTTTTTTTTCTCTTTCCCGCATTTACAGTGGGGAGGTGCAATCTGTCAGCCTATCAGCAGCGCACACACGGAGCGAAGTGCTTTTTTTCACACAAGCAAGGGCATGTGTCATTGGCAGTGTATGTCACATGTCCTTGCCCTATAAGACCCAGCCATTTTCCCCATCGTCACCATTTTCTCACTGCTGCAGCTGCGTGTTAGACGGCACCGCTGTTGCTGTGTGCGCTATACCTTGTTAATTTCAAGCCAATTTTCGCACAAATCTACAGATAGCTTGGGAGTAGGGAATAGTTGTGATTGCAGTCCTTTTAAGGACTAGGTTACAGCATTTCCTACGACTTTTATCAGGCAGGTCTGTGCTCTTAAATAGATAGATTGTGGGAGTAAAGACTAATTGTAATTGCAGTCCTTTTAAGGACTAGGTTACATCAGTTCCTATCAGTTTTTGCCAGGCAGGTCTGTGCCAGTGCTGTGCAAGTTTTTTTCACAGCATTTGGCTGAATCTAGCAAAGCTAATCCTTTTTGGCCTATTGCAGAGTGTGTTAGTCAGTGGAGTAGCCTATCTGTGTTGCAAGATATACCACCTGTGTATAGAATACCAATTTTTTTACTGCACCTAGTGAAGTAAAATCTTTTGGGCATAGCATCATTCTATTATTTCATCTATACTGACCTCCATCAGGTTGCAAATTGAATATAATTTTTGTTTCTGCATCTAGCTCTGAAAAAATATTTGGGCTTCTAGCAGTGTGTGGGACTTGTTCTATTAGTCCATCTATACTGACCTCCATCAGGTTGCAAATTGAATATAATTTTTTTCAGCATCTAGCTCTGAAAAAATATTTGGCCTTCTAGCAGTGTGTGGGACTTTCTCTATTAGTCCATCTATACTGACCTCCATCACGCTACAAATTCAAAATAATTTTTTGTCTGCATCTAGCTCTGAAAAAATATTTGGCCTTCCAGCAGTGTGTGGGACTTTCTCTATTAGTCCATCTATACTGACCTCCATCAGGTTGCAAATTAAAAATAATTTTTATCTGCATCTACCTCTGAAAAAATATTTGGGCTTCTAGCTGTGTGTGGGACTTGTTCTATTAGTCCATCTATACTGACCTCCATCAGGTTGCAAATTAAAAATAATTTTTATCTGCATCTAGCTCTGAAAAAAATATTTGGCCTTCTAGCAGTGTGTGGGACTTTCTCTATTAGTCCATCTATACTGACCTCCATCAGGTTGTAAATTCAAAATAATTTTTTGTCTGCATCTAGCTCTGAAAAAATATTTGGCCTTCTAGCAGTGTGTGGGACTTTCTCTATTAGTCCATCTATACTGACCTCCATCAGGTTGCAAATTCAAAATAATTTTTATCTGCACCTAGCTCTGAAAAAATATTTGGCCTTCTAGCAGTGTGTGGGAGTTTCTCTATTAGTCCATCTATACTGACCTCCATCAGGTTGCAAATTAAAAATAATTTTTTGTCTGCATCTAGCTCTGAAAAAATATTTGGCCTTCTAGCAGTGTGTGGGACTTTCTCTATTAGTCCATCTATACTGACCTCCATCAGGTTGCAAACTGAATATATATTTTTTCTGCATCTACCTCTGAAAAAATATTGGGCTTCTAGCTGTGTGTGGGACTTGTTCTATTAATCCATCTATACAGACCTCCATCAGGTTGCAAACTGAATATAATTTTTTTCTGCATCTACCTCTGAAAAAATATTTGGGCTTCTAGCTGTGTGTGGGACTTGTTCTATTAATCCATCTATACAGACCTCCATCAGGTTGCAAACTGAATATAATTTTTTTCTGCATCTACCTCTGAAAAAATATTTGGGCTTCTAGCTGTGTGTGGGACTTGTTCTATTAGTCCATCTATACTGACCTCCATCAGGTTGCAAACTGAATATAATTTTTTTCTGCATCTAGCTCTGAAAAAATATTTGGCCTTCTAGCAGTGTGTGGGACTTTCTCTATTAGTCCATCTATACTGACCTCCATCAGGTTGCAAATTAAAAATAATTTTTATCTGCATCTAGGTCTGAAAAAATATTTGGCCTTCTAGCTGTGTGTGTGACTTGTTCTATTAGTCCATCTATACTGACCTCCATCAGGTTGCAAATTAAAAATAATTTTCGTCTGCATCTAGCTCTGAAAAAATATTTGGCCTTCTAGCAGTGTGTGGGACTTTCTCTATTAGTCCATCTATACTGACCTCCATCAGGTTGCAAACTGAATATATTTTTTTTCTGCATCTACCTCTGAAAAAATATTTGGGCTTCTAGCTGTGTGTAGGACTTGTTCTATTAGTCCATCTATACTGACCTCCATCAGGTTGCAAACTGAATACAATTTTTTTCTGCATCTTCCTCTGAAAAAATATTTGGGCTTCTAGCTGTGTGTGGGACTTGTTCTATTATTCCATCTATACTGACCTCCATCAGGTTGCAAATTGAATATAATTTTTTTCTGCATCTAACCCAGCCAATAGTTTTGGCCTAATACCACAGTTTGGCCACTCAGCTCTGCTCGGTTCCCATCCATTGTTTTTTTGTGCAAACAACTCCAGAGTTGTGAATTAGTTAACCACCAAAATGAGTGGAAAAAGGCCTGCTGCTGGTGGAAAGGGGAATAGGCGTGTTGGGAAGGGGAAAAAAGGTTGTGTCCGTGGGGTAGGTGTTAAAGCAACAGTAACATCTGCAGAAGAAAGACCATCTTCCAGCCAAACTAAAATGTCTACTTCTTTTAGCGGACAATGTGATAAGATCCCTTTCTTACGGCCACGCCAATCGCTACAAATTCCAGATGAGGCACAAAAACAGCAGGTGCTTCAACGGATATCAAGTGCTCCTTTAAGTGGGCTCTCCTCCACATCAACTTCAACATCACAAATACTCCAGTCCTCAAAGGTGTCACCCCAATCACACTTGCTTCCTCACAGCTCCCAAATCTCCAGCTACCCGTCTGAGTATGAGGTAGAACAGATGGTTGAGTCTGCAGAGCTGTTTACTCATACTATAGCCTGGGAATCAGAGGTCGACTCCAGCGCTTCTGTGAATCCAGACGAGGAAATGATCTGCACTGATGCCCAGAATCTTTATGAGTCGGATCCAGGACCAGACGCAGAAGGTTCTGACCATAATGTAGACCCTCATTCCCAAACTGTAACTCCTGTTGGTGGAGACAATGAGGAAGACGATGATGAGACTCAAATACCTGATTGGAGCGACAACTTTAGTTTTTTGTCAGGGCAGGAACAGGTTGGCTCTGAGGACGACGGGTGTGATAACGCACAGGGTGATGATGATGAGGTTGGAGATCCCACTTACTGTCAACCCACAGTCAGCCAAGAGATGAGGTTAGCAGAGGAGGTGGAGGAAGATGCTAGTGACGACGAGGTCAGGTTGCGCCTTCCTGGACAGAGACATAGTACTGGAAGCACGTCAACAACTGCATCCTCAAACACAACTCTGCCTCTCACCACAAGTCGTGGTGGCTCTTCAGGTCGCATGGGTGCTAAGCCTTGCATAGCCTGGGCATTTTTTCAGATCGATAAAGATGACCCAACTCGTGTTATCTGTAACATTTGTCAGCAAAAGCTAAGTAGAGGCCAAAAAATACATAGTTTGAGTACTTCATGCATGAACCGGCACATGGACATGAAGCATAAGTTGCAGTGGGAAGCTCAGTGTGCTACAATGCGGCCTAGCCGGCCGGGCCAACCACCGTCTACCATATCTTGTGCATCCGCGGCCTCTTCATCCTCTGTGACTGGGGGGACAGCAGTCACACCTGTTTTGGGGCGCAGACCTGCCACCTCTTTACCCGCAACAGCCAGCGTGATTGGCAGGTCATCATTTTCTTTGGAGGTGGTAACACCAGCTGGTGTTGAGCGCTGTCCGACATCGATAGCACCACCTTTGGATCAAGGCAACCTAACATGTCCGCCTGCATCTTCTTCACAGACCGGCAGTTTGCCGGGGACACCCTTATCAACCCCGTCTAAGCACAATAGCCAGCCCTCGGTCCCTCAGATGTGGACAAGTAAAAGACCATTTCCTCCTAGCCATGAGAAAGATAAGAGGTTGAATTTCACCATCTGCAAGCTCTTGGCTACAGAAATGCTGCCTTTCCGCCTGGTGGACACAGAGGATTTTCGAGACCTTATGTCCGTCGCAGTGCCCCAGTACCAGATGCCCAGTCGGCACTACTTCTCAAAGAAAGGTGTGCCTGCGCTCCACCAGCATGTCGCACACAACATCACCGCTTCTTTTAGAAACTCTGTGTGTGACAGGGTGCATTTCACCACAGACACTTGGACGAGTAGGCATGGACAGGGGCGTTACATGTCGCTGACTGGGCACTGGGTAACTATGGTGACAGCAGGACAAGGGGCTGCTGTCCAAGTCTTGCCGTCCCCACGAGTTGTGCGTCAATCCTCTTTATGTCAAAGTTCCTCCACTGCTTCTGCCTCCTCAACCTCCTCTCGGTCTTCCACCTGCACCCAAAGCCTGTCTGGTCATGCCACAAG
Source organism: Phyllobates terribilis (assembly GCF_046119375.1). NCBI lineage: Eukaryota > Metazoa > Chordata > Amphibia > Anura > Dendrobatidae > Phyllobates > Phyllobates terribilis. Next base: position 214,695,709 of record NW_027362767.1, on the reverse strand, counting down.
CTTTCTAACTGCGCAGAAGGGATCCTGCACACCTCCTTACTATGCTAGCAGTAGGGCTCAACGTCATCAGGCGGTTTTTACTTTGAAATGTCTGGGAAATGTGAGTCACACAGCTGAGGAGTTGTGGTCAGCTCTGGAGAACCAATTTCATGAATGGTTGTCTCCACTGGACCTGAAACCAGGGAAGGCCGTGTGCGACAATGCTGCAAACCTGGGTGCGGCCCTTCGCCGTGGCAATGCCACACACGTGCCTTTTATGGCTCACGTGTTGAACCTGGTTGTCCAGCAATTTTTAGCCCACTATCCCAGACTAGATGGCCTTCTGCAGAGGGCACGGTCGCTGTGTGCTCACTTCCGCCGTTCGCATCCCGCAGCTCAGCGACTTACATCTCTACAGAAGTCGTTGGGCCTGCCACTTCACCGGCTAAAATGCGATGTGCCTACCCGGTGGAATTCAACTCTGCACATGTTGCAGCGACTGTGGCAGCACCGACAAGCCCTGGTGCAATACGGTCTGACATATAGCCTGGGCCAACGAGATCCAGAGGTGGGGCAAATCACGCTGGAGGAGTGGTCTCAGATCAGGGACCTATGCACCCTTCTGCACAGTTTTGAAATGGCGACGAAGATGTTTAGTGCTGACGATGCCATTATCAGCATGACTATTCCGGTGATTTACATGCTGGAGCACATGTTAAACAGAATTCGGAGTCAGGTGGTGGCACAAGAGGAGGTGGAGGAAGTAGAGGAGGAGGAGTTGTATGCGGAAGGGCGAATGTAGCACCCTGAGGATTCGGCTGCTACAGGGGTATTGCACCTCAACCCAGAGGTGTGATATTCCACTCCCGGGTAAGGATGGAGTGTGGAACTGAGCTCGGAAAGCTGCATGCACTACACACATCCCATTTCCGAGGAACAGACCAACGGTACTCCCACTTAGAAATGTGCAGGTACGACCGAGTCTGTTCCTGGCTGGAGTGGGAGGGGGGTGGTACATCCCAGTAGTGTAGGGGCAGATAGGGGGAGCAGCCTGGGTAAAGATAGGAGCTCATTGAGTGCTGGTCACCTGAGCTCACACATAGAGGGAGTATTTAAGGTGGGCACCATCTAAGATCAGGGTCAGTCAGTCAGTCAGTCAGCCAGTCTTTGCAGAGAAGCCAGAGGAGAGGAAGAGAGCAGAGGAGCAGAGCAGCCCCAGAGAGAGTGAGAGAGGAGAGCCAGAAAGACCCAGAGGGGGAGACAGAAAGGAACTCTGAGAACCCAAGTACAACCCCAGGGTGAAGAGTTGGCAATAGGGTACCGGATCCCAAACTGGTGGGGGCTAAAGCATACCTCAGCCAGAGACCGGAGGCCGTGGGCAGGATCTGCCACGGCCACCCACCACATCCACCCTGAAGGCAAACCACGTGTAGGGTCAGGGAACCCAAGGCCAAGGGTCTCCCAACAGAAGGCCCGAGGGAGCTGGACCTAGGTGGATCCCTGGTGGGGACGGCCAGAAGAAAGGACAAGAAGGAGGGCTCAGGGACACGCTCCGGACTTGCTTGGGGGTTGGCTAAATCCAGGACCTGGTGGACGCAGCACGGCTCGGGTGGTCACTGAAGGCCGGAGTGACCGGAATATCTGCAGTAAGTAAACACCCTGAACTGCACAACCCGACTCTGTCTTTACTTATCATCTACGCTGCACCACCACAACCCCCATCCTCTGCACCTGACCCCCTGAGGCCATACCCCTCCCGTTGGGGGTTATACTATCTAAAGCTGCACCAACACCATCAGCCTCAGCGGACCCTGCTGCAGCGGCGGCCGTAGTGACCGCAATCCAACGGGTGGCGTAGTCGACATAACGAACGTTGTAACATCTGTAGGACTGCCACATACTCTGAGCTTGACACCCTGGGCACGGACCGGGTCACAGCCACTCGGAGACTACAACCCCCATCTGATCCGGCTCCGGGTATTCCCCTAAAGAATATGGCCCAGGGGGCGCGTCAACTTTGGCGTAGTCGGCAGGATTACGTGCCCGCAACAACCGGGTACTGCGTGCCTGAAGAAAAGAACAAGTTTACCTCAAAAAGAAGTCTCCTGCCGGTTCCGGAGGGTCCCCGCCATCGGACTCCATCACAGATCGATTCCCGCCGGTTGTCCGCCATTAACAGCTTTTTCCCGCCATCTGCAGAGTTTCCCGCCACTGGGAGACGATTCCCGCCATTTCCAAAGGTTTCCCGCCTTGTCAGAGCGGACGCCATTATGGGCGTGCCAGAGGATGGCAAGAGGCCACCTCCCATCGTGGGCCAGGACCGAAAATGGCGCCAAAAGTGGAAACCGCCCCCACCAACAGAGACTGTGATGCTAGAGGTGTCTGTCAGCGTGAAAGAACTGCCCCTGGAGCTGACAATCACCAAGTGGCCCCGGGACCGCCCTCGAAGTGGGAGGACTGAGAAGAAGAGAGCAAAGATGGGTGTCGCCTGGAGCAGTCTGGAGAGAGCGCACCCGGAGACAAGAAGCCTAGAGCTGAGTCCAGAAGAAGCTTACCCGGAGATGGAAGAAGAGCAGAGCAGCACCGGCCCGCTGGCCAGGAGCCTGCTGGAGACAACGGAAGGAGAGCAGAGCAGCACCGACCCGTTGGTCAGGAGCCTGCTAGAAGCAACGACCCCACTAGGCTTAGTGGAGGTCTTGGCACAGCTCCCCCGAGATTGGGAGTGTGCGCAGACTGCGCTGGAGGGCCTCGCACGGAGGATGGCCCGGGTGCAACGAGAGACGTTGGCGGAGTGGAGCCGAGAGATGGCCCAGCGGACCGAGACTCATCAGCAGAGCACGCCACCCGAGACGAGGAGACAGACCGCCTCTGAGGATGGCGCAGGAGGGCTGAAGGCCGGAGACGGCGCCGAGAAGGGAGCCGAACGAAAGGAGGCAGGTAAAGGGGACGTCTCTACCCCAAACCGGGAAACCGCGTACCTGCCCCAGCTCCCCGTCGCAGAGCCCGAAGTACCCCCTGCCGTGCCCGTAACCGCAACGTCACCGCCACAGACTAGGCCTCAACCGGAAGCCGCAGCCGCGACCCCTGTGACGTCACACGCCTCGACCCCGAGCGTGACCAAGCAGGAAGTACCACCAGCCTGGTCGCAAGGCCTAGTACCCCCGGGCGCCGCAATACCAACAGCGCCCCCTACCTCCGCGGAGCCACCGGCCTGGTCGCAGGGCCAAGTAGCCCAGGGTGCCGCCGTCCTTACGGTGCCCTTCACTTTCCAGTTGCCCCAGGCTTGGCCGCAAGGCCTGGGCAACCCGGGCGCCACCACCACCGCGCCCATAAAACCAAGAGTGCCGCATCTGGGAGAAGATCTGTTCGCCCAACATACGTGCCCGGATGGGCAGCCCTTTATTTGGCCACCGGAGTTTCACCATCCCCGACTCCGGAAAGAGAGACCCCTAGATGAACCCCTGATTCCGGTTCCAAAGCCCGTAAAAAGGACCTCGCCCCCGCTAGAGGAGGCACAGGTTGAGTGGGACCCCACCGGAGAAGACCTCATGGGGTTCACTCAGGAGACCCGGGCAGCTGCAGCGGAGCGTGCAGAGTGCTGCCGGCAGCAGCTCGAGGTCTTTGAGAGGGAGCGGAGAGAGAGGCGGGTCCGGGAACAACAAGCCCAAATAAGGAGCGCGGAGCAGAAGAGCCGGGCCAGGAGGAGTCCCCGTGCAGCTCATGGTCCCCCTTCCACCGGGACTGTGATCAAGTTTAATATGCAGCACGGGTGGGGCTTCATCCGAGATCACCGTACCCCAGGCGACGTCTTCGTGACAAGAAGAGACGTTGAGTCCCACCTACCGGAGGGACACAGAGGACGTGACCTGTATATAGGGGACGAGGTCACCTTCACCCGGCACAAGTGTGCCAAAGGACCCTACGCCCTCCATGTGCATCGCCTGACGGAGGAGGAGCTGCGGTGTGAGGAGGAGCAAGAGGACCCGGACGGGTCTGAAGTTAAAGGTAAACACAAAGAAAGAGCAGGAGGACGTCGTCGTTGAGTACAGCAGAGTACAAGCTGTATATAGTTGCCCGTCGGGGCACAGTGAACCGTTGCTGCTATTATAGTCCCCGTTGGGACCAGCAAATTGAACTGTTACCCGTATTTCCCTTAATCCCTCTGACCGAGGACTGAGAGCGGTCATCCCTTTCCTAATACCTGGCCGAGGACTGAGAGCGGCCATATCCCCATGTATATAGTTGCGCTTCCTAAAGCGCCCCCTACCGGTTTTATAGGAAAACCATTTTTCTAGAGAAACTGTTGCACTTTTCCCGGGCACACGTTGCACAGTGTCCGGAGGAGGAGTTAGAAGCAAGAAACGAGTACGAGAAAGTTTTATATGAAAAGTTTTATGATGCTGCTAATATATGTTGTTTTATATGTTTTATTATGTTGTTTATGCAAAAGTTGTATGTTTTGGTGTTGTTTTATATCTTGCAGCCCGAGGACGTGCTGTGATTTACCAGGGGGGAATGTAGCACCCTGAGGATTCGGCTGCTACAGGGGTATTGCACCTCAACCCAGAGGTGTGATATTCCACTCCCGGGTAAGGATGGAGTGTGGAACTGAGCTCGGAAAGCTGCATGCACTACACACATCCCATTTCCGAGGAACAGACCAACGGTACTCCCACTTAGAAATGTGCAGGTACGACCGAGTCTGTTCCTGGCTGGAGTGGGAGGGGGGTGGTACATCCCAGTAGTGTAGGGGCAGATAGGGGGAGCAGCCTGGGTAAAGATAGGAGCTCATTGGGTGCTGGTCACCTGAGCTCACACATAGAGGGAGTATTTAAGGTGGGCACCATCTAAGATCAGGGTCAGTCAGTCAGTCAGTCAGCCAGTCTTTGCAGAGAAGCCAGAGGAGAGGAAGAGAGCAGAGGAGCAGAGCAGCCCCAGAGAGAGTGAGAGAGGAGAGCCAGAAAGACCCAGAGGGGGAGACAGAAAGGAACTCTGAGAACCCAAGTACAACCCCAGGGTGAAGAGTTGGCAATAGGGTACCGGATCCCAAACTGGTGGGGGCTAAAGCATACCTCAGCCAGAGACCGGAGGCCGTGGGCAGGATCTGCCACGGCCACCCACCACATCCACCCTGAAGGCAAACCACGTGTAGGGTCAGGGAACCCAAGGCCAAGGGTCTCCCAACAGAAGGCCCGAGGGAGCTGGACCTAGGTGGATCCCTGGTGGGGACGGCCAGAAGAAAGGACAAGAAGGAGGGCTCAGGGACACGCTCCGGACTTGCTTGGGGGTTGGCTAAATCCAGGACCTGGTGGACGCAGCACGGCTCGGGTGGTCACTGAAGGCCGGAGTGACCGGAATATCTGCAGTAAGTAAACACCCTGAACTGCACAACCCGACTCTGTCTTTACTTATCATCTACGCTGCACCACCACAACCCCCATCCTCTACACCTGACCCCCTGAGGCCATACCCCTCCCGTTGGGGGTTATACTATCTAAAGCTGCACCAACACCATCAGCCTCAGCAGACCCTGCTGCAGCGGCGGCCGTAGTGACCGCAATCCAACGGGTGGCGTAGTCGACATAACGAACGTTGTAACATCTGTAGGACTGCCACATACTCTGAGCTTGACACCCTGGGCACGGACCGGGTCACAGCCACTCGGAGACTACAACCCCCATCTGATCCGGCTCCGGGTATTCCCCTAAAGAATATGGCCCAGGGGGCGCGTCACTAACATCTGCAAGGTCCAGACGGTCGGCAGCACCAAGGCGGCAGGCATGTGAGGGTGAGGGAGATGGTTTTACCAGGGCGCATGGTAGCAGCCAAACTAGTGAGGAAGGTGCAGGAGCCCAGGAAGAAGTGGAGGACGAACTGATGGAAGACTCATCAGATGAGGGAGACCTTGATCACATTTCTGTTGTGCGAGGTTGGGGGGAGAGGACAGAGGAAGGAAGCATGATTGTTACCTCGCCACCAACACAACAGGGACTTGGTGCTCCTGGATGCGCAACACACATGAGTGCCTTCTTGCTGCACTACCTGCAACATGACCCTCGAATTGTGAGAATTAGAAATAATCCTGACTACTGGGTTGCCACACTGTTAGATCCCTGGTACAAAAGTAAATTTGCAGAAATTATTCCTGCCATAGAAAGGGATGCACGAATGCAGGAGTATCAGCAGAGACTGTTGCAGAATCTTACATGTGCTTTTCCACAAAACACCAGTGGTGCACGTAGTGAATCTCACAGTTCCAACTTGCCAACCGTGGGACCGTCAAGTGTTCAGCACTCAAACCGTAACAGAACCACAGTATCTGCTGGTAACAACAATTTTGCAGAATCATTTCACCACTTTTTTAGCCCATCCTTTGCAAGGCCACAGGAGACAAGAAGTCTGACACATAGTCAACGCCTAGAGACGATTGTACAGGAGTATCTCCAAGTAAACATTGAAGCCATGACTGTCACTGGACCCTTGCTCTTTTTGGGCTTCCAATCTGGATAAGTGGCCGGAGCTAGCCAATTACGCCTTGGAGATCTTGTCATGCCCCGCAGCCAGCGTTCTGTCTGAACGTGTGTTCAGCGCTGCTGGTGGTGTGCTGACAGATAAGTGCATGCGGCTCTCCACTGATAATGTAGACAGACTCACGTTCATAAAGATGAACAAATCATGGATCCGAAACGACTTTTCTACCCCTGTGTCATCCTGGGGAGAGTAAAAGCTTGATGATTGGTTAAAATCACCCTACCAACCGTTTTAAGCTTTCAAATTACTAATCATGTTTATCTGTATCTTGGCTGGAAAATAATTTGGGCTTTGTAGCAGTGTGCAGCACTGATTCTATTAGGCCATCTATAATAAGCTCCACCAGATTTAAAATTACTAATCATGTTTATCTGTATCTTGACTGGAAAATAATTTGGGCTTTGTAGCAGTGTGCAGCACTGATCCTATTAGGCCATCTATACTAAGCTCCACCAGATTTAAAATTAATAATAATTTTTAGCTGCATCTAGCCCGGAAAATAATTTTGGGGCTCCGAGATGCGCAAGACACATAAGTGCCTTCTTGCTGCACTACCTGCAACATGACCCTCATATTGTCAGAATTCGAAGTAATCATGACTACTGGGTTGCCACACTCTTAGATCCCCCAAACTTTTCGATCAACCTTTTCATTTTAATAAAGACCAAAAAAATGGTCATTTTTGAAATTATAAGCATTAGCAGGTTATTAGAAACTGAAATCAAACAGTTTTAAACTCAAAACTTTATTCTAGGTGATGTTACATTTTCACATAGGACCCCTTGTTCGAAAGGAGCTTGTGAACTCTCTCGTCCATTGAATTTGTCAGGTTTTGGATGGTTTCTGCTTCAATTGTTTTGCATGAGGACAGAATACCCTCCCAGAGCTGTTGCTTAGATGTGAACTGCCTCCCGCCATCATAGACACTCCTTTTGATGATGCTCCAGAGGTTCTGAATGGGGTAGAGGTCAGGGGAGCATGGGGGTCACACCATAAGTTTGTCCCCTTTTATGCCCATATCAGCCAGAGATGCAGATGTTTTATGTGCAGCATGAGATGGTGCATTATCATGCAAAAAAATGATCTTGCTGTGAAATACACGGTTCTTCTTCTTGAACCATGGCAGGAAGTGCTGTTTGAGAAAATCCACATACATTATGGAGTTCATCTTTAGCGCCTTCAGGGATCCTAAAGGGGCCGACAATCTCTCTCCCCATGATTCCAGCCCAAAACATTACTCCACCTCCTCCTTGTTGGCGCTGTAGCCGTGTTTGCGTGGGGTGTCCATCAACCAGCCATCCTCCACTCCATCCATCTGGACCATCGAGCGCTGCACGGCACTCATCCGTGAACAAAACAGTTTTGAAATCAGTCTTCATGTAATGTTTGGCCCACTGGAGCCGTTTCTGCTTGTGTGAAGTGGATAGAGGAGGTCGACAGGATGGCGTATGCACAGATGCAAACCTCTGAGGGACCCTGCATCTTGTTGTTCGGGGGACGTTGGAGGCACTAGCAGCTTCAAAAACTTGTCTGCTGCTATGACAAGGCTTTTTTGCCGCTGCTCTTTTAACCTGACGTAATTGCCTGTAGGAAAGAGTCCTCAATTTGCCCTTATCAGCACGCACACGTGTGTTCTGTGAATCAGCTACATACTTCTTGATTGCCAAGACACTTCATCGTGATCATCGCACAATGTTGATTGTAGTCATGCCTTGACCTAAACACTCCACAATTTGTTGCTTCTCAGCAGCCGACACATCCTTTTTCTTTCCCATTTTGGCAGAAAATGTAGGCTGCTTAATAATGTGAGACAGCCTTCTTAAGTAGTCTTGCCTTTCATTGGACACACCTGCCAAACTAATTAGCACAGGTGTCTGCAATTGCTTACAGTAATATAAAGAGCCCTGACACACATCACCATCAATGAGTTTAACTGACAAACAAACAAATTCTTCCCTTATCACTCCTAAACACTTTTTGCATAATAATTTGGAACACAGTGTACATGTGCTTTTCCACAAAACACCAGTGGTTCACGTAGTGAATCTTACAGATGTAACTTGCCAACCGTGGTCTGTATGGAGTTGTTCAATAAAGGGCCCAAAATTAAGATAACATAGATGGGAGAGGTCTCTATGAATAGGAATTCCTAAGTATTTGATACCCTGTGAGGGCCAGGCAAAGGGAAAGTTGGACTGGATGGAATCCTATATGGATTTGGGGAAGGAGACATCGAGGGCCTCAGACTTCGCTGCATTGATTTTAAAATTTGACCATGTAACAAAGTGATCTATTTCAGCCATAACAACATGGATGGATATATGTGATTGAGTGATATATACTAGGACATCATCAGCAAATAGAGAGCACTTGTACTCGGTGCCTCCCACCTCAATCCACCTAATATTGGGGTTATGGCGAATTGATGAGTGCAGGTGCTCCGTCACTAGGATGTATAAGAGAGGGGACAGAGGACATCCATGCCTTGTCCCATTGGTGATTGTGAAAGGTGATGAAAATGTTCTGATGCACCCCCTGGGCCTTGGGACACCCGGAGCTGGACCCTTTTTGGTGGATGCTGGTGGTTGTAGTCTTCGTGGCGGCGACCCGGTTCCGTGGCTCAGGGTGGTCAAACCAGTGGCGGAACTATTTATGTGGTTTTGATGTTTAAATGTCCGACTACGCCACCCGTGGATTGCGGTCAGAGTGAACCGCCGCTGCAGGGCAGACCGCTGAGGCTGGTGTTTTCGGTGCAGCAGAGCGTAGCATAACTCCCCACGGGAGGAGTATAGCCTCAGGGCAGTGTATGCGGAGGATGGGGCTGATGGTGCAGGGCAGCAGCAGTAACGACACGGAGTCAGTGATGCAGTCCAGGGCCTTTACTCACAGTTCTTATTATCCAGACCACGTCTGCAGGTAACGGCTGCCCACGTCGTACTGTGCTCACCAGGTGAGGGGCTCAGACAACTCCCAGATAACTTTGGAGCGCTTAACAGGACCCCCTTTGTGTGTCCTTTGTCTGGCCTTTCTTACCAACACTTCTGTCCGGCTGCCTCGGGCCTCCTCTTGGTAAACTTGGCGCCAGTTTCCCTGACCCTATGTGGTGCCTTCCTAGCGGGTGTAGCGAGGGGCTGCACCACATAAAATGTCACAGCCTCCGATTTCTAGCTGAGGGTCGTTTCCTGCCTCCACTAGTTTCGGGGACCGGTCTCCCCCTTTGGCCTGACCCCTCCACGCAGGTGGATTCGGGCGTGCGGTGGCGACTCGCCCGTCCGCACCCCTGGGATCCCTTCATTCCTCGTTCCTGGAGCCTTCTCCGCTCCTCTTCCTTCCTTCTCCCTCTTCCAGGCCTGGGCCTCTGTTACTAGGCCCGCCTCCGGAGCAGAGCTCATGCAGAGCCCCTGCTCCCTGCCACTTCTGCTCAGACTTCTCTGCACTGAACTAAGATGGTGCCCACCTTTTATACTCCCTTCTCAATGCACCCAGGAACTGCTTCCTCCCTGCTCCTGCACTACAGGGTTCCCCTTCCTCAGTGTTCCCTCCCCCCACTCCAGCCAGGGACAGGGACTGTCGTGCCCATCTCAGAGGCATATTGGTCGCCCTGCCCCACGGCAATGTGGTGTAATGCATGCAGGTGTCGGGTCCTGATCCACAATCCATCCTTACCTGAGAGTGAGATATCACACCTCTGGGTGAGGTGCAATACCTCTGTAGCAACCGAGCCCTCAGGGTGCTACAGTTCCATTTATCTTCAGCCTAGGTGACGTATTGTGATACAGGGCCGTGATTTTGGCTATAAAAGGGTCCCCTAGACCCCTACCCCAAGCTTTTTAACAGAATCATATATGGCGTGCCAGGAGACTCTATGGAATGCTTTCTCAGCATCCAACGAGAGTATCTAATTACAAATTTTTAACTGCATCTAGCCCAGGAATACTTTGTGCCTAGTAGCAGTGTCTGCTAGTCAGCGGATTATCCCGGCTGTTAAGCAAGCTACACCACCTGTAGTTTGGACACTTAATTTTTTCAAAGGAAATGCTTTGGGACCACGGGATACTCAGTGAAGAGCATCAGGAGGCACCCCAAGGCATAGGGGCTGGGACTGGCAGTAGGATGCCTTGCGGTGGACAGCCGAGCTCGATCCTTATAAAAGCTTTTTAACTGCAGCAGCTTTAGTGGACGCTACTGGAGCTGGAATTACGCGGCTGCTGGCATGAGTCTTGCCCTCCAATAGATCCTTGTGAATGGATTTAAATTGTATTCATTCAAATTAGAGAGACAATTTAAATTAAAAAGCTTAGAGCTGCCTCCACCACAGGGGGGCTCGCTCGACCCACCAGCGGACAGGCACCAGTATTGGGAGAGGGGGGCTGGCCGTCAGGGTTCACCGCGGCTCTGGCACAAACCCGGCGACACGGAGGTGGCACGGGCAGGAGCGGACTCACTTTTTGGATTTTAGAAGGGCATGACATGCCTATATCTGTGTCTCCCCCTCCTTTTACTCCTCCACCTCTTTTCTTTTCGCATGACTATATGTACTTGTCACTTTTCCATGTGTTAGTTGTGTCTTCTGAGCAGTTTGTCAGCTTTTGGACACCTTTGAAGGTGTTTTCTATGTGTTTCTATGTGTTTTTGTTTGCCTGCCATTGGTTTTAATGGTGTTCGAAGGTGTTCGACGAACAGTTCGACGAACAGTTCGGCGAACACACGGGTGTTCGACGAACCGAACCGAACTCGAACACTACGGGGGTGGCTCAACACTAATTAAGAGGGAAACCCCGGCGGAAAATTCCCTATAATGAGGCAGATGGAGGCACTGTGGACACTGTCTGGCCTGTGATTCGGCAGTGTCCGTATTTTTAGGTGTGTATAAATGCGCGGTCGACCACAGTTTTGCACACTTCTGAAAAGAACGACAACGCTGAACAGAGGCCTGATGGAGTTCAAAGGAATTCTACTGCCTCATTATAGTGAATGGATCCCTTGGTGGTTTCCTATGAATCACATCACTCGGAGATTTAGATGGAAATCCCAAAGTAAATGCTCAACGTAGAGCACAGGATAAATGTGATCCAAAAATGTTATGTATAATGTTCCCAGCAAAAGCTTCTAATCAATCCACAGAAAAAGCAAGTCCCCACTCATGTCCATCATCTGTTAATGGAGATATAGGGGCTTCCACGTTACTGGTAGCACAAAAGGTTCTGGGAAAGCGAAATGGCTCCTTGCCCCCCAAAAGAAACTGAACAAATTCTGAACTCCCAAAACCAAATGACCTTCTTCCTTCTGAGCCCCACAGTGTGCCTAAATCACATTTAGCGTCCACATGTTTGGCATTTCTGTAGTGATGATAGCCCACCTAATTTACTGGTGCATGTCTCCAGAAGTATGAGCTGGGCACTACAACGTACTGGGCACTACAATGTATGGGCACTACAATGGCAGTTCACACAGTTTTCACTCAGCAACATCTGCTGCTGCTTGTTTCAAGAAAATGCTTATAGAGTCAAAATCATCACTACACCTTTAGATAAACTCCTTAAGGGATAATTTCCAAAATGGGGTCACGAGAGAGTGGATTCTGCTCTTGTAGCACTTGGGGGTTCTAGGTATGGAGTCCGCAAAGTATTCTAGGAAAACCTTCACTCCAGGAGGCAAATAATGCTCCGTCCCTCCTGAGTCTCGCAGTATGGCTAAGCAGTACTGTACAGTCACACATAGGGTATTTCTACATTCAGAAGAAAATGCCATGTTTACCCATTTCCCCATGTGAAAATGTTAAATCTAGGGCTAAAACGAAATTTTTGTGGCAAAAATGTAATTATTTTTTTTTCACTGACCAATGATATAAAATTCTTTGACACACCTGTGGTGTCAATATCATCAATGCGCCACTAGATGAATTCATTGAGATGTATAGTTTGTAAAATGGGGTCACTTATGGGGGTTCTGCTGTTCTGGCACCTCAGAGGTAGAGATGGCCAAACCTGAATAGAAATGTTTGACGTTTGTACCGGACAGTCACTGTTCGGGCCTGAACACCGAACACAAACTTTCTTCTGAAGTCCGGTGCATTGTTTGGGGTAAGTCTGTTGTGAGAGAGGGAGATATTTTTTTTCTCTTCTTAGCAGTTCGGGTATTCATCATTTTCAATGGGATTTGGGTACTGGTGGAAATTTGGGTACTGTTCTGGTACCTGAACCAAACTTTCTAAAAAGTTTGGGTCAGGTCCCAGAACCCGAACTTCCACCGGTCCGTCCTTTCCTATTCAAGGGATCTTCCAGTGGGCCATGGCACCCACAAACCATAACAGTAAAATCTGCACTATAATATGGTGCTCCTTCCCTTCTGAGCTTTGCGCTGTGCCTGAAAACTATTTCCTGATTAAAGGAGAAATTTTACAGAAATCTGAGGTCCAGTTTTTCCTACTATCATTTAGAAAAATTAAAAACTTGGAGCTAAAACAACATTTTAGTGGTAAAAATGTAATTATTCTTTCTTCACCGCTCAATGGTATAAAATTCTGTGAGGCACATGTGGTGTCAACATGCTCACTGCACCCCTAGATAAATTCAGTGTGGGGTGCAGTTTGTAAAATGAGTTAACTTATTGGGGGCTTCTGCTGTTCTGGCACCTTAGTGGCTCTGCCAATGTGACATGGCACCCTCAAACCATTCCAGCAAAATCTGAACTCTAATATGGCACTTCTTCCCTTCTGAGCTTTGCACTGTACCTCAAAAGTATTTTTCGACCATATATGAGGTATCGGTGTACTCATGAGAAACTGCACAACAAATTTTAGGCTCCATTTTCTCCAGTTACCCATATGAAAATAAAAAAATTGGGGCAAAATTAACATTTTTGTGAAAAAAAGTAAAATGTTATTTTTTCCTTCCACATTGCATTAATTCCCGTGAAGCACCTGAAGGGTTAATAAACTTTTTGAATGTAGTTTTAAGGACTTTGAAGGGTTGAGTTTTTAGAATGTTTTCATTTTTTGGTATTTTCTGCCATAAAGGCCCCTCAAAGTCGCTTCAAATGTGATGTGGTCACTAAAAAAATGTTTTTTTTATTAATTTTGCTGTAAATATAAGAAATTGATGATCAACTTATAACTAGTGATGAGCGAGCACTAAAATGCTCGGGTACTCATTTATCGGGTCGAGCAAATTGGAATACTCGGGTGCTCGACCCGAGCAATGAGCCCAAGGTAAGTCTATGGGAAACTCGAGCATTTTTCAGGCGGCTCCCCCGGCGGTCTGCAGAGGGCCTAAAAATTGCCCAAATCGATGGGAACAGTGCTGAAATGACATGGGAACAGCATGGGGAAGACCCCTGGAAGCATTACTGACTCCCATATCACTGCTGTCAGCAACATGGTCAGAGTATTACGCCACTTTTACGGACTCACAATAAAACATACAAAAACGAAACCAAAATGGATTTTCCTGGGAAATATGTTAAGGAACATCCTTTCCAGGGTAATGACTTGTATATAAGGCAAAATAAATAACCAAAAACAAAAATACTCCTCCACAACTTGAGCTATGTTCACACGTTGCGTTTTTGATGCATTTTTTCACTTTTTAATTGCTTTCAACCAAGACAAATGCATTCACCAGGAAATGTCATTTTAACATTTTACAACCTTATCTGGCCATGTGGTGTGTGACACATCATCAGACACATGCATACAGTGCAGAAACAGACATGGGAACAGCATGGGGAAGACCTCTGGAAGCATCTCTGGCTCCCAGGTCACTGCCTAAAAGTGTGCCTATCATAAGTGATCCTTGGTGCATGCGAAGATGCCTCCCGCCATGCACCTGTCATTGCAGACTTGCAACATTCACCGTCTAGGTCCTTGTACCAGTGCAGCATTCAGTTGTCCCTACCCCATTCCTTGGAATGCAAGTGCAAGTATGCTGGCAGCCACCCACCCACCCACAGGCTGCAATACTATACTGCCAAATTTTGACAGCTGCTTGCACTTGAAATGTGGCCTTTTAGGTTCTTGGAGGTGGAAGCTTTTCACAACCTCATGCCGGCGGCGGCCGAGTGTCCATACTCGGTCCCCAGCCGCCACTATATTTCCCAGTATCGCCTCCGCCTTCCGCAAGCACGGGTCCCACAGCATTACCCTTGCCCTCCCCAGTGCACTTACTGGGAAGTACCGCCTAACCACAAATACGTGGACAGGTGAATGTGGCCCGGGACGGTACGGAGCCAGTCCACAACTTTTTTTGCTAAGAGTTGTATTTAGCTCGGTGAAAGGACTGGCATAGAGGGAAACCGTATCTACCATGCGTGTCATTTCTCCCAGGAAGTCCTGTAATTGAGCTTGTTGCAAAAGCAATGGCAGCCCGTCCAACATCAACTCGCACTTGTCGGTGGTGCTTTGACACACACACATCTTTCTTTGCCCATTTAATTTCCTTAATACAGAGTTGGACAATGGCCTGATCTGTAATGCATTTTGAGAAAAAACATGCATAAGCATGGCCGATCCACATTAAAAAAGCAGCCATAGAGTGTCCGGAAACCTTCCCCCACACTTTTCTTAGCCAGGGCTGCTTTCCGGCAGAGTTGGACGGGCTCACCAGAGAACCGAAGACTCCTCCGGTGGGCCCTGGCTTCTCCTTCAGGAGATTTCATAGTGCCGAGGTGAGGCCATGATGATGATAGAGGCCACCATCTGCTTAGTTTTCTGTTACTTGGAATGCAAGTGCAAATATGCAGACAGCCACCCACCCACAGGCTGCAACACTAAACTGCCAGATTTCTGGGCAGCTCTTTGCACTTGAAATATGGCCTTTTAAGCTCGTGGAGGCGGAAGCTTTTCACAACCTCATGCCGGCAGCGGCCGGGTGTCCATACTCGGTCCCCAGCCGCCACTATATTTCCCGGTATCACATCCGCCTTCCACAAGCACGGATCACACAACATTTCTCGTGCCCTCCGCAGTGCACTTACTGGGAAGGACCGCCTAACTACAAACACGTGGACAGGTGAATGTGGCCAGGGACGGTACGGAGCCAGTCCACAGCTTTTTTGTCTGAGAGTTGTATTTAGCTTGGTGAAAGGACTGGCATAGAGGGAAACCATATCTACCCTGCTTGTCATTTCTCCCTCTAAAGCTGCTTGCATTTGAAATGTGGCCTGAACATTACTGCTGGTACTTTTCTGTGGGAATTTGCTTGCCTCCTACCAGCCTGGAATATTTCCAGCAAACTATGGTACAACGCCATGGTATTAGCACTGCCCCCAGTACCAGTAGCGAAGCCATCCCCAATTTACTTCTCAGTAATTTTATTTGGTAGACTGAGTGGCTGCCCAAATACATTTTCTCACAAAGGAGCTGTACATAGAGTGGCAGTAGGTGCAAGTTATTCCAGCCTGTTAGGTATTAGAGGGTGAACGGCAGCACATTGGATCAGTGGTTAGCACTGAAGCCTTGCAGCGCTGGGATCCTGGGTTCAAATCCAAGCAAGTACAACATCTGCAAGGACTTTGTATGTTCTCCCCGTGTTTGCGTGTGTTTCCTCCTCAGTAAAAAAGCTGCCATAGAGTGTCCAGGAACCTTCCCACACACTTAGCCATTCCCTGGTTGGACGGTCCCACCAGAGAATCCTCTGGTGTGCCTTGGCTTCTACCTCAGGAGAGATCATTATAGTGCTAACTTTGCAGCTGCTATGGGGCTCTTGAGCGGGGGAGAAAGTTTAGCACTCAGAATCAAATCCTCTGGTGGGCACAATGTTTATCAATCTGAAACAGCTTCTCAGTGGGAGTTGCATTGCACCACAGCCAAATTCTTTAGCTCGGTGAAAGGACTGGCATAGAAGGAAACCGTATCTACCCCGACTGTCATTTCTCCGTTACAAAGTTCCGCCCATTGTCATACGCGACCATGCCTGGCTGTATGTTAAGTGGTGAGAGCTACAGACCAGGCTGCTGTGTTACAGATTTCAGCAACCGTTATCTTCAGCACAGCCTGTTGCCGCTTGGCCAAGGCAGTGCTGCAGTGCTGTCATCTTGTGACTGATGTGATCATTTCGGAGATGGAGGAGGTGCATGAGCTGAACAATGTGATTACATTGAGGTTAAATTGGTGACGCTGTTTTTTATACTAAAGAAAGATGCTATTGTTTTGGGTTTTTTTACATTATTTTTTAAGACAAATGCATTCACCGGGAAATGTCATTTTAATATTTTACAACCTTATCTGGCAATGTGGTGTGTGACACATCATCAGACACATCCTTTTCTATTTATGATGGAGGGACTGTGAAAGTCATAAAGCCTATTTTTACAGGGACATCAGACGGCCCTTACTATTCTTAAAAGGCCAGCAGTCGGCCCTAGCTATTGTTAGAAAGCCATCAGCCGGCTATGCTTTGTTGTTCCCATTATTAACAAGTGGGTCTCCTATACTGTTATTGCGTATCCAGTGACTGCAAGGACTGCCAAAAATTTGGACGCCACCCAATACCCCTTTGAAGAGACATAGAGGAGTGTCTCAGTAAAAAAATGTTCCTATTATATAGGAGAGGGTCTCCTATAGTGGTAATGCCCATGCTGTGACTGCAAGAGCTGCCAAAATTTGGGAAAAACCCAACTAAGAATTTAAAGACACATAGAGCAGGGCAACAGTAACAAGGTACGACATGTTCCCATTAGAAAGGAGAGGGTCTGCTATACAATTATAGGGTATGCAGTGAGTCCAATGGCTGACCAATTTTAGTAAAAACCCCACTAAGAATTTAAAGACATACGGAGCAATGCAACAGTAACAAGGTATGACATGTTCACATTAGAAAGGAGAAGGTCTGCTGTACAGTCATAGGGTAGGCAGTGAGTCCAACGGCTGGCCAGTTTTAGGAAAAACCCCACTAAGAATTTAAAGACACACGGAGCAGGGCCACAGTAACAAGGTACGACATGTTCCCATTGGAAAGGAGAGGGTCTGCTTTACAGTTATAGGGCATGCAGTGAGTCCAACAGCTGACCAATTTTAGGAATAACCCCACTAAGAATTTAAAGACACACATAGCAGGGCCACAGTAATGACAAATTGCCATTAGAAAGGAAAGAGTCTCCCATAGTGTTGGTCTATGCTGTGAATGCAAGGGCTGCCAAAAATTTGGAGGCACTTCAATGCCCCTTGGAAGAGACATGGAGGAGGGCCTCATGAAAAAATGTTCCCATTAGAAAAGAACGGGCCTCCTATACTTGTAATGCCCATGAACTAAGTGTATGGGTTGACAAACATTTACCCCTGGGGGGAATACATGAACATAGTGTATAAAAAAATGTTTCACTGGCAACATAAACACCCTTTAAAAAAATTGTGTGGGTGTTGCATCAAGGACCACGGTCAGCCTGGTGATATGGTGGTGGAGGATGAGGAAAAGGAAGAGGACAAAAGCAAATAGACAAAATCAGGAAGCATATACCCATATGTGGGTGTGAAAAGGTGCATGGGAATGCACCTCCCAATAAAAGACACTGAATTAGAGTTTATGTTACGCTGCTATCATTCGGTGGTGTTGAGAAGTCTGGCCCAATCCAGCCCTTGTTCATTTTTATAAGAGTCAGCCTGTCAGCATTTTCAGTGGACAGGCGGATGCACTTATCAGTTATAATTCCACCAGCGGCACTAAAAACCTGCTCTGATAAAACGCTGGCGGCAGGGCAGGCCAGGACCTCCAAGGCATAGAGAGCCAGTTCATTCCACGTAACCAGCTTGGAAACCCAATAATTATAAGGCTCAGAGGAATCATGGAGGACGTTGGTATGGTCGGCAAGGTACTCCCTCAGCATCTTTCCAAACTTTGTACTCCTTGTGAGAGTACCCTACGCCTCAGGGCCTGTGCGATGGGAGGGTCTGAGAAAACGCTCCCAGAACTTTGACAGTGTTCCCCTGCCTTTGCTGGATTGAAGTTGTCTATCTCTCGCCTGTACTTCTTGGTTGTCCAACGAAGTGTGCCCTCTGCTGCCAGTGTTTTCAGATGGGAATTCTGTTAATAGTTCCCCAACAAGGGCCTTCTGGTACTGCCCCATTTTTGTAAACCTGTCCGCCTCAGGAATAAGAGATTTAAAGTTCTCTTTGTAGCGTGGGTCTAGAAGTGTCACCAACCAGTAAAGACTGTCACCCAAAATTTTGAGAACGTGAGGGTCATGGGAAAGGCAGCGTAACATAAACTCAGCCATGCGTGCCAGACTACTAACAGGCAAGACTTCCGTGTCCTCACCAAGAGGATGACTGACCATTCTCTCTTCCTCCTCCTCCTCTCTGTCCTCTGGCCATCCACGCTGAACAGATGGTATGACAGCTGTGCAGGTAGTACCGTCTATAGTGCATGAAAATAGCTCCTGTCCTTCCTCCTCCTCCTCTCCTTCCTCATTGTCACCCAATCCACGTTGGGATGAGATGAGGCTTGGCTGTGTGTAATCACCCTGTATGGTTCCTTGCTCCATCTCATCGTGCTCTGCCTGCAATGCATCATCTTTGATTGTGAGCAGAGAGCGTTTCAGAAGACAGAGAAGTGGGATGGTGACGCTAATTATGGCATCATCGCCGCTCACCATCTTGGTGGAGTCCTCAAAGTTTTGGAGGATGGTACACATGTCTGACATCCATGTCCACTCCTGAGGTCTTATGTGTGGAGTCTGAACTGAATGCCGACGGCCTTGTTGATGCTGGTGCTCAACAACTGCCCTCTTCTGCTCACAAATCCTTCCCAACATCTGCAGTGTAGAGTTCCAACGCGTGGGGACATCACACACCAGTCTGTGAGCTGGAAGCTGCAAATGCTGTTGAAACAATGCAAGGGCGGTGGAAGCTGTAGCTGACTTTCTAAAATGGGCACACAGGCGGCGTACTTTAACAAGCAGATCCAGAAGCTCCGGGTAGGATTTGAGAAACTGCTGAACCATGAGGTTAAGTACATGGGCCAGGCATGGTACGTGTGTGAGCTCGCCTCGCCTCAGAGCTGCCACCAGGTTCCGCCCATTGTCACACACGACCATGCCTGGCTGTAGGTTCAGCGGTGTGAGTCACAGTTCTGCCTGCTCTTTCAGAGCTGTCCACAACTCTTCAGCATTGTGCAGTTTTTCAGCTAAGCATATAACTTCAGCACAGCCTGTTGCCGCTTGGCTGAGGCAGTGCTGCAGTGCTTCCAGCTTGTGACCGATGTGGTCATTTCGGAGAAGAAGGCTGAAGAGGAGGAGGAGGATGAGAAGGATGAGGTGCAGGAGCTGTAGAACGTGGGGGCAACCCTGATTCACCTAGGGCCCGCAATCCTTGGAGTCGGGATGACGTGTTCCGTCCCAAGGTCCGACAGGGTTCCGGCTTCCACTATGTTAACCCAGTGTGCCGTCAGCGAGATGTACAATCCCTGCCCTCAAGCACTTGTCCACGTGTCCGTGGTTAGATGGACTTTACCGGTAACTGCGTTGTTGAGAGCACGGCTAATGTTTTGGGACACGTGCTTGTGTAATGCAGGGACAGCACACCGGGAGAAATAGTGGCGGCTGGGGACTGAGTACCAAGGGACAGCCACCGCCATCAGGTTGCGGAAAGCTTCAGTCTCCACGAGCCAAAAAGGCAACATTTCGAGCGCAAGCAGTCGTGAAATGTGAGAATTTAGTAGTGTGGCCTGTGGGGCGTTGGCTGCATATTTGCGCGTGCGTTCCAATGACTGGGGTATGGACAACTGAACGTTGCGCTGGGACAAGGACATGAACGTACTTCCTGATGCTGCTACTTGAGAGTGTGCAACGACAGGTGCAGGGCAGGAGGCGTCTTCGCATGCACCATGGACAGGGGATTGGCTTGCATGCACAACAGCGGAAGAAGCAATGGTGCCACGGGCAGACACTGTATCTGGACACTGGGGTTCAGCCCACAAATTCGGGTGCTTTGCCATGTACCTGATCATGCTGGTGGTGGTCAGGCTGGTCGTTTTGCCCCTGCTGATGCTGGCCTGGCAGGTGGTGCAAATGGCCTTTTTGGGGTTATCGGCAGAGTCTTTAAAAAACAACCAGACTTGGGAAGACCTAACAGTTGTCCTTGGAACTTCCTTAATGTTGGTGTTACAGGGATCGGTTGCCTGCCTTCTGTCTGCGGCCACCTCACTGCTACTTCCTGCCTGTTAGGGTGCTCTGCCTCCCTCCCCCTGTGTGCTGCTGTCCTCGCTCTGCATGTCCTCCTGACAGGTTGGGTCAGTTACTATATCATCCACCACCTCGTCTTCCACTTCTGCACCCTGGTCCTCTTCCTGACTTTCTGGCAATTGTGTCTCATCATCGTCCACCTCTTGTGACACTTTCCCACCGTCGCCTTCGTGTGACCGTGGCTGCTCAAATATTTGGGCATCGCTACACGCGATCTTTTCTTGCCCCGCTTCAAGTGGACCGGGCGAGAGGCCCGAATCTATAAATGGAAAAGTGAACAGCTCTTCAGGGTGTCAAAGTGTGGGATCAGTTGTCTCTGGGTACTCGTCATGGAGGAAGGAAGGAGGATCAGGGTGAGGACTATGCTGTCCAGACTCACGGCTACTGAGACTTGACCGTGTGGAAGACAGGGTGGTGGTGGTGGTGACTAAGTGACTGGAAGCATTATCCGCTATCCAACCAACAACCTTTTGACATTGCTCTGGGTTCAATAGTGGTGTGCTGTGGTCCCCTAGAAATTGGGACAGGTAGGTCAGGCGAGAAGATGTGGGTGTTTGTTGTGGCACAATTTCGGCTTGCCCATGGCCTTGTCCGCGGCATCTGCATGCACCATTAGCATCATTTCCAGTTCCCCGTCCCTTGCCACGTGCCTTGCCCACTTTAAATGGAGGACAGTATCTTCCACGCTCACAGAAAATGACTGAGTTTGTAGTGAACTTATATGTGATCCGTGTGATGGAGGAAACAGAGTTTTAAATACTTGGCCTGTGGGTAAGTAGTTTGACCAGCAAACTGCGGTGGATTGCTTCAATGACACACTAATGGAAATTTTTAATGGAGGCCAGAAATGGCAGTATTTTCTGACAACGTATATGTTATCCGTTTGACGGAGAAAACACAGTTTCAAATAGCTGGATTTCTAGCGCTGTAATATGGAAAGGACCTGGCTGTATTCTGCAGTGCGAACAAGGAAATGGCGCAGAAAAAACGGTGTTCTCTGGATTGATTTTTAAGCAAATAATGAGGATTAAGATCCAAAGAAAAGTATTCCTGGCCCCTGAGACCTGGGCCTTTGTATAGAAATATCTAACAGCAGCAGAAGGCAGAATTGGAATGGAGCCTCTTGTGCTATATGCACTGCAGTCTACTATATACTGTACACTTCCTGCCTGCCTATACACCCTGCCTGCTTGATATCTCTGCAGATGGATTAGTCCTCAGAAGGACTGTTTGTTAAGATGGATATGTGTAATGTATGATTTCTCTCCCTACACTACCTAATACACAAGCAAATCTCTCCCTGACACAGCAGCAGCTCTCCCTACACTGTCTGGTCCGGAGTGACTGTGACGAGCATGACGGCGCCAGGTCTGATATAGACCTGTTGACGCAGTATAGCTATGGCTATGGCATTACAGTGCATGTCAGGCAAACCCTGCATGCTCATTGGCTCTCTAAAGAGCGCCAAACATGCAGGGAGGGGACCCGAGTTCCCGCCCGAGCAACCCGGAAATACTCGGCGAGCGCCGAGCATCTCGAGCAGTGAGATGCTCAGGTAAGCACCGAGCAGTAGCGAGCATGATCGCTCATCACTACAGATTTAATACATGTGAGTAATGCTGGAAAAACAGGCATTCCTCACACATATTAAATCTGTCAAACAGTCGAAAATCATGTTCACGGAGGGAAGAAAACTTAAAGCCCGAGCACGCTATAGATACTCGGTGCTCGGCCAAGTGTACTCGGTGAAAGGGTTAACAAAACATAGTCGCTCATCACTATTCCTAACAAAAAATTAAATAATGTTTCAAAAATGATGCAGATGTAAAGTAGACATATTGAAAATGTTATTTATTAACTATGTTTTGTGACATAACTTTCTGGTGTAAGGCCATAAGAATTAATTTAAAATTGTGACATTTTCTAAATTTTGCAAATTTCTACTATTTTCAAAAATAAACACCAGTCATGTTAAAATTTTTTACCTCTATCATGATGTACAATATGTCATGAGAAAACATTCTCAGAGTCACTGGAATCCGTCAAAGAGTTCCAGAGTTATTACCACTAGAGATGAGCGGTGTTCGACTAGAACTGTTCGCCAATCTCAAATTCGAGCTGTTTTGGGCGGTGTTCGAGTTGTTCGACGAACCCGAACGATTTGCAAAAAATTCGGCTGTTCGAGGTTATGTTCGATAACTGTTCGTGCACCAAAAGCGTGTCATGCATGTCTGGCGCTATTTAGAGCACCAATCATGCAGGGATTGTCTGCCACTCACTGTAATGCCACAGCCATGGTGGTTGTGGCATTAGAGTGATTGCCCAAATCGATGGGAACAGTGCTCACAGTGAAACATGAAAAGCCGGCAATTCAGCAGTGGCGTACACCGGTACCCGACAATTTAGAACCGAAAGAATAGAGCTTCACACATAGATTAGATAGATAGAAACATGTCAGTCACATATATAAGAAGTACAGTGACAGTGTTGCTTACTGTACTTGTCATTTAGTGTAAAGGATTTATTAAAAAAATATATTAGTGTTTTCATGCACCGTCTCTTTAAAAAAGCCGGCCGGCAATTCAGCAGGGTACCCGACAATTTAGAATGGAAGGAATAGAGCATCACACATAGATTAGATAGATAGAAACATGTCAGTTACATATATATGAAGTACAGTGACAGTGTTGATTACTGTACTTGTCATTTAGTGTTAAAATAAAGGATTTATTTAAAAAAAAATTGGCGTGGGGTTCCCCGTAATTTTAGTCTCTAGCGGAGGTTAAGCAGACGGCTGGGGCAGATGTTTGAAGCCTGGGAAGGGGTAATACCCACGGAGCTTCCCAGGCTACTAATATCAGCCCCCAGCTGAATGCCTAGCTTTACTAGCTATTAAAATGGGGGACCCCCCAAAAAATTGACGTGGGGTCCCCCCTATTTTAATAGCTAGCAAAGGCTAGGCAGACAGCTGGGGGCTGATATTAATAGCCCAGGAAGGGTGCCATGAATATTGGCCCCCTCCCAGGCTAGAAACACCAGCCGTCAGCCGCCCCAGAAATGGCACATCCATAGGATGCGCCAATTCTGGCACTTAGCCTCGCTCTTCCCACTGCCCTGTAGTGGTGGCAGTGGGGTAATAGGGCTGGGGTTGATGTCAGCTTATAATGCCAGCTGACATCAAGCCCAGGTTAGTAATGGAGAGTCGTCTATAAGACACCCCCATTACTAACCCCGTAGTCAAAGTTAAAAAAAAACACAAACACCCAGAATAAAGTCCTTTAATTGAAATAAAGACACAATTCTTTATTGTTCTAAATTAAACCATACTTACAATCACGCCCATTTCAGCTGAAGCCAACGATCCCCTGCAATAAAAGAAAAATAATAAAGCAACATCATCCTTACCTTTCCATGGTTCCCATGACAGCTTCAGCTCTGCTACATCGAGATGACAGACTGGACCGCAGCAGAAAGCTGCCATCCAGCCTGTCATCCCGCAGGCACTGAGTAGCGCAGGCTTGCTTGCGCTCCTCAGCGTCTCTCTGTGACGGCATCCAGATGAGCCGAGTTCATGTCCAATGAATTCGGCACACCTCATGCACGTCACTGACAGCGTGGGAAAATTCTCAAGCTGAAGCGCTGAGTGCAGGAGAATTCTCCCACGCTGTCAGTGACGTGCATGAGGTGAGCTCATGTCCAATGAACTCAGTTCACCTCATGCACGTCACTGACAGCGTGGGAAAATTCTCCTGCACACAGCGCTTCAGCGTGAGAATTCTCCCACGCTGAAGCGCTGAGTGCAGGAGAATTTTCCCACGCCGTCAGTGACGTGCATGAGGTGAGCCGAGTTCATTGGACATTAACTCGGCTCATCTGGATGCCCTCACAGAGAGACACTGTGGAGCGCAAGCAAGCCTGCGCTTCTCAGTGTCTTCGGGATGACAGGCTGGATGGCAGCGTTCTGTTGTGGTCCAGCCTGTCATCTCGATGTAGCAGAGCTGAAGCTGTCATGGGAACCATGGAAAGGTAAGGATGATGTTGCTTTATTATTTTTCTTTTATTTCAGGAGATCGTTGGCTTCAGCTGGAATGGGCGTGATGGTAAGTATGGTTTAATTTAGAACAATAAAGAATTGTGTGTTTATTTCAATTAAAGGACTTTTTTCTGGGTGTTGTGTTTTTTTTAAATACTTTACTAGAAATTCATGGTGGTCATGTCTAATATTGGCGTGACCCCATGAATTTCGGGCTTAGGGCCAGCTGATAATGCCAAGCTGGCCCTAACCCCTTTATTACCCAGTGAGCCACCGCACCAGGGCCCTGGATGAGTTGGGTACAGCGCCAGAAGATGGCGCTTCTAGGAACGCGCCATTTTCCGGGGTGGCTGCGGACTGCAATTTGCAGCGGGGGTGGCTCAGAAAGCTTGGGTCTCCCTGCGCTGCGGATTCCAGCCCCCAGCTGCCTAGTTATACCTGGCTGGACACAAAAACAGGGTGAAGCCCCACGTCAATTTTCTTTAAATTATTTCATGAAATAATTAAGAAAAAAAGGGCTTCCCTATATTGTTGTGTCCGGCCAGGTACAAATAGGCAGCTGTTGGTTGGGGGCAGCCAGTTCCTGCCTGCTGTACCTGGCTGGACACAAATATAGTGCGAAGCCCCACGTCAATTTTTTTTTAATTATTTCATGAAAAAATTAAAAAAAAAAGGTCTTCCCTATATTGTTGTGTCCGGCCAGGTACAAATAGGCAGCCGGTGGTTGGGGGCAGCCTGTTCCTGCCTGCTGTACCTGGCTGGACACAAATATAGTGCGAAGCCCCACGTCAATTTTTTTTAAATTATTTCATGAAATAATTTAAAAAAAAAAGGGCTTCCCTATATTGTTGTGTCCGGCCAGGTACAAATAGGCAGCTGGTGGTTGGGGGCAGCCCGTTCCTGCCTGCTGTACCTGGCTGGACACAAATATAGTGCGAAGCCCCACTTCAATTTTTTTTTAATTATTTCATGAATTTCCTGAAATAATTTAAAAAAATTGAAGTGGGGCTTCGCACGATATTTGTGTCCAGCCAGGTACAGCAGGCAGGAACGGGCTGCCCCCATCCACCAGCTGACTATTTGTACCTGGCCGGACACAACAATATAGGGAAGGCCTTTTTTTCTTAATTATTTCATGAATTTCCTGAAATAATTAAAAAAAATTGAAGTGGGGCTTCGCACTATATTTGTGTCCAGCCAGGTACAGCAGGCAGGAACGGGCTGCCCCCAACCACTAGCTGCCTATTTGTACCTGGCCGGACACAACAATATAGAGAAGGCCTTTTTTTCTTAATTATTTCATGAATTTCATGAAATAATTAAAAAAAAAATACGTGGGGCTTCGCCTTATTTTTGTGTCCAGCCAGGTACAACTAGGCAGCTGGGGGCTGGAATCTGCAGCGCAGGGAGGACCAAGCTTTCTGGGCCCCCACCCCGCTGCAAATTGCAGTCCGCAGCCACCCCGGAAAATGGCGCGTTCATAGAAGCGCCATCTTCTGGCGCTGTACCCAACTCATCCAGGGCCCTGGTGCGGTGGCTCACTGGGTAATAAAGGGGTTAGGGCCAGCTTGGAATTATCAGCTGGCCCTAAGCCCAAAATTCATGGGGTCACGCCAGTATTAGACATGACCGCCATGAATTTCTAGTAAAGTATTTAAAAAAAACACAACACCCAGATAAAGTCCTTTAACTGAAATAAACACACAATTCTTTATTGTTCTAAATTAAACCATACTTACCATCACGCCCATTCCAGCTGAAGCCAACGATCTCCTGAAATAAAAGAAAAATAATAAACCAACATCATCCTTACCTTTCCATGGTTCCCATGACAGCTTCAGCTCTGCTACATCGAGATGACTGGCTGGACCGCAGCAGAACGCTGCCATCCAGCCTGTCATCCCGCAGACACTGAGAAGAGCAGGCATGCTTGCGCTCCTCAGTGTCTCTCTGTGAGGGCATCCAGATGAGCCGAGGTCATGTCCAATGAACTCGGCTCACCTCATGCACGTCACTGACAGCGTGGGAAAATTCTCACGCTGAAGCGCTGAGTGCAGGAGAATTCTCCCACGCTGTCAGTGACGTGCATGAGGTGAGCTCATGTCCAATGAACTCAGCTCACCTCATGCACGTCACTGACAGCGTGGGAAAATTCTCCTGCACTCAGCGCTTCAGCGTGAGAATTCTCCCAAGCTGAAGCGCTGAGTGCAGGAGAATTTTCCCACGCTGTCAGTGACGTGCATGAGGTGAGCCGAGTTCATTGGACATGACCTCGGCTCATCTGGATGCCGTCACAGCGAGACACTGAGGAGCGAAGCAAGCCTGCTCTTCTCAGTGTCTGCGGATTGACAGGCTGGATGGCAGCGTTCTGCTGCGGTCCAGCCTGTCATCTCGATGTAGCAGAGCTGGAGCTGTCCTGGGAACCATCGAAAGGTAAGGGTGATGTTGGTTTATTATTTTATTTTTATTGCAGGAGATCGTTGGCTTCAGCTGGAATGGGCGTGACGGTAAGTATGGTTTAATTTAGAACAATAAAGAATTGTGTGTTTATTTCAATTAAAGGACTTTATTCTGGGTGTTTGTGGTTTTTTTAACTTTCACTATGGGGTTAGTAATGGGGGTGTCTTATAGACGCCTCTCCATTACTAACCTGGACTTGATGTCAGCTGGCATTATAAGCTGACATCAACCCCAGCCCTATTACCCCACTGCCACCGCTACAGGGCAGTGGGAAGAGCGAGGCTAAGTGCCAGAATTGGCGCATCCTATGGTGTTTCTAGCCTGGGAGGGGGCCAATATTCATGGCACCCTTCCTGAGCTATTAATATCAGCCCCCAGCTGTCTGCCTAGCCTTTGCTAGCTATTAAAATAGGGGGGACCCCACGTCATTTTTTTGGGGGTCCCCCATTTTAATAGCTAGTAAAGGCTAGGTATTCAGCTGGATTAGTAGCCTGGGAAGCTCCGTGGGTATTACCCCTTCCCAGGCTTCAAACATCTGCCCCAGCCATCTGCTTAACCTCCGCTAGAGACTAAAATTACGGGGAACCCCACGCTAATTTTTTTTTACTAAATCCTTTATTTTAACACTAAATGACAAGTACAGTAATCAACACTATCACTGTACTTATTATATATCTGACTGACATGTTTCTATCTATCTAATCTATGTGTGATGCTCTATTCTTTCTGTTCTAAATTGTCGAGTACAGATGCTGAATTGCGGGCCGGCTTTTTTAAAGAGACGGTGCATGAAAACACTAATATTTTTTTTAATAAATCCTTTACACTAAATGACAAGTGCAGCAACCAACACTGTTACTGTGCTTCTTATATGTGTGACTGACATGTTTCTATCTATCTAATCTATGTGTGATGCTCTATTCCTTCTTGTCTAAATTGTCGGGTGCCGGTGTATGCCGCTGCTGAATTTGCCGGCCGGCTTTTTTAAAGAGAGTGTCTTCTGAGCAGTTTGTCAGCTTTTGGACACCTTTGAAGGTGTTTTCGATGTGTTTTTGTTTGCCTGCCATTGGTTTTAACGGTGTTCGACGGTGTTCTAAGGTGTTCGACCAACAGTTCGACGAACAGTTCCTCGAACGTCCCGGTGTTCGACGAACCGAACCGAACCCGAACACTATGGGGGTGGCTCAACACTAATTACCACATAAAATGACAGTGGTCAGAATTGTAAAATTTGGCCTGGTCATGCAGGTGAAAACAGGCTTGGGGGGTAAAGGGGTTAAACATTAATTGTAAAAATAAAAAAAGACTATTAGAACATGGGTAAAAATAAAATGTGTGCATAGAAATATATTTACAATATCTGATTTTAAAAATTCCATAGCCCAGTTATAGCGCTATTGCCAGTGCCCATACATGCTGTCACCTTCTCCCTCCATGCAGTGATGCTGGCTTACTCACCACCCCGGTTCTCGGTGTGGTCCCCGGTGTGCTCCTGCCTCGTGCTTACTGATATGCACACCGTACTCTGTTCCGGTGGCGTGCATAGTGTGCCCACGCGCTCCCCTGCTCTTAAAGGGGCAGCGCGTGCATTTGCTGAAAGCTCCCAGCTGATAGCTGGAAGGAATTTAGTTAAAGTCCTCACCTGCAATACGGCGGTGCCTGAGTAACCCCTATAGTTATGTTAGGTGGTTTGGTGTGCAACTGTATGTTGCCAGTTCACCCATCCCTAGTCTGTTATAGTTTCCCATATCCTGTGTCCTGTCCCTTTAGTCCAGTATAGTTGTACATGTTCCTGTGACCGCTTTGGCGGAATCCGCATCCTGAACCGCATCTGTGGTGGTACCTGTCTGCCAACCTGGGGGCTGAGCGCCCAGACCAGAATCCTGAACCTGAAACCACATTGGTAGTATCTGTACCCTGTGGCCGCATCGGTAGTACCTGTCTGAACAATGTAAACCTATCCCAGTGGCCATCTTGTCTGCAGAGTCTGAAGCTGTCCTAGTGGTCATCTTTTCTGCACAGAGTGAACTTGTCCCAGTGGCTGTCCTGTCTGCACAGTCTGAACTTTTTACAAGTGGCTTTCCTGTCCTGTTGAGAATTCGAAGTAACGTCTCTGCCCTTTGGGGTCAGTAGCAACTGCCAGGCATCGCTTTGGAGAGGCACCTGGCAACTACCTGCCGCACAAGCCTGACTTCACCACTAGAGATTCCAGCGAACACCAAGGTAGCTGCTTAGTCACGCCCCTCCAGGGTAAGTGCGGTCTTTGGCACAGTGGGTCCACGAACCATGTAATGCACGTCATTGGTGCCGGTTTTTGGTGCATTGCAAATCATAATTATGGCGCACTCGCCTTAGTAAATACACCTGAATGTTCCTGTACCTTGGTAATGTGAATGATAAAGTTATCAAAAAGATACCTCATGTTGAAGGCATGGAAAGAATGAGGAAAGTAAGACAGACTGTTGTGCATATAACAAATGAGAAAAACTTAAGTACACCCTAATTTAATTATATGGCTTTTAATATCATTGAGGACATAATAATAAAATCTAGTCTTTAGAAGGTCTTAAAATTAACTAAATACTAGAAATGATCAAATCTTCAGAAATTCTAAGTCATCAACTATTGCAAATATATATTGTGGCACATTTATTTTGTGAAAATTGCAGGTGCTCTAATTTCCCTAGAAAGAGAAGTATAACAGTCTAAGGTCTAATGGGACTGAATCTAACCCTTTTCAAGCTCTTTCTTGCAAATACTTGCATAAACGGCTGGTATCTGTTCTTGACTTCTATTTTGGGACATACACCATTTGTACAGCTTATTCAGAATTTTTTGAGGACTTTTTTTTTATCTAATTCTTTTGCTAAGATGACATCCACTCACTAAACAGATTAACCCCCAAATGGTTCCTGTGCTTCATTCCCTACCTCAGCTTTTATACAGGCTATACTAGGTTTTGTAATATGATAGCTGCAGAGGCATTATTGGGTAGCCCACTCTGTTGCACTACCTGACTGATGTAATCTTCAGCATTGTGTAAAATAGTGGAGACTTTTTTGGCAATTCGAGTAAATCGAATTGTAAACTGTTACATTTTTCTGGGTTTATTAACTTTTCAAAACTTTGACACAAATAAATTTGCAAATCCCTTGTAAATACAGCCTGAGATGAGCAACAACACATGATAAATGATACCATGTGAAAAACTAGTCAAAATGAAGAAGAAATGTGTGAAAAATTAGGTACACTTTGTAGAACCACCTTTAAACAGCAATAACTTAAGAAAATTAATATATGATGCTGTTTCATTTTTATTTAATTTTCTCAGTCACTATTTCTATAATGAAAAATGCAATTACAAACGCAATTTTAGTTTGAGATGATTTTTTTTCCGTTTCCTCATTTTAATTATGTTATACTGTTTTATGATTTCTGATGTGTGATGCCAGTACTGGAAATGAGTCATAATGTTACATAATTCCTGTTTAATACCATGATCTAAATGGATGGAATGTATGATCCTGAACATTGGAAATTTAACCTTTGAAATACATGGAGTAATCCCCAATTTCATAAATAATTACAATGATATAATCTTCATTTTCAAACTGCGTCCTTCTTGTGCTTGGTCTGGAAAATGAACAAAAAATAAATTTCTGGTTTTATCTAACTAAAGTCTCATGTAAGCTCCTTGCACTGACATCAGACTCTGTAAAAAAGAACATATTCTCCCAAAAAGCAATGCTCCCA
Organism: Phyllobates terribilis; assembly: GCF_046119375.1. Lineage (NCBI taxonomy): Eukaryota > Metazoa > Chordata > Amphibia > Anura > Dendrobatidae > Phyllobates > Phyllobates terribilis. Next base: position 214,664,778 of record NW_027362767.1, on the reverse strand, counting down.
GAGTTGAATACATATAGAGCGAGATTGAACAGGTTAAACCATCATTCATACTATAATTTTTTATGTTTCTATAAGAGATATATTTGGATGCATTAAAAATGGTGCCACAATATGACTGTTTGGATAAGCTCTAAGACATATTCAGTGCATGATGAAACAATTTTCCAGAATACTTCTTTATCATTTGTTCTTTGAATCATCAACTTTGCTTTGCTCTGCAGCATCAATGCTGATCTACAATTGCACATTATCATTCTTCATTCATAATGCACTAGAAAGCAGCAGCAAGCCACAGAAAAAAAATCTGCATTCACTGTCAATGTGCTTACTTGTTACAAGTGACTATGCTGAGTTTTTGCAAACAAAAAATGTTTAAAAAGTACGACATTCTATCTATCTATCTATCTATCTATCTATCTATCTATTTTTGTACCATGTTAGCCAGTACAGTAGATAGAAAAATATTAAGATTTGAGAGTCCTCAGTGATAGATACCTTTTAATGGCTAACAGAAAAGATGGTAACGAATTGCAAGCATTAGAGACTACTCAGGTCTCCTCATCAGGATAGGTTACTCTTCAGATTTTGTGTTATTCTATGCCTGATGAAGAAACCTGAGTAGTCTCAAAAGCTTGCAATTTGTTATCATCTTTTCAGATATCCATTAAAAGGTATCAACCACTGAGGACTCTCAAGTCTTAATATTTTTTCTAAAAAAGTCGACATTTGCCTGCTTTATGTACCTGTTTTTGCACACCTGTTTTAATGGCCCAATTTGACAACTATACACACCACAACTAAATTGCAGCCTGCTGACACATTTTGCATTATGTGCTTGTGACGCCCCCTGGGCCGTGGGGTACTCGGTGACGGTCCGGTCGGTGTAGGGGATGTTACAGTGGCAGTGACCCGGTCCGTGACCCAGGGCGGTTAATAAAAGGGGATTATAGTTTTTATAGATTAATGTTCGTGACGCCACCTGTGGTATGCAGCTATATGGGCAGCCGCTGCGGTGCAGATCCTCTGGAGCTGATGGTGACCCAGCAGAGTTTGTTCAGCTTGGTTCAGCTTCACCATCTAAGCTCCAGGGCAGTATAGATGGTGATTTGATAGATGTTTCTGTGCAGTGTGGTGCAGGTGATGGCACAGAAAATAATTCTAGGACACAGTGGGGGGTGCAGTCTTCAAGATTTACTCGCAGTTGTCAGACTCCAGGTTCCCAGCGCCAGGGTAACCTCCCGTGCCGTCCTGTGTTCACTCAGGGAGGGGTTCAGCAATCCCTGAGGTAATTCAAGAGCACTTAATGGGACCCTATGCTCTGTGCCTTCCTCAGTCGTCTTCCTGCGCTGGCTCTCACCCTCCTGCCCTGCGTCTTGCAACCAATGTCCCAAACCGGTAGGCTCGGAATTTGGCGGGCAACCTGCAGTCCCCTGAATCCTATGTAGCTACCTTATTAGCGATTTAGCGATTTTTGCGATTTAGTTGCAGTTGTGAGCAGCTGCACCGTAAAAGTGCAGTAGCCTCCGGTTTCTAGCCGAGCCTTGTAGCTCTCCACTAGTTAGGGGCCGGTCCCCTCTGCGGCCTGATCCCTTCACGTTCTGGTAGATTTGGATGCCCGGGTGGTATCCGCACTTCCTGTGCCCCTAGGATCCCCTCTTGGAGCCTTCCCTCTACTCCTGTCCTCTTCCAGCCTGTCCTCCTGGGCCTCTCAATCTAGGCCCTCTCCTCTGAGCAGAGCTCATACAGAGCTCCTGATACTCTCAGACTTCCTCCTCAGACTGAACTCCTCTGTCTGACTGCCTTCCTACAAGATGCTTCCCCTTTTTATACTCCTCCTCAAAGTGCTCCACTGTACTGCTTCCTCCACCCACACCCACTACGTGGTTCCCCCTCACTCGGTTCTCCCCCACTTCCAACCAGGGACAAGGCTCAGCATAAGGCAGTGCATCTTGCCCCGCTTGCTGGTCTGGAATGAAGTAGTGTTGGATGCCGGTGGGTGGGTCCCGGGTAGTATTCCCTCCTTACCTGAGAGTGGGGCACCACACCTCTGGGTGAGATGCAGTACCTCTGTGGCAACTGAACCCACAGGGGCACCACACATGTACCTACCTACCTAACATTTCTTGCTACAGGTGCATCTCACTAAATTAGAATATCATTAAAAAGTTAAATTATTTCAGCTCTTCAATCCAAAAAGTGAAACTCCTATATTATATAGAGTCATTACAAACAGAGTGATATATTTCAAGTGTTTATTTCTGTTAATGTTGATGATTATGGCTTACAGCCAATAAAAAAACCAAACTCATTATCTCAGTAAATTAAAATAATTAACAAAAAACACTTGTAAAGGCTTCTTAAGCTTTTAAAAAGGTCCCCTAGTCTGTTTCAGTAGGCTCCACAATCATGGGGAAGACTGCTGACTTGACAGATGTCCAGAAGGCAGTCATTGACACACTTCACAAGGTCCCAGAGTTCCAATTGTCATTTGGAAATCAAGGTGCCAGAGTCTGGAGGAAGAGTGGAGAGGCACACAATCCAAGCTGTTTGAGGTCTAGTGTGAAGTTTCCACAATCAGTGATGGTTTGGGGGGCCATGTCATCTGCTGGTGTAGGTCCACTGTCTTTTATCAATACAAAAGTCAGTGCAGCCGTCTACCAAGAAATTATAGAGCACTTCATGCTTCCCTCTGCTGGCAAACTTTTTGGAGATGGAAATTTCATTCTCCAGCAGGACTTCACACCTGTCCACACTGCCAAAAGTACCAATACCTGGTTTAAAAACAACAGTATCACTGTGCTTGATTGGCCAGAAAAGTCGCCTGACCTTAACCCCATAGAGAATCTATGGGGTATTGTCAAGAGGGAGATGAGAGACACCAGATCCAACAATGCAGATGAGCTGAAGGCTGCTATCAAAGCAACCTGGGCTTCCATAACACCTCAGCAGTGTCACAGGCTGATCGCATCCATGCCACATTGCCGCATTAATGTAGTAATTGATGTGAAAGGAGCCCCAACCAAGTATTGAGTTATTTACTGAACAAACATTTCAGTAGGATAACATTTCGGATTTTAAAATCATTTTTCAAGCTGTTGTTATAAAGTATTCTAATTTACTGAGATAATGAGTTTTATGTTTTCATTAGCTGTAAGCCATAATCATTAGTGATGAGCGAGCATGCTCGCTACTGCTCAGTGCTCGCCCGAGCATCTGACTGCTCAAGATGCTCGGCACTCGCTGAGTATTTCCGGGTTGCTCGGGCAGGAACTTGGGTCCCCTCCCTGCATGTTTGGCGCTCTTTAGAGAGCCAATGAACATGCAGGGATTGCCTACCATGCACTGTAATGCCGTAGTCATGTTGGTTGTGGGCATTACAGTGATTGGCAGGCCGCACAGAGTAATCAGGTCTATATCAGACCTGGCGCCGCCATGCTCGTCACAGTCACTCCAGATCAGACAGTGTAGGGAGAGCTGCTGCTGTGTCAGGGAGAGATTTGATTGTGTATTAGGTAGTGTAGGGAGAAGAACCATACATTACACATATCCATCTTAACAAACAGTCCTTCTGAGGACTTATCCATCTGCAGAGATATCAGGCAGGCAGGGTGTATAGGCAGGCAGTGTATATAGCAGACTAAAGTGCAAATAGCACAGCAGGTTCCATTCCAATTCTGCTTTCTGCTGCTGTTAGATATTTTTATACAAAGGCCAAGGTCTCAGGGGCCAGGAATACTTTTCTTTGGATCTTAATCCTCATTATTTGCTTAAAAATCAATCCAGAGAAGACCGTTTTTCTGTGCCATTTGCTGGTTTTGGGAGAGGTGCTGCTGCGTTAGGGACAGATTTGCTTGTGTATTAGGCAGTGTACGGAGAAAAAAAGTACATTACACATATCCATCTTAACAAACAGTCCTTCTGAGGACTAATCTATATGCTGAGATATCAGGCAGGCAGGGTGTATAGGCAGGCAGTGTTTATAGCAGACTGCAGTGCATATAGCACAAGAAGCTCCATTCCAATTCTACCTTCTGCTGCAGTTAGATATTTCTATATAAAGGCCTAGGTCTCAGGGGCCAGGAATACTTTTCTTTGGATCTTAATCCTCATTATTTGCTTAAAAAGCAATCCAGAGAACACAGTTTTTTCTGCGCCATGTGCTTGATGGCACTGCAGAATACAGCCAGGTCCTTTCCATATTAGAACGCTAGAAATCCAGCTATTTAAAACTGTGTTTTCTCCGTCAAATGGATCACATATAAGTTCGCTCCAAACTCAGTCATTTGTAGTGAGAGTGGAAGATACTGTCCTCCATTTAAAATGGGCAAGGCACATGGCAAGGGACGGGAAACTGGACGTGATGGTAATGGTGCATGCAGAGGTCGAGGACAAGGCCGTGGGCAAGCCGAAATTGTGCCACAGCAAACACCCACATCTTCTCGCCTGACTTTCCTGTCCCAATTTCTAGGGGACCACAGCACACCACTATTGAACCCAGAGCAGTGTCAAAAGGTTGTTGGGTGGATAGCGGATAATGCTTCCAGTCACTTAGCCACCACCACAACCACCCTGTCTTCCACACGGTCAAGTCTCATTAGCCGTGAGTCTGGACCGTATATTCCTCACCCTGATCCTACTTCATCCCACCATGCCGAGTACCCAGAGACAACTGATTCCACACTTGGACACTCTCAAGAGATGTTCACTTTTCCATTTATAGATTCGGGCCTCTCGCCCGGTCCACTTGAAGCAGGGAAAGAGCATATCGTGTGTAGCGATGCCCAAATATTTGAGCAGCCACAGTCACACGAAGGCGACAGTGGGAAAGTGTCACAAGAGGTGGACGATGATGAGACACAATTGCCAGAAAGTCAGGAGGAGGACCAGGGTATGGAAGTGGAAGATGAGGTGGTGGATGATATAGTATCTGACCCAACCTGTCAGGAGGACATGCAGAGTGAGGACAGCAGCACACAGGGAAAGGGAGGCAGAGCACTCCAATAGGCAGGAAGAGGCAGTGTGGTGGCCGCAGACAGAAGGCAGGCAACCGTTCCCCATAACACCAACACGAAGGAAGTTGCCAGTACAACTGTTAGGTCTTCCCGAGTCTGGTTGTTTTTTAAACACTCTGCCGATATCCCCAAAAAGGCCATTTACACCACCTGCCAGGCCAGCGTCAGCAGGGGTGGCAAAACGACCAGCCTGACCACCACCAGCATGATCAGTCACATTTCAGCAAAGCACCCGACTTTGTGGGCCGAACCTCAGGGTCCAGGAACAGTGTCTTGCGGGTGGCACCATTGCTTCTTCCGCTGTTGTTCATGCAAGTCAATCCCCTGTCCATGGTGCATGCGAAGACGCCTCCTGCCCTGAACCTGTAGCTGCACATTCTCAAGTAGCAACATCAGGAAGTACGTCCATGTCTTTGTCCCAGCGCAGTGTTCAGTTGTCCATACTAGTGTTGAGCCACCCCCGTAGTGTTCGAGTTCGGTTCGGTTCGTCGAACACCCGTGTGTTCGCCGAACTGTTCGTCGAACTGTTCGTCGAACACCTTCGAACACCGTTAAAACCAATGGCAGGCAAACAAAAACACATAGAAACACATAGAAAACACCTTCAAAGGTGTCCAAAAGCTGACAAACTGCTCAGAAGACATAACTAACACATGGAAAAGTGACAAGTACATATAGTCATGCGAAAATAAAAGAGGTGGAGGAGTAAAAGGAGGGGGAGACACAGATATAGGCATGTCATGCCCTTCTACAATCCAAAAAGTGAGAAGCTGACACGGCCAGTCCGCTCCTGCCCGTGCCACCTCCGTGTCGCCGGGTTTGTGCCAGAGCCGCGGTGAACCCTGATGGCCAGCCCCCCTCTCCCAATACTGGTGCCTGTCCGCTGGTGGGTCGAGCGAGCCCCCCTGTGGTGGAGGCAGCTCTAAGCTTTTTAATTTAAATTGTCTCTCTAATTTGAATGAATACACTTTAAATAGATTTACAAGGATCTATTGGAGGGCAAGTCTCATGCCAGCAGCCGCGTAATTCCAGCTCCAGTAGCGTCCACTAAAGCTGCTGCAGTTAAAAAGCTTTTATAAGGATCGAGCTCGGCTGTCCACCGCAAGGCATCCTACTGCCAGTCCCAGCCCCTATGCCTTGGGGTGCCTCCTGATGCTCTTCACTGAGTATCCCATGGTCCCGAAGCATTTCCTTTGAAAAAATTAAGTGTCTAAACTACAGGTGGTGTAGCTTGCTTAACAGCTGGGATAATCCGCTGACTAGCAGACACTGCTACTAGGCACAAAGTATTTCCTGGGCTAGATGCAGTTAAAAATTTGTAATTAGATACTCTCGTTGGATGCTGAGAAAGCATTCCATAGAGTCTCCTGGCACGCCATATATGATTCTCTTAAAAAGCTTGGGGTAGGGGTCTAGGGGACCCTTTTATAGCCAAAATCACGGCCCTGTATCACAATACGTCACCTAGGCTGAAGATAAATGGAACTGTAGCACCCTGAGGGCTCGGTTGCTACAGAGGTATTGCACCTCACCCAGAGGTGTGATATCTCACTCTCAGGTAAGGATGGAGTGTGGATCAGGACCCGACACCTGCATGCATTACACCACATTGCCGTGGGGCAGGGCGACCAATATGCCTCTGAGATGGGCACACAAGTCCCTGTCCCTGGCTGGAGTGGGGGGAGGGAACACTGAGGAAGGGGAACCCTGTAGTGCAGGAGCAGGGAGGAAGCAGTTCCTGGGTGCATTGAGAAGGGAATATAAAAGGTGGGCACCATCTTAGTTCAGTGCAGAGAAGTCTGAGCAGAAGTGGCAGGGAGCAGGGGCTCTGCATGAGCTCTGCTCCGGAGGCGGTCCTAGTAACAGAGGCCCAGGCCTGGAAGAGGGAGAAGGAAGGAAGAGGAGCGGAGAAGGCTCCAGGATCGAGGAATGAAGGGATCCCAGGGGTGCGGACTGGCGAGTCGCCACCGCACGCCCGAATCCACCTGCGTGGAGGGGTCAGGCCAAAGGGGGAGACCGGTCCCCGAAACTAGTGGAGGCAGGAAACGACTCTCAGCTAGAAACCGGAGGCTGTGACATTTTATGTGGCGCAGCCCCTCGCTACACCCGCTAGGAAGGCACCACATAGGGTCAGGGAAACTGGCGCCAAGTTTACCAAGAGGAGGCCCGAGGCAGCCGGACAGAAGGGTTGGTAAGAAAGGCCAGACAAAGGACACACAAAGGGGGTCCTGTGAAGCGCTCCAAAGTTATCTGGGAGTTGTCTGAGCCCCTCACCTGGTGAGCACAGTACGACGTGGGCAGCCGTTACCTGCAGACATGGTCTGGATAATAAGAACTGTGAGTAAAGGCCCTGGACTGCATCACTGACTCCGTGTCGTTACTGCTGCTGCCCTGCACCATCACCCCCATCCTCCGCATACACTGCCCTGAGGCTATACTCCTCCCGTGGGGAGTTATGCTACGCTCTGCTGAACCCACAACACCAGCCTCAGCGGTCTGCCCTGCAGCGGCGGTTCACTCTGACCGCAATCCACGGGTGGCGTAGTCGGACATTTAAACATCAAAACCACATAAATAGTTCCGCCACTGGTTTGACCACCCTGAGCCACGGAACCTGGTCGCCACCACGAAGACTACAACCACCAGCATCCACCAAAAAGGGTCCGGCTCCGGGTGTCCCAAGGCCCAGGGGGTGCATCAGAACATTTTCATCACCTTTCACAATCACCAATGGGACAAGGCAGGGATGTCCTCTGTCCCCTCTCTTATACATCCTAGTGACGGAGCACCTGCTCTCATCAATTCGCCATAACCCCAATATTAGGTGGATTGAGGTGGGAGGCACCGAGTACAAGTGCTCTCAATTTGCTGATGATGTCCTAGTATATATCACTCAATCACATATATCCATCCATGCTGTTATGGCTGAAATAGATCACTTTGTTACATGGTCAAATTTTAAAATCAATGCAGCGAAGTCTGAGGCCCTCGATGTCTCCCTCCCCAAATCCATATAGGATTCCATCCAGTCCAACTTTCCCTTTGCCTGGCCCTCACAGGGTATCAAATACTTAGGAATTCCTATTCATAGAGACCTCTCCCATCTATGTTATCTTAATTTTGGGCCCTTTATTGAACAACTCCATACAGACCACGGTTGGCAAGTTAGAACTGTAAGATTCACTACGTGAACCACTGGTGTTTTGTGGAAAAGCACATGTACACTGCGTTCCAAATTATTATGCAAAAAGTGTTTAGGAGTGATAAGGGAAGAATTTGTTTGTTTGTCAGTTAAACTCATTGATGGTGATGTGTGTCAGGGCTCTTTATATCACTGTAAGCAATTGCAGACACCTGTGCTAATTAGTTTGGCAGGTGTGTCCAATGAAAGGCAAGACTACTTAAGAAGGCTGTCTCACATTATTAAGCAGCCTACATTTTCTGCCAAAATGGGAAAGAAAAAGGATGTGTCGGCTGCTGAGAAGCAACAAATTGTGGAGTGTTTAGGTCAAGGCATGACTACAATCAACATTGTGCGATGATCAGGATGAAGTGTCTTGGCAATCAAGAAGTATGTAGCTGATTCACAGTACACACGTGTGCGTGCTGATAAGGGCAAATTGAGGACTCTTTCCTACAGGCAATTACGTCAGGTTGAAAGATCAGCGGCAAAAAAGCCTTGTCATAGCAGCAGACAAGTTTTTGAAGCTGCTAGTGCCTCCAACGTCCCCCGAACAACAAGATGCAGGGTCCTTCAGAGGTTTGCAGCTGTGCATACGCCATCCTGTCGACCTCCTCTATCCACTTCACACAAGCAGAAACGGCTCCAGTGGGCCAAACATTACATGAAGACTGATTTCAAAACTGTTTTGTTCACGGATGAGTGCCGTGCAGCGCTCGATGGTCCAGATGGATGGAGTGGAGGATGGCTGGTTGATGGACACCCCATGCAAACACGGCTACAGCGCCAACAAGGAGGAGGTGGAGTAATGTTTTGGGCTGGAATCATGGGGAGAGAGATTGTCGGCCCCTTTAGGATCCCTGAAGGCGCTAAAGATGAACTCCATAATGTATGTGGATTTTCTCAAACAGCACTTCCTGCCATGGTTCAAGAAGAAGAACCGTGTATTTCACAGCAAGATCATTTTTCTGCATGATAATGCACCATCTCATGCTGCACATAAAACATCTGCATCTCTGGCTGATATGGGCATAAAAGGGGACAAACTTATGGTGTGACCCCCATGCTCCCCTGACCTGTACCCCATTCAGAACCTTTGGAGCATCATTAAAAGGAGTGTCTATGATGGCGGGAGGCAGTTCACATCTAAGCAACAGCTCTGGGAGGGTATTCTGTCCTCATGCAAAACAATTGAAGCAGAAACCATCCAAAACCTGACAAATTCAATGGACGAGAGAGTTCAGAAGCTCCTTTCGAACAAGGGGTCCTATGTGAAAATGTAACATCACCTAGAATAAAGTTTTGAGTTGAAAACTGTTTGATTTCAGTTTCTAACAACCTGCTAATGCTTATAATTTCAAAAATGACCATTTTTTTGGTCTTTATTAAAATGAAAAGGTTGATCGAAAAGTTTGGGGGATCTAAGAGTGTGGCAACCCAGTAGTCATGATTACTTCGAATTCTGACAATATGAGGGTCATGCTGCAGGTAGTGCAGCAAGAAGGCACTTATGTGTCTTGCGCATCTCGGAGCCCCAAAATTATTTTCCGGGCTAGATGCAGCTAAAAATTATTATTAATTTTAAATCTGGTGAAGCTTTAGTATAGATGGCCTAATAGGATCAGTGCTGCACACTGCTACAAAGCCCAAATTATTTTCCAGTCAAGATACAGATAAACATGATTAGTAATTTTAAATCTGGTGGAGCTTATTATAGATGGCCTAATAGAATCAGTGCTGCACACGGCTACAAAGCCCAAATTATTTTCCAGCCAAGATACAGATAAACATGATTAGTAATTTGAAAGCTTAAAACGGTTGGTAGGGTGATTTTAACCAATCATCAAGCTTTTACTCTCCCCAGGATGACACAGGGGTAGAAAAGTCGTTTCGGATCCATGATTTGTTCATCTTTATGAACGTGAGTCTGTCTACATTATCAGTGGAGAGCCGCGTGCGCTTATCTGTCAGCACACCACCAGCAGCGCTGAACACACGTTCAGACAGAACGCTGGCTGCGGGGCATGACAAGATCTCCAAGGCGTAAGTGGCTAGCTCCGGCCATTTATCCAGATTGGAAGCCCAAAAAGAGCAAGGGTCCAGTGACACAGTCGTGGCTTCAATGTTTACTTGGAGATACTCCTGTACCATCGTCTCTAGGCGTTGACTATGTGTCAGACTTCTTGTCTCCTGTGGCCTTGCAAAGGATGGGCTAAAAAAGTGGTGAAATGATTCTGCAAAATTGATGTTACCAGCAGATACTGTGGTTCTGTTACGGTTTGAGTGCTGAACACTTGACGGTCCCACGGTTGGCAATTTGGAACTGTGAGATTCACTACGTGCACCACTGGTATTTTGTGGAAAAGCACATGTAAGATTCTGCAACAGTCTCTGCTGATACTCCTGCATGCGTGCATCCCTTTCTATGGCAGGAATAATTTCTGCAAATTTACTTTTGTACCGGGGATCTAACAGTGTGGCAACCCAGTAGTCAGGATTATTTCTAATTCTCACAATTCGAGGGTCATGTTGCAGGTAGTGCAGCAAGAAGGCACTCATGTGTGTTGCGCATCCAGGAGCACCAAGTCCCTGTTGTGTTGGTGGCGAGGTAACAATCATGCTTCCTTCCTCTGTCCTCTCCCCCCAACCTCGCACAACAGAAATGTGGTCAAGGTCTCCCTCATCTGATGAGTCTTCCATCAGTTCGTCCTCCACTTCTTTCTGGGCTCCTGCACCTTCCTCACTAGTTTGGCTGCTACCATGCGCCCTGGTAAAACCATCTCCCCCACCCTCACATGCCTGCCGCCTTGGTGCTGCCGACCGTCTGGACCTTGCAGATGTTAGCCCTTCCGCATACAACTCCTCCTCCTCTACTTCCTCCACCTCCTCTTGTGCCACCACCTGACTCCGAATTCTGTTTAACATGTGCTCCAGCATGTAAATCACCGGAATAGTCATGCTGATAATGGCATCGTCAGCACTAAACATCTTCGTCGCCATTTCAAAACTGTGCAGAAGGGTGCATAGGTCCCTGATCTGAGACCACTCCTCCAGCGTGATTTGCCCCACCTCTGAATCTCGTTGGCCCAGGCTATACGTCAGAACGTATTGCACCAGGGCTTGTCGGTGCTGCCACAGTCGCTGCAACATGTGCAGAGTTGAATTCCACCGGGTAGGCACATCGCATTTTAGCCGGTGAAGTGGCAGGCCCAACGACTTCTGTAGAGATGTAAGTCGCTGAGCTGCGGGATGCGAACGGCGGAAGTGAGCACACAGCGACCGTGCCCTGTGCAGAAGGCCATCTAGTCTGGGAAAGTGGGCTAAAAATTGCTGGACAACCAGGTTCAACACATGAGCGATACAAGGCACGTGTGTGACATTGCCCCGGCGAAGGGCCGCACCCAGGTTTGCAGCATTGTCGCACACGGCCTTCCCTGGTTTCAGGTCCAGTGGAGACAGCCATTCATGAAATTGGTTCTCCAGAGCTGACCACAACTCCTTAGCTGTGTGACTCACATTTCCCAGACATTTCAATGTAAAAACCGCCTGATGACGTTGAGCCCTACTGCCAGCATAGTAAGGAGGTGTGCAGGATCCCTTCTGCGCAGTTAGAAAGCTTGTGGCATGACCAGACAGGCTTTGGGTGCAGGTGGAAGACCGAGAGGAGGTTGAGGAGGCAGAAGCAGTGGAGGAACTTTGACATAAAGAGGATTGACGCACAACTCGTGGGGACGGCAAGACTTGGACAGCAGCCCCTTGTCCTGCTGTCACCATAGTTACCCAGTGCCCAGTCAGCGACATGTAACGCCCCTGTCCATGCCTACTCGTCCAAGTGTCTGTGGTGAAATGCACCCTGTCACACACAGAGTTTCTCAAAGAAGCGGTGATGTTGTGTGCGACATGCTGGTGGAGCGCAGGCACACCTTTCTTTCAGAAGTAGTGCCGACTGGGCATCTGGTACTGGGGCACTGCGACGGACATAAGGTCTCGAAAATCCTCTGTGTCCACCAGGCAGAAAGGCAGCATTTCTGTAGCCAAGAGCTTGCAGATGGTGAAATTCAACCTCTTAGCTTTCTCATGGCTAGGAGGAAATGGTCTTTTACTTGTCCACATCTGAGGGACCGATGGCTGGCTATTGTGCTTAGACGGGGTTGATAAGGGTGTCCCCGGCAAACTGCCGGTCTGTGAGGAAGATGCAGGCGGACATGTTAGGTTGCCTTGATCCAAAGGTGGTGCTATCGATGTCGGACAGCGCTCAAGACCAGCTGGTGTTACCACCTCCAAAGAAAATGATGACCTGCCAATCACGCTGGCTGTTGCGGGTAAAGAGGTGGCAGGTCTGCGCCCCAAAACAGGTGTGACTGCTGTCCCCCCAGTCACAGAGGATGAAGAGGCCGCGGATGCACAAGATATGGCAGACGGTGGTTGGCCCGGCCGGCTAGGCCGCATTGTAGCACACTGAGCTTCCCACTGCAACTTATGCTTCATGTCCATGTGCCGGTTCATGCATGAAGTACTCAAACTATGTATTTTTTGGCCTCTACTTAGCTTTTGCTGACAAATGTTACAGATAACACGAGTTGGGTCATCTTTATCGATCTGAAAAAATGCCCAGGCTATGCAAGGCTTAGCACCCATGCGACCTGAAGAGCCACCACGACTTGTGGTGAGGGGCAGAGTTGTGTTTGAGGATGCAGTTGTTGACGTGCTTCCAGTACTACGTCTCTGTCCAGGAAGGCGCAACCTGACCTCGTCGTCACTAGCATCTTCCTCCACCTCCTCTGCTGACCTCATCTCTTGGCTGACTGTGGGTTGACAGTAAGTGGGATCTGCAACCTCATCATCATCACCCTGTGCGTTATCACACCCGTCGTCCTCAGAGCCAACCTGTTCCTGCCCTGACAAAAAACTAAAGTTGTCGCTCCAATCAGGTATTTGAGTCTTATCATCGTCTTCCTCATTGTCTCCACCAACAGGAGTTACAGTTTGGGAATGAGGGTCTACATTATGGTCAGAACCTTCTGCGTCTGGTCCTGGATCCGACTCATAAAGATTCTGGGCATCAGTGCAGATCATTTCCTCGTCTGGATTCACAGAAGCGCTGGAGTCGACCTCTGATTCCCAGGCTATAGTATGAGTAAACAGCTCTGCAGACTCAACCATCTGTTCTACCTCATACTCAGACGGGCAGCTGGAGATTTGGGAGCTGTGAGGAAGCAAGTGCGATTGGGGTGACACCTTTGAGGACTGGAGTATTTGTGATGTTGAAGTTGATGTGGAGGAGAGCCCACTTAAAGGAGCACTTGATATCCGTTGAAGCACCTGCTGTTTTTGTGCCTCATCTGGAATTTGTAGCGATTGGTGTGGCCGTAAGAAAGGGATCTTATCACATTGTCCGCTAAAAGAAGTAGACATTTTAGTTTGGCTGGAAGATGGTCTTTCTTCTGCAGATGTTACTGTTGCTTTAACACCTACCCCACGGACACAACCTTTTTTCCCCTTCCCAACACGCCTATTCCCCTTTCCACCAGCAGCAGGCATTTTTCCACTCATTTTGGTGGTTAACTAATTCACAACTCTGGAGTTGTTTGCACAAAAAAACAATGGATGGGAACCGAGCAGAGCTGAGTGGCCAAACTGTGGTATTAGGCCAAAACTACTTCTGGGTTAGATGCAGAAAAAAATTATATTCAATTTGCAACCTGATGGAGGTCTGTATAGATGGATTAATAGAACAAGTCCCACACACAGCTAGAAGCCCAATATTTTTTCAGAGGTAGATGCAGAAAAAATATATTCAGTTTGCAACCTGATGGAGGTCAGTATAGATGGACTAATACAACAAGTCCCACACACAGCTAGAAGCCCAATATTTTTTCAGAGGTAGATGCGGAAAAAAATATATTCAGTTTGCAACCTGATGGAGGTCTGTATAGATGGATTAATAGAACAAGTCCCACACACAGCTAGAAGCCCAATATTTTTTCAGAGGTAGATGCAGAAAAAAATATATTCAGTTTTCAACCTGATGGAGGTCTGTATAGATGGATTAATAGAACAAGTCCCACACACAGCTAGAAGCCCAATATTTTTTCAGAGGTAGATGCAGAAAAAAATATATTCAGTTTGCAACCTGATGGAAGTCTGTATAGATGGATTAATAGAACAAGTCCCACACACAGCTAGAAGCCCAATATTTTTTCAGAGGTAGATGCAGAAAAAAATATATTCAGTTTGCAACCTGATGGAGGTCTGTATAGATGGATTAATAGAACAAGTCCCACACACAGCTAGAAGCCCAATATTTTTTCAGAGCTAAATGCAGAAAAAAATATATTCAGTTTGCAACCTGATGGAGGTCTGTATAGATGGATTAATAGAACAAGTCCCACACACAGCTAGAAGCCCAATATTTTTTCAGAGGTAGATGCAGAAAAAAATATATTCAGTTTGCAACCTGATGGAGGTCAGTATAGATGGACTAATACAACAAGTCCCACACATAGCTAGAAGCCCAATATTTTTCAGAGGTAGATGCAGAAAAAAATATATTCAGTTTGCAACCTGATGGAGGTCAGTATAGATGGACTAATACAACAAGTCCCACACACAGCTAGAAGCCCAAATATTTTTTCAGAGGTAGATGCAGAAAAAAATATATTCAGTTTGCAACCTGATGGAGGTCTGTATAGATGGATTAATAGAACAAGTCCCACACACAGCTAGAAGCCCAATATTTTTTCAGAGGTAGATGCAGAAAAAAATATATTCAGTTTGCAACCTGATGGAGGTCTGTATAGATGGATTAATAGAACAAGTCCCACACACAGCTAGAAGCCCAATATTTTTTCAGAGGTAGATGCAGAAAAAAATATATTCAGTTTGCAACCTGATGGAGGTCTGTATAGATGGATTAATAGAACAAGTCCCACACACAGCTAGAAGCCCAATATTTTTTCAGAGGTAGATGCAGAAAAAAATATATTCAGTTTGCAACCTGATGGAGGTCTGTATAGATGGATTAATAGAACAAGTCCCACACACAGCTAGAAGCCCAATATTTTTTCAGAGGTAGATGCAGAAAAAAATATATTCAGTTTGCAACCTGATGGAGGTCTGTATAGATGGATTAATAGAACAAGTCCCACACACAGCTAGAAGCCCAATATTTTTTCAGAGCTAGATGCAGAAAAAAATTATATTCTATTTGCAACCTGATGGAGGTCAGTATAGATGGACTAATAGAATGATGCTATGCCCAAAAGATTTTACTTCACTAGGTGCAGTAAAAAAATTGGTATTCTATACACAGGTGGTATATCTTGCAACACAGATAGGCTACTCCACTGACTAACACACTATGCAATAGGCCAAAAAGGATTAGCTTTGCTAGATTCAGCCAAATGCTGTGAAAAAAACTTGCACAGCACTGGCACAGACCTGCCTGGCAAAAACTGATAGGAACTGATGTAACCTAGTCCTGAAAAGGACTCCAATTACAATTAGTCTTTACTCCCACAATCTATCTATTTAAGAGCACAGACCTGCCTGATAAAAGTCGTAGGAAATGCTGTAACCTAGTCCTTAAAAGGACTGCAATCACAACTATTCCCTACTCCCAAGCTATCTGTAGATTTGTGCGAAAATTGGCTTGAAATTAACAAGGTATAGCGCACACAGCAACAGCGGTGCCGTCTAACACGCAGCTGCAGCAGTGAGAAAATGGTGGCGACGGGGAAAATGGCTTGGTCTTATAGGGCAAGGACATGTGACATACATTGCCAATGACACATGCCCTTGCTTGTGTGAAAAAAAGCACTTCGCTCCGTGTGTGCGCTGCTGATAGGCTGACAGATTGCACCTCCCCACTGCAAATGCGGGAAAGAGAAAAAAAAATGGAGATCTTCATTGTTCCTGCAGAGATCCATCCCCTGCCCCTCCCCCCACCCCGCTGTACACTCAAACTGCGTATTAACATTAATTTTCATCATTACTGAGAAAAAATCCAGTTATGATTTTGGTGCACGAACAGTTATCGAACATAACCTCGAACAGCCGAATTTTTCTCAAATTGTTCGTGTTCGCCGACCGGCTCGAACACCGCCCAAAACAGCTCGAATTTGAGATTGGCGAACAGTTCGAGTAGAACAACGCTCATCTCTAGTCCATACCCCAGTCATTGGAACGCACGCGCAAATATGCAGCCAACGACCACCAGGCCACACTACTAAATTTTCACATTTCACAACTGCTTGCGCTCGAAATGTTGCCTTTAAGGCTCTTGGAGACGGAAGCATTCCGCAACCTGATGGTGGCGGCCATCCCTCGGTACTCTGTCCCCAGCCGCCACTATTTCTCCCGGTGTGCCATTCCCGCAATACACAAGCATGTGTCCCAAAACATTAGCCGTGCTCTCAACAACGCAGTTACCGGTAAAGTCCACCTAACCACGGACACGTGGACAAGTGCTTGTGTGCAGGGATGGTGCATCTCGCTGACGGCACACTGGGTTAACATAGTGGCGTCCTCCCGACGCCAAGGATTTCGGACCCTAGGTCAATCAAGGTTGCCCCCACGGTCTACAGCTCCTGCACCTCATCCTCCCCAGCCTCCTCCTCCTCTTCAGCCTCCATATCTGAAATGACAACATCAATCACAAGCTGGAAGCACTGCAGCACTGCCTCGGCCAAGCGGCAACAGGCTGTGCTGAAGCTAATATGCTTAGCTGAAAAACAGCACAATGCTGAAGAGTTGTGGACAGCTCTGAAAGAGCAGGCAGATCTGTGGCTCACACCACTGAGCCTACAGCCAGGCATGGTCGTGTGTGACAATGGCCGGTACCTGGTAGCGGCTCTGAGGTGAGGTAAGCTCACACACGTACCATGCCTGGCCCATGTGCTTAACCTTGTGGTTCAGCGGTTTCTCAAATCCTACTCAGAGCTGCCGGATATACTTGTTAAAGTACGCCGCCAGTGTGCCCATTTTAGAAAGTCAGCTACAGTTTCTGCCGCCCTTGCAATGTTTCAGCAGCGTTTGCTGCTTCTGGCTCACAGAGAGGTGTGTGATGTTCCCACTGGAACTCTACACTGCAGATGTTGGGAAGGATTTGTGAGCAGAAGAGGGCAGTTGTTGAGTACCAGCATCAACAAGGCCGTCGGTATTCAGTTCAGACTCCACACATAAGACCTCAGGAGTGGACATGGATGTCAGACATATGTACCATCCTCCAAAACTTTGAGGACTCCACCAAGATGGTGAGCGGTGATGACGTCATAATTAGCGTCACCATCCTGCTTCTCTGTTTTCTGAAATGCTCTCTGCTCACAATCAAAGAGGATGCATTGCCGGCAGAGTACGATGAGATGGAGCAAGGAACCATACAGGGTGATTACACACAGCTAAGCCTCATCTCATCCCAACGTGGGTTGGATGACAATGAGGAAGAGGAGGAGGAGGAGGAAGGACAGAAGCTAGTTTCATGCACTATAGACGGTACTACCTGCACAGCTGTCATACCGTCTGTTCAGCATGGATGGACAGAGGACAGAGAGAAGGAGGAGAGCATGGTCAGTCATCCTCTTGGTGAGGACACGGAAGTCTTGCCTGTTAGTAGTCTGGCACGCATGGCTGAGTTTATGTTACGCTGCCTTTCCCATGACCCTCCCGTTCTCAAAATTTTGGGTGACAGTCATTACTGGTTGGTGACACTTCTAGACCTACGCTACAAGGAGAACTTTATATCTCTTATTCCTAAGGCGGACAGGTCTACAAAAATGGGGCAGTACCAGAAGGCCCTTGTTGCGTAACTATGAAAAAAATTCCCATCTGAAAACGCTGGCGGCAGAGGGCACACTTCGTTAGACAACCAAGGAGTACAGGCGAGAGAGACACAACTTCAATCCAGCAGAGGCAGGGGAACACTGTCAAAGTTCTGGGAGAGTTTTCTCAGACCCTCCCATCGCACAGGCTCTGAGGCGTGGGGTACTCTCTCAAGGAGTGCAAAGTTTGGGAAGATGTTGAGGGAGTACCTTGCCCACCGTACCAACGTCGTCCGTAATTCCTCTGTGCCTTATAATTATTGGGCACCCAAGCTGGATACGTGGAATGAACTGGCTCTCTATGCTTTGGAGGTCCTGGCCTGCCCTGCCGCCAGCGTTTTATCAGAGCGGGTTTTTAGTGCCACTGGTGGAATTATAACTGATAAGCGCATCCGCCTGTCAACTGAAAATGCTGACAGGCTGACATTTATAAAAATGAACAAGGGCCGGATTGGGCTAGACTTCTCAACACTACCGAATGATAGCAGCGTAACATAAACTGAAATCCAGTGTTTTTTCTTGGGAGGTATAGTCCCATGCACCTTTTCACACCCACACATGGGTATACGCTTCCTGATTTTGTCTATTTGCTCTTGTCCTCTTCCTTCTCCTCATCCTCCACCACCATATCACCAGGGTGACCGTAGTCCGTGATGCAACACCCACATAATTTTTTTAAAGGGTGTTTATGATGCCCGTGAAAAAAAATTTTTATACAGCATGTTCATGTATACCCCCCAGGGGTAAATGTTTGTCAGCCCATTCACTTAGTGCATGGGCATTACAAGTATAGGAAGCCTGCTCCTTTCTAATGGGAATATTTTTTTATGAGGCCCTCCTCCACATCTCTTCCAAGGGGCATTGAAATGCCTCCAAATTTTTGGCAGCCCTTGCATTCACTGCATAGGCTAATACTTTGGGAGACTCACTCCTTTCTTATGGGAATTTGACGTTACAGTGGCCCTGTTCTGTGTGCCTTTAAATTCTTAGTGGAGTTTTTCCTAAAATTGGTCAGCCGTTGAACTTACATCTTATGCTTAGTGATAGTTAATTAATCCAGGGATTTAATCTGACTGCCAGATTGGAGTCTGGAAATGAATTTTTCCTCAATGATGTGAATTGGCCTATACCTCATGTTTTTTTTTTGCCTTCCCCTGGATCAACGCTGCGGAATAGCTGCAGTGCACAAGAAATAGGCTGAACTGGATGGACGCTTGTCTTTTTTCGGCCTTATAAACTATGTAACTATGTAACTGCATACCCTATAACTGTATAGCAGACTCTCTCCTTTCTAATGGGAACATGTCATACTTGTTACTTTGGCCCTGCTCTGTGTGTCTTTAAATTCTTAGTGGGGTTTTTTCTAAAATTGGTCAGCCTTTGGACTCACTGCATACCCTATAACTGTAAAGCAGACTCTTTCCTTTCTAATGGGAACAAGTCGTACTTGTTACTGTGGCCCTGCTCCGTGTGTCTTTAAATTCTTAGTGGGGTTTTTCCTAAAATTGTTCAGCCGTTGGACTCACTGCATAACCTATAACTGTATAGCAGACCCTCTCCTTTATAATGGGAACATGTCGTACTTGTTACTGTGGCCCTGCTCCGTGTGTCTTTAAATTCTTAGTGGGGTTTTTCCTAAAATTGGTTAGCCGTTGGACTTACTGCATACCCTATAACTGTATTGCAGAGCCTCTCATTTCTAATGGGAACATGTCGTACCCTGTTACTGTGGCCCTACTCTGTGTGTCTTTAAATTCTTAGTGGGATTTTTTCCAAATTTTGGCAGCCCTTGCAGTCACAGCATGGGCATTACCACTATAGGAGACCCGCTCCTTTATAATGGGAACATTTTTCATACTGAGACACTCCTCTATGTCTCTTCAAAGGGGTATTGGGTTGCGTCCAAATTTTTGGCAGCCCTTGCAGTCACTGGATACGCAATAACAGTATAGGAGACCCACTTGTTAATAATGGGAACAACAAAGCAAAGCCGGCTGATGGCTCTCTAACAATAGAGCTGGCCTTTTAAGAATAGTAAGGGCCGTCTGATGTCCCTGTAAAAATAGGCATTATGACTTTCAGAGCCCATCCATCATAAATAAAAAAGGATGTGTCTGATGATGTGTCACATACCACATTGCCAGATAAGGTTGTAAAATGTTAAAATGACATTTTCCGGTGAATGCATTTGTCTTAAAAAATAACGTAAAAAAAACAAAACAATAGGATCTTTCTTTAGTATAAAAATCAGCGTCACCAATTTAACTTCAATGTAATCCCATTGTTCAGCTCAAGCCCATCCTCCTTCATCTCCGAAATGATCACATCAGTCACAATCTGACAGCACTGCCTTGGCCAAGCGACAACAGGCTGTGCTGAAGATAACATGCTTAATGCTTAATTGACAAACCGCCCCGCGCTGCAGAGTTGTTGAAAGCTGTAACACAGCAGCCTGATCTGTGGCTCTCACCGCTGAACATACAGCCAGGCATGGTCGTGTGTGACAATGGGCGGAACCTGGTGACGGAGAAATGACAGCCGGGGTAGATACAGTTTCCCTCTATGCCAGCCCTTTCACCAAGCTAAAGAATATGGCTGTGGTGAAATACAACTCCCACTGAGAAGCTGTTTCAGATTGAAAAACATTGTGCTCACCAGAGGATTTGATTCTGAGGTCTAACCTTTCTCACCCGCTCAAGAGTCCCATAGCAACTGCAAAGTTAGTGCTATCATGAACTCTCCTGAGGTAGAATCCAAGGCCCACCAGAGGATTCTCTGCTGAGAAGCAGTCCTGGCTAAGAAAAGTGTGTGGGAAGCCACTCTATGGCTGCTTTTTTACTGAGGAGGAAGCACACGCAAACATGGGGAGAACATACAAAGTCCTTGCAGATGTTGTCCTTGCTGGGATTTGAACCCAGGATCCCAGCGCTGCAAGGCTCCAGTGCTAACCACAGTCTGGAGAAACTTGCACCTACTACAACTTTATCTTCAGCTCCTTTGTTAGAAAATATATTTGGGCAACCACTCAATCTACCAAATAAAATTCCTGAGATGGAAATTGGGTATGGCTTCGCTACTGGTACTTGGGGCAGTGCTAATACCATGGCGTCGTACCATAGTTTGCTGGAAATATTCCAGGCTGGTATGAGGCAAGCAAATTCCCACAGAAAAGCACCAGCAGTAATGTTCAGGCCACATTTCAAGTGCAAGCAGTTTTAGAGGACTTCCTGGGAGAAATGACACGCAGGGTAGATACGGTTTCCCTCTATGCCAGTCCTTTCACCAAGCTAAATACAACTCTCAGCCAAAAAAGTTGTGGACTGGCTCCATACCATCCCTGGCCACATTCACCTGTCCACATGTTTGTGGTTAGGCGGTCCTTCCCAGTAAGTGCACTGGGGAGGGCACGGGTAATGTTGTGGGACCCGTGCTTGTGGAAGGCGGAGACGATACCGGGAAATATAGTGGCGGCTGGAGACCGAGTATGGACACCCGGCCGCCACCGGCATGAGTTTGTGAAAAGCTTCCGCCTCCACCAGCTTAAAAGGCCATATTTCAAGAGCAAAGAGCTGCCCAGAAATCTGGCACTTTAGTGTTGCGGCCTGTGGGTGGGTGGCTGTCTGTATAATTGCACTTGCATTCCAAGTAACAGAAAACTAAGCAGATGGTGGCCTCTATCATCATCATGGCCTCACCTTGGCACTATGAACTCTCCTGAAGGACTAGCCAGGGCCTGCCGGAGGAGTCTCTGATTCTCTGGTGAGCCCGTCCAACCCTTCCGAAAAGCAGCCCTGGCTAAGAAAAGTGTGGGGGAAGGTTCCCGGACACTCTATGGCTGCTTTTTTAATGTGGATCGGCCATGCTTATGCATGTTATTTCTCAAAACGCATTACAGATCAGACCATTGTCCAACTCTGATTCATGAAATTAAATGCGCAAAGAAAGATGTGTGTGTGTCAAAGCACCACCGACAAGTGCGAGTTGATGTTGGAAGGGCTGCCATTGCTTCTGCAACAAGCTCAATTACAGGACTTCCTGGGAGAAATGACACGCAGGGTATGTACAGTTTCCCTCTATGCCAGTCCTTTCACCGAGCTAAATACCACTCTTAGCAAAAAAAGTTGTGGACTGCCTCCGTACCGACCCTGGCCACATTCACCTGTCCACATTTTTGTGGTTAGGCGGTCCTTCCCAGTAAGTACACTGGGGAGGGCACGGGTAATGTTGTGGGACCTGTGCTTGTGGAAGGTGGAGGCGATATCGGGAATTATAGTGGCGGCTGGGGACCAAGTATGGACTCTCAGCCGCCGGCATGAGGTTGTGAAAAGCTTCCACCTCTACGAGCCTAAAAGGCCACATTTCAAGTGCAAGAAGCTGTCAAAAATTTGGCAGTATAGTATTGCAACTTGTGGGTGGGTGGGTGGCTGCCTGCATACTTGCGCTTGCATTCCAAGGAATGGGGTAGGGACACTTGAACGCTGCAGTGGGACAAGGGCATGGACGGTGATTGTTGCAAGCCTGCAATGACAGGTGCATGACGGGAGGCATCTTCGCATGCGCCAAGGATCACTTATGGTGGGCACACTTTTAGGCAGTGACCTGGGAGTCAGAGATGCTTCCAGAGGTCTTCCCCATGCTGTTCCCATGTCTTGTCATCACTGTATGCATGTGGCTGATGATGTGTCACACACCACATGGCCAGATAAGGTTGTAAAATGTTAAAATGACATTTCCTTGTGAATGCATTTGTCTTGGTTGAAAGCAATTCAAAAGTGCAAAAACGCATCAAAAACGCTACGTGTGAACATAGCCCAAGTTGTGGAGGAGTATTTTTGTTTTTGGTTATTTATTTTGCCTTATATACAAGTCATTACCCTGGAAAGGATGTTCCTTAACATATTTCACAGGAAAATCCATTTTGGTTTTGTTTTTGTATGTTTTATTGTGAGTCTGTAAAAGTGGTGTAATACTCTGACCACGTTGCTGACAGCAGTGGGAGTCAGAGATGCCTCCAGGGTTCTTCCCCATGCTGTTCCCATGTCATTTGAGCACTGTTCCCATCGATTTGGTCAATTTTTAGGCCCTCTGCAGACCACCGGGTGGAGCCGCCTGAAAAATGCTCGAGTTTCCCATAGACTTACATTGGGCTCGTTGCTCGGGTCGAGCACCCTAGTATTCCAATTTGCTTGACCCGAGCAACGAGTATCTGAGCATTTTAGTGCTCGCTCATCACTAATAATCATCAACATTAACAGAAATAAACACTTGAAATAGATCACTCTGTTTGTAATGACTCTATATAATATATGAGTTTCACTTTTTGTATTGAAGAACTGAAATAAATTAACTTTTTAATGATATTCTAATTTAGTGAGATGCAGGTGTAAGTCCTTTTTGTCAAAGATTGAATAACTGAAGTTGAAAAGATTGTCAAAAGTTATTGTTATAGTTGTACAAAATGTCTGGTGAAAATAAAGCATCTATGGCAGTGGATGAGATAGTGTAAAAGAAAAAATAAGCATACAATGGCTAAGAATGGCTAAGAATGTGGGAGCCGATAGCAGAAGCAGAAGCATCATGTCACGGGTGTGACAGAGGTGACAGACACTCGCCCTGCAGTTGGTTGCAGTAGATCTTTACATTTGGCATTACAGACATCTTCTTAGAGGCTGGCTGTCTCTAGGACCCAGCGGTTTCCTCCCTCTGGCTGATTGACTCCCTGGCCTGGGTGTATAAATACCTGGTGTGTCTGAGAGAGAGGTGACGGCGATATTCATTACTCCTTGTGAGGCTTTAGCAAGAGCAGTACTTCATCCTCTCTGGAGCTTGAGGCTGTGTGTGCATTTGTTTGGAGTCGTCTAAAGCTAAGCAATTCCCCCCTGTTTGTCTACCCTTGTTGTCTATAGAGTTTACTGGAGATCGACTAGTGCTCATCTCCTCCCTTCACTAGCCTTAGCCATACACCAGGGAAAGTCAGGGCGAGGCACGCGGGCGGCGATTGGTGAAGAGTCAATACAGGGAAGGTAGTTGAGACAGGGTGACACTAGACCAGACTAGGAGGTCTCTACTCCCCCCTTTCCCTAGAGTCTGGGCTCCCTTTCCCTCTTCCCTCTTTGTTGCACTAAGTCTTTCCCACACCTTGTGTGACACATCACCACTAATAGCACAAGCCATCTGGGCAGTAGTGACGCGCCACCTGGGCCGTGGGGTACTCGGTGCCGGTCGTCATTTGGAAAGATGTCACAGTGGCGGTGACCCGGTCCGTGACCCAGGGCGGTCATTCAACAGGGGAATATTTACAGGGGATTTATGTACAAAGTTCGTGACACCACCTGTGGTATGCGGCTACGTGGAGCCGCCTCTGCGGAGCAGGTCCTCTGGAGCTGATGTTACTGCAGCAGGGATGGTGTGGCTCTCCACCGGTAGAGCTTAGCTCCAGGGCAGTGTAGAGGGGATAGGTTGTGCTGGGCATTGTAGTGCAGGGTTTTATGGCGCAGCAATAATCACAGAGACAATTGAGTGCAGTCCTCAGGGTCTTTACTCACGGTTGTTGCAGTCCAAGTTACAGGTACCAATGTAACTTCCCTCGTCATGCAGCGCTTACTCAGAGAGGGGTTCGGGCAACCCTCAGATATCTCCGGAGTACTTAACGAGACCCCCTTCTGTGTCCTTTCTCTGGCCGTCTCCCTGCACCTCATACCAAGTGTCCCAATCCGGTACCTGCGGGCCTTGTCGGACGACGTCTGTTCCGTCCCCTGGGTCCTCTATAGTTACCTTCTTGGTGAGACTCATATGGACTGTTGGCTGCAGGACTTGAAATACTGCAGCCTCCGGTTTCTAGTTGAGACATAGACTACTCTGCTAGTTCAGGGACCGGTGCCCTTTGTGTGGCCTGACCCCTCCACCTCCTGGTAGATTCGGGTGTACGGGGGCCTCCAGCACTGCCCGTTCCCCTGGGGTCCCTTCCTTCCGTTCCTGGAGCTCTTCCTGCTCCCTCTCCTCTTCCTTCAGTCCTGGGCCTTTCCGCAGGCCCTCTGCCAGAGCAGAGCTCCTGCAATGCCCTGCTCCATTCCTCTCACTGTAGACTGTTCTCACTCACTGCTCACTGTTCTGATCTGAATTGGACTCACTAAACAAGATGGCTTCTCTATTTATACCTTCCTCTCACGTGCTCCCCTAAGCTACTGCCTCCACCCACGCCCACTACATAGCACCTCCCCTCAGCTAGGGACCCAGGACTGTGCTCTCTCTTAGGAGCAATCTCGCCCTACCCACACTGCGGGTATGTGTTAGATGCAGGTGATAGGGTCCTGAGCTGTACTCCTTCCTTACCTGAGAGTGAGATACCACACCTCTGGGTGAGATGCAATACCTCTGTGGCGACAGAACCCTCAGGGGCACCACAGTAGCACTACCAAATATATGACACAATTGGCCTATGGCAAGTGTATTGGTGGGCTAGGGGGACAGAGAGCATTATGAAATATTTGGCACATCAATCATCTTAATCAAAGCAGGATGATGTTACCCCTAACAGCGACACCATCAGTTGGAGTCAGGGTTCTGCAAAGATCGGACTGCCTGATCTCAAATAACTGCAAAGGATATTTTTTTCAGAAATATGAATAGTCTGTCAGTGCACTATTTAATTAGATGGACTGTTGGTTAATACCAGGTTACCCCAATTCCTATGGTGAGGTGACTTTGACAATATTAAGGCTGTGATAGTGTTAAAGCACTTGAAAGGAGTTGGATACAGTCATATTAGACATCAGAGTGTTACAAACATCTTTTTAGTGCAATTAGAAGCTGTTCAGTATTCCAAATTGATTTGATGTAAATCAATTTTTTGGGAAAAATTTGATGAAGGTGTCAAACTCGAATTTCAAAAGGTTTGATTTTCTGTACTACATGGCTTTCATCCATGGTAACTGATGTGACGCGCCCCCTGGGCCAGTGCTGTTTGGGGATTACCCGGAGCTGGATCTGATGGGGGTTGTAGTCTCCGAGTGGCGGCGACCCGGTCCGTGCCCAGGGTGTCAAACTCAGTGTGTGGCAGTCTTTACAGATGTTATTAGTTGTTCTTAGTGTCGACTACGCCACCCGTTGATTTGCGGTCAAAAGGCCGCCGCTGCAGCAGGGTCCGCTGAGGCTGGTGGTATATGTGCAGCTGTGGTAGTATAACCCCCAACGGGAGGGGTATAGCCTCAGGGGGTCAGGTGTAGAGGATGGTGGTAGTGGTGGTGCAGTGTGGATGGTAAGAAGACTCAGAGTCGGGCTGTGCAGTTCAGGGTTTTTACTTACTGCTGTTCTGTTGGTCACTCTGGCCTTGAGTGACCGCCCGAGCCGTGCTGCGTCCACCAGGTCCTGGACTCGGCCAACCCCCAAGCAATTCTGGAGCGTGGTCCTGAGCTCCCTTTCTGACTGTCCTCTCTACTGGCCGTTCCCACCAGGGGTCCACTTATGTCCGGCTCCCTCGGGTCTCCTGTTGGGTGAACCTTCTTTGGCTTCCCGGACCCTATGCTCGGTGTGCCTTCTTAGTGGACTTGGTGAGGGGCTGCTCCACATGTAATGTCGCAGCCTCCGGTTCTTAGTTGAGGGTAGTTTCTCTCCTCCACTAATTTGGGATCCGGTTCCCTTGCGTGCCAACCCTTCACCCTTCTGGTTGTATACTGGGTTCTTGGGGTTCCTTCTTCTCCCCCTCTGGGTCCTTCTCTTCTCCTCTCTCTCTTCTCTCTGCAGGCGCTCCTGGACCTCTCTCAGGACTGACTGACCCTCTACAGAAGACTGACCCTGATCTAAGATGGTGCCCACCTTATATACTCCCTCTATGTGTGAGCTCAGGTGACCAGCACCCAATGAGCTCCTAGCCTTACCCAGACTGCTCCCCCTATCTGCCCCTACACTACTGGGATGTTCCACCCCCCTCCCACTCCAGCCAGGGACAGACACTGTCGTACCTGCACATATACTGGTGGGAGTACCGTCGGTCTGTCCCCCGGAAATGGGATGTATGTAGTGTATGCAGCTATCTGAGCTCAGTCCCACACTCCATCCTTACCCGGGAGTGGAATACCACACCTCTGGCTTGAGGTGTAATACCCCTGTAGCAGCCGAGTCCTCAGGGTGCTACATTCCCCCCTGGTAAATCACAGCACGTCCTCGGGCTGTAAGAGAATAAAACATCCATAAACATACAATTTTTTTTTTTTTTCATAATAACATAAACATATAAAACATTATATATATATTTCTGCAGCATAAAACTTTTTCATAATAAACATTCTTGTAAACTTTCTTGTTCCTCCGGCCACGGTGCAACTTGTGACCGGGTAAAGTGCGACAGTCTCTTGTAGAATAACACAGCTTTCCTATAAAACCAGTAGGGGGCGCCTTAAAAAGCGCAACTATATACAAGGGGAAATATGGCCGCTCTCAGTCCTCGGTCAGTGGGAATAGGGACACACGGGTTTCAGTTCAATTTGCTGGTCCCAACGGGGACTATATTTTAACTAGCAGCAGTAACAGTTCTTATACCCTGACGGGTAACTATGTACAGTCTCTTTACCGTACTTTAATGACGGCGTACTCCTGCTCCTCCTTCAGACCCGTCCGGGTCCTCTTGCTCCTCTTCACACCGTAGCTCCTCCTCCGTCAGCCGGTGTACATGGAGGGCGTAGGGTCCTTTGGCACACTTGTGCCGGGTGAACGTGACCTCGTCCCCTACATATAGGTCACGACCTCTGTGTCCCTCCGGCAGATGGGACTCCACGTCTCTTCTGGTCACAAAGACGTCGCCGGGGGTGTGGTGATCCCTGATGAAGCCCCACCCGTGCTGCAGTTGGAATTTAATCACAGTCCCGGTGGCACGGGGACCATGAGCTGCACGGGGGTCTCTCCTGGTCCTGCTCTTCTGCCCTGCGCTCTGTTCCTGCAGCCGCTGCTCACGGACCCGCCTCTCTCTCCGTTCTTGCTCGAAGACTGCCAACTGCTGGCGGCAGCACTCCACACGCTCCGCTGCGGCTGCCCGAGTTTCCTGAGTGAACCCCATGAGGTCTCCTCCGGTGGGGTCCCACTCGAACTGCGCTTCTTCCAGCGGGAGCGGGGTCCTCTTAACGGGCTTTGGAGCCAGAATCAGGGGCTCGCACAGGGGCCTTGCTTTTTGGAGTTCCAGTTGGTAGTACTCCGGTGGCCATCTAAAGGGCTGCCCATCTGGGCACGTATGCTGGGCAAATAGGTCTTCACCCAGGTGTGGCGCTGTGGATGTTGAGGGCGCGGTGGTGGTAGCGGCGCCCGGGTTCGCCAGGCCTTGCGACCAGGCTTGGGGCACCCTGAATGTAAAGGGCACCGTGAATACGGCGGCGCCCGGGGTTACTTGGCCCAGCGACCAGGCCGGTGGCTCAGTGGAGGTAGAGGGCGCTGTTGGTACTGCGGCGCCCGGGGGTACTAGACCTTGCGACCAGGCTGGTGGTGTTTCCTGCTTTGCCGCGCTCAGGGTTGAGGCGCGTGACGTCACAGGGGTCGCGGCCGCGGCTTCTGCTTGAGGCCTTGTCTGGAGCGGTGACGATGCAGCGACGGGCACGGCAGGGGGAATTTCGGGCTCTGCGACGGGGAGCTGGGGCAGGCACGCGGTTTCTCGGCTCGGGGTAGTGACGTCCCCTTTACCTGCCTCCATCTGTTCAGCTCCCTCTTCGGCGCCGTCTCCGGCCTTCATTCCTCCTGCACCATCTTCAGAGGCGGTCTGTCTCCTTGTCTCGGGTGGCGTGCTTCGCTGGCGGGTTCTTGCCTGCAGGGCCATCTCTCGGCTCCACTCCTTCAGCGTCTCTCGCTGCACCTGGGCCATCCTCCATGCGAGGCGCTCCAGCGCGGTCTGCGCACACTCCCGGTCTCGGGGGAGCTGTGCCAGGATCTCCACTAAGCCTAGTGGGGTTGTTGCTTGCAGCAGGCTCCTGACCACAGGGCCGG
This sequence comes from Phyllobates terribilis, assembly GCF_046119375.1. NCBI lineage: Eukaryota > Metazoa > Chordata > Amphibia > Anura > Dendrobatidae > Phyllobates > Phyllobates terribilis. Next base: position 214,635,802 of record NW_027362767.1, on the reverse strand, counting down.
TGCTGCCTGACTCTCCTTCCATCTCTGGGTACGACTTCTCCGGAGTCCTCTCCAGACTTCTTGTCTCCGGGTGCGCTCTCTCCAGACTCCTCCAGGCTGCACCCATCTTCGCTCTCTTGTTCTGTCTCCGCCCACATTGAAGGTGGTCCCGGGGCAACTTTGTGATTGTCAGTTCCAGGGGCAGTTCTCTCACGCTGATGGACATCTCTAGCATCACAGTCTCCGTTGGTGGGGGCGGTTTCCGCTTTTGGCGCCATTCCTTGACCTGGCCCACGATGGGAGGTGACCTCTTGCCACCCTCTGGCACGCCCATAATGGCGTCCGCTCTTCCAAGGCGGGAAATCTTCTGGAAATGGCGGGAATCGTCTCCCAGTGGCGGGAAACTCCGTGGATGGCGGGAAAAAGCTGCAGATGGCGGGCAACCGGCGGGAAACGATCCGTGATGGCGTCCCATGGCGGGGACCCTCTGGAACCGGCGGGAGACTTCTTCTTGAGGTAAATTTGAACTTTTCTTCAGGCACGCAGTACCCGGTGGTTGCGGGCACGAAATCCTGCCGACTACGTCAAAGTTGACGCGCCCCCTGGGCCAGTGCTGTTTGGGGATTACCCGGAGCCGGATCTGATGGGGGTTGTAGTCTCCGAGTGGCGGCGACCCGGTCCGTGCCCAGGGTGTCAAACTCAGTGTGTGGCAGTCTTTACAGATGTTATTAGTTGTTCTTAGTGTCGACTACGCCACCCGTTGATTTGCGGTCAAAAGGCCGCCGCTGCAGCAGGGTCCGCTGAGGCTGGTGGTATATGTGCAGCTGTGGTAGTATAACCCCCAACGGGAGGGGTATAGCCTCAGGGGGTCAGGTGTAGAGGATGGTGGTAGTGGTGGTGCAGTGTAGATGGTAAGAAGACTCAGAGTCGGGCTGTGCAGTTCAGGGTTTTTACTTACTGCTGTTCTGTTGGTCACTCTGGCCTTGAGTGACCGCCCGAGCCGTGCTGCGTCCACCAGGTCCTGGACTTGGCCAACCCCCAAGCAATTCTGGAGCGTGGTCCTGAGCTCCCTTTCTGACTGTCCTCTCTACTGGCCGTTCCCACCAGGGGTCCACTTATGTCCGGCTCCCTCGGGTCTCCTGTTGGGTGAACCTTCTTTGGCTTCCCTGACCCTATGCTCGGTGTGCCTTCTTAGTGGACTTGGTGAGGGGCTGCTCCACATGTAATGTCGCAGCCTCCGGTTCTTAGTTGAGGGTAGTTTCTCTCCTCCACTAATTTGGGATCCGGTTCCCTTGCGTGCCAACCCTTCACCCTTCTGGTTGTATACTGGGTTCTTGGGGTTCCTTCTTCTCCCCCTCTGGGTCCTTCTCTTCTCCTCTCTCTCTTCTCTCTGCAGGCGCTCCTGGACCTCTCTCAGGACTGACTGACCCTCTACAGAAGACTGACCCTGATCTAAGATGGTGCCCACCTTATATACTCCCTCTATGTGTGAGCTCAGGTGACCAGCACCCAATGAGCTCCTAGCCTTACCCAGACTGCTCCCCCTATCTGCCCCTACACTACTGGGATGTTCCACCCCCCTCCCACTCCAGCCAGGGACAGACACTGTCGTACCTGCACATATACTGGTGGGAGTACCGTCGGTCTGTCCCCCGGAAATGGGATGTATGTAGTGTATGCAGCTATCTGAGCTCAGTCCCACACTCCATCCTTACCCGGGAGTGGAATACCACACCTCTGGCTTGAGGTGTAATACCCCTGTAGCAGCCGAGTCCTCAGGGTGCTACAGATGTACAGTTGTGAAAGCCAATTTTCAAGTCACATTGTTATGATCTAGTTGCTGACATCAATGGGTAGAAATACAGGTAAGGCAGCCTAGCTTTCAAAACAACCTTACATCTCCAGATGTTCTTTTGCAATTCCAACTGGACCTCTTTTTCTGAGTCTGAATGTCCTGCTGTCAATTGAAAATTCTGGCTAACGATGTATTGTTTCTGTGACTTCAATTGATTAGTAATTAACAATAATCTGCAGAGGAACCCATTGCCAAGTGTATTGCTCTACTGCATAGCCACCAAAAAGGAAAGGAAGCATTACACAGTCATCAATGAAGTCTATGGACTGTCAATGAAATATGTGGAAATAACGGTTCCTATCAAGTGAGATGTTGTTTGTAGCTATGACATTCAGGGCTCAGTAATGCCAATAATAACTTAAATATATTACAAGTATTTCTAACCTGAAAACGTAGATGTACAATTACTTGGAAGCACCCACACATACGGGCACAGACATGTCCATCCACCGCTCAATTATTCCAGGATTAAGATGAACACATTGTTAAAGAGTTCTGTCATTCATAAAAAAATAACATCTTTATCATCGTATAACCTCACGAAGAACTGGACTTTTTCTACAAAGCTTCTTAACCCCTCAATACCCACCCTTTTAGACTTAATGACCAAAATATATTCATTTTTTTGCAGGTCCTAAACAAACGGCTATATTTCTCTTATTTTAGTAGTTATTTAAGTGATTTCTTTGCGACAAATGATGGGGTTTTAATTTTTAATCAATTTTACCCAATAGCAGTTGCTTTTTGGCACTAATGGTGTTTTATAATGCGATATGCCTTTTTAGGGTGCCAGCTATCCCTCATCAATTAACTTTTTTTTTCTGTCCTATTATGATGCAAGGTTGTGCACAGTTTACTGGACCTCATTTTCCAATTCATGATATCCAGAAAGGTTAAGCCCTCCCATGTTTATATTTTTATTAAATGTATGTATATGTGCATGTAATGTCGTGTGAGTGTATTAGTATATTCACCTACTGCTGCTCTCTCTGGAGTCCAGCACCGTTCTTCTCCTTTTCTCAGTGATGTCACTGCTCTTCAGACTCTCCGGATCACATTTTACTCTGCGTGACCCAAAAGTGACTTTTACAATGTAAGTCTATAGAGCCTCAGAATGAGGTGCCCTAGACTTACATTGTAAAAGAGACTTCCGGCTTAAGCATAAAGTAACCCGGCTAGCTGCAATTGCGGTGATGTCACTGAGAAGAGGAGCAGAACAGTGCTGGACACCAGAGAAAGCAGCAGTAGGTGAGTATATTAATTCTTATCCATACTAAGATGAAAGATGATGATGAACATCTTTCATAGCCCCCTGAAATACCAAATTCTTCTCCCACCAACCAAGCTAGATGATGGATTGCCTATAGTCACAATCTGAGATTGTGGAAGATTGGACTGAAGTAGAGATGAGTGGACCGATTCTCTGGACTGTGGTCAAGCATCCAGGTCTGTAGCATACCTGTCTGCTAGACAGAAGGCTAGCGAATATCTTGTCTTTCAGCATCCTCGATGTGTCTTTTCATTATCCAGGGCTGGCGCATCATCATCTCAGTGTCATGTCATCCTTAACAAATCAAATGACACGCCGGGGACACCAGAAGATAAGAAATTCACTGGCCTCCTGTCTAGCAGCCAGGTACTACTGACCTGGATGCTGGATCGGAGTCCAGCAAATTGATCCACTTACAGGTACTTCTCACAAAATTAGAATATCATCATAAAGTTAATTTATTTCAGTTCTTCAATCCAAAAGGTGAAACTCATATATTATATAGAGTCATTACAAACAGAGTGATCTATTTCAAGTGCTTATTTCTATTAATGTTGATAATTATGGCTTACAGCCAATGAAAACACAACAGTCATTATCTCAGTAAAGTAGAATATCTAACCAAAAACACCTGAAAAGGCTTCCTACGCATTTAAAAAGGTCCCTTAGTCTGTTTCAGTAGGCTCCACCATCATGGGGAAGACTGATGACTTGACAGATGTCCAGAAGGAAGTCAAT